>NC_051178.1:114027664-114327664 GCF_013339695.2 Rhipicephalus sanguineus
GACGGGTGTGTGGGCGGGAAACCAGAGGATGTGGGTATTTCTTTTGTCAGAGCGGGGTTTTGTCTTTAGTAAGGATCCGCAATGCCACTGGAGAGATCCTACCGCTTGCAAAATTACGTACTGCCGTTTGTGAGTCACTGCATGATAACATAGTGTACACAAGACTTTAATGATTGTGGAAAGCTTTCTATGAATTGAATTACATATCTCTAAGAACGCTGATATTAAGACGCTCACGTACCATCTGGGATCTCTTATAGAATCTCCTGCGTTTCCCTCTCTCTCTTTCTCCCTCTCTCCTCGTACATCCAGGGTATCATGATTTATCGTCTGCACATTCCCCGTTTTCCTTTAGACGCACACTTCAACTTATTTTATGCCTTTGTTTACGTGAGACACTGGCAAGAAACAGAGCTATAGTTCTACAGCGTTCTTTATACGTGAGCAGGAGCGTCAAAGGCGCCATTCCCTAAGTTCTATCTATCCCTTTACTTTCTGTCACGGCTAGCGCAGCGGCGACAGCAATCAGCGACCATCGGAAGCAACCGTTTCGTCCATTTACGGCACGGGCGTCTTGTTTTGCCGCGCTATCGATACCAGCTTCAGCTTTTGTTGCGAGCGTTGCCTTTCTTCTTTTAGGGCTCCGGAGAAGCGTAGAAAATGATCCTGCTAGGCCCGTTCGGCTGGGTGACTGTGGGTGGGCGATCCCACGCTGCGGAGTTCGCGGTAACGACTTCCAAGATGGGTTCATCAGCGTCGATCATGAACCACCGCGCAGGTCCTTATGAGGCTGTTGTAGCAGAATTCTTTACTGCTGAACAGCTCAACATTACACAATCATATGCGTACAGTCATATCGATTTTTCGGCATGTCAACAATAACACGCTCATGGAGCGTGGTCCTGTCCGGCCCAAGAAGACGTTATCTATACTCCAAATTTAATAAGTAAATACATTGTTCTATATTAGACGTCCTTAATAGAGAAGGGCCAGAGGACAAGTTAAAGGGGTGGTGCCACCAAATTTGTGGCTTGCGCGTTCTTTGCTGTAAGCGTTTCCTTTAGCTCCAGGAAGCATGATGCACGCGCCAAGATTCATGTATTCTCGCTAAATAATTTAATATGGCCTTTTGATGTGGACAACTTTCGGTTTCGGTTTCTGGGCGCCGAGGTTAAGCAGTGACGTAGAAGTGTAGGAGGCGTGGTCACGTGACCACACATGCTGTGACGCACTTAGCCAGGAAGCGATCGAAACTCGGCGAGTGATGTAGCAACCGATGCTTTGCCGGTACTATAGTGAATTAGAATATATTCTAGTTCACTACAGCCAGTACGTACGTTGCGGAAGTGGCGGAGGTCCGGAGGTCACTCACGTTGCTACAGCAGATTTGGTGTGACGTCACTACAACTTTCGTTGCCCATCCTACAGATCTACGTCAGTGTTGGCGCGCTAGCGATGGGTTTCGATCGGGAGAATGGGCATTTAGGTACACTTTGGAAGTGAATTAAAATATATTCTGAACGTTTGTTGTGTCCGACCCTTCGTGTGGAATGTCCTTGCATACAGGGGAAACCCACAACAGGCTTGTTATAGCCTCGAAATTTGATGGCACCACCCCTTTAAGGAAGGTGATAGAAGAGAGCCCAGTTTACTGCGATACTGGGGCGGGCTATAAGAACATGTCATGAATGCTTTGGAACCTTATAAATCTGTCGTAAAATTGGGTACAGTCGCCTCAAGTCCGTTCCCAGGCACTCATGGAGCAACAATGCTTGTGTGCACTTGTGGCGGTTTGGCTTGATCCTGGATTTAAAAGTTCTGGAGGCGACCCTAATCCTCGAGTTAGGTGTCTGGTAATGGCACTCGCACGTCGGCGTTCGTGTGCTTTGGATTTACTTCCGGGGCCTCCGAGATCCAAACCGGATCTCGGAGGTCACGTAGAAAGAAGCACGTGGTTGAGATCTGCTTCGCCAGGTGCCGCAACGATCTCAGCTGGCCACAGTCTTCCAGTGAGCTCAGTGAATCAATATTAACTAATTATCCTGACAGTTAATTGGTCCTTATCTTAAGTACGGTCGTGCTCCGATATCATATTGTCACGGGGATGACGAATGCACGAGAGACAGCAGCAAGTATATTTACAATATTTACAAGCAACTGTGCCACCGAATGGCTGCCAGCATCTCGCGCTGCATTTCCGCTTCTTCATCGTCTCTTCGTCTCCAACGGCGTGCTCATCCACAATGCCTCGTAACATCACCCCCGGCGGACCAAGATGGTCCGCCGGGGGTGATGGTCATCAAGATGGTCATCAAGATGGTCATCAAGATGGTCATCCACCAAGTCTCCCGAGGAGACTTGGTGGATGACCATCTTGAGGGTTGCATCCCGACGCTGTTCTGCGCCGATGTCGCACAAATCAGATATGGCGAGTGCACAAGAATCATTGTCATGGTCAGCGAGGCTAGCAGGGTCCACCGGATGACGCGAGAGACAATCGGCGTCTTGGTGCAGCCTGCCCGATTTGTAAATTACGTCGAAGGCATACTCCTGGAGACGTAGAGCCCAGCGACCAAGGCGACCAGTTGGGTCCTTGAGCGATGACAGCCAACAGAGAGCGTGGTGGTCGGTAATAACTGAGAACTCACGGCCATACAAGTAGGGGCGATATTTTGCGACAGCCCAGACCAACGCAAGACATTTGCGCTCCGTGATCGAATAGTTCCGCTCAGATGTGGAGAGAAGGCGGCTGGCGTATGCAATCACACGTGTTTGGCCCCCCTGGTGTTGGGCGAGGACGGCGCCGATTCCATGCCCACTGGCATCTGTGCGAACCTCCGTAGTCGCGGACGGGTCAAAGTGGGCCAGTATTGGTGGTGAAGTGAGCAAGTTGATCAGCGTCGAGAATGCAGCCGCCTGGTCCTGGCCCCACGAGAAGGCGACGTCTTTCTTTAGAAGGTCAGTGAGCGGTCGGGCAATGGTGGCGAAATTGCGTATAAAGCGTCGGAAGTATGAGCATAAGCCAACAAAGCTCCGAACATCTTTAGTAGAAGAAGGCAGAGGGAAGTGCTTGACGGCGCTAATATTGTCAGGGTCAGGTTGTACACCAGTAGCACTTACAAGATGACCAAGCACAGTGATTTGTTGCCGGCCGAAATTGCACTTTTTGGAGTTCAGCTGGAGTCCCGCTCGGCGAAAAACAGCAAGAATGGTCGACAAACGAGTTAGATGACTCTCAAACGTTGGGGAAAAGACAATGACATCGTCGAAGTAGCAGAGACAGATGGACCATTTATAGCCACGGAGGAGAGAGTCCATCATGCGTTCGAACGTCGCCCGGGCGTTGCACAGCCCAAAAGGCATAACCTTCAACTGATAGAGGCCGTCCGGTGTGACGAAGGCAGTTTTTTTCTCGGTCTAAGTCGTCGACAGAAATCTGCCAGTAACCCGAGCGCAGGTCTATGGATGAGAAGTATCTCGCACCATGAAGACAGTCAAGCGCGTCGTCCATTCGTGGCAGCGGGTATACGTCTTTGCGGGTTATCTTGTTCAAGCCACGATAGTCGACGCAAAATCTCCAGCTGCCATCCTTCTTTTTGACCAAGACGACAGGTGACGCCCATGGACTTGAGGAGGCCTCAATGACGCCTTTTGAGAGCATCTTATCGACTTCTCGTTGTATGACCTGACGTTCGAAATGGGATACATGATATGGCCGCCGTCTGACAGGACTAGCATCGCCGGTATGTATTTGATGCCGTACGAATGACGTTTGACATAAAGGGCGCTCATCGAAATCGAAGATATCCTTATAGGTCGTTAAAACATGGCGAAGTTGCGCAGCTTGACGCGGTAGGAGATCAGGCGCAATCATTTTCGCGATTTCGTCGGGGGGTGCGCTTGCTGAGCTGGCTGCAACACCGGACGAGCACTCTCCTGCGTCTAATGCCACGATGTTACACGCATCAAGTGCTGATATGTTGGCCAACGAAATGCCTTGCGGAAGAACTTGGGTCGAGTTACTGAAGTTGAGGAGAGGGAGCTGTACGTAGTTGTCGACAACATTCACGAGGGTATGCGGCACAGCAACATTCCGGGCCAACAGCACGTCAGCTAATGGGGACACTATGTAGTCGCCGTCGGGAAGAGGTGGTGATGTCGTCAAGGCCACACACGTGGCGGCTTGCGGTGACAGCCAAACATAATCCACAGAGCACAAGTGGTTTGGCGGTGAAGCTGCGCCATCAGCAAGCCGAGGCAGTTCAAGTTGAAGAACGCCGGTTGCACAGTCAATGAGGGCGGCGTGAGTAGACAAGAAATCCAATCCGAGAATGACGTCATTTGGGCACTGCTCAAGAACAGCAAACAAAACAGATGTGTGGTGATCGGCGATCGTGATGCGTACTGTGCACATTCCTATAACGGCAGGACTTCTTCCGTCGGCGACACGAATCATACCAGGAGCAGCCGGAGTAAGCACTTTCTTCAGGCGGCGACGAAGTCGAGCACTCATCACGGAAATATGTGCCCCAGTATCAACAAGTGCGGAAACAGTCAGGCCGTCAACGTCAACGTCGATCAAATTTCGTCGTGTCGGCAGCACAAGAAGAGGATTTGAGGTGGAATTAGAAGATGCAGCATCACCTCTAAGAGCTGCATCTCTTAATTTCCCTGTCGAACATTGAGCGGCGAGGTCGGACGTCGTCGTAGAGGAGACGGAGACGACGGGGGACGCGCTGGCGGCAAAAGGGACTGGTGACCTCGGGGCGACGGCGAGCGGCTGTGCGGCGTAGCAGTGGCATCGGCGTTGTATGGCTCGAAAGGCTGGGAACGGCGGTAGTTATCAGGGTACGGCTCACGAGGCTGGGAACGGCGGTAGCTGTCGGCGGGGCTAGCAGTGGCATACCGGGTTCTTAAAGGCGAAGACCAACGGTTGTTGCAATGTCGTGCGACGTGACCTATACGGCGGCAGTTGAAGCAGATCGGCCGATCATCTGCAGTTCGCCATTCAGCCGGATTACGAGACCGTGGAGAAAACCGTTGTTCCTGGGGCGGCGACCTGGGGCGAGGCGGCGACCTTGGGCGAACGTCAGATGTCCGGGACTGAGCAACGGCGCAGACAGCGAAGCCCAAATTGCCGAGTTCCTCCCGCACAATTGACTGGACGAGGGCAACTGAGGGCAGGTGCGAATCAACGTGACCGTTGTTGGGAAGAGCAGGTGCAATCGCTTCGATTTCCCGACGGATGATTCGTGTAATATCGGATGCCGGTGACGACTGCAGATGAGAGGTCAGTCCGTCTTCGCATGAAGACGTCGCAGCTGTGTTTGGCAGCCGAGAAAATGGCTTTGCAATACGTCGGCTTTTGGCCTGTTCAAAACGCCGGCATTCCTCAATAATTTCGTCGACGGTCGCACAATTCCGGCACAGTAATAGATTTAACGCGTCGTCCGCGATACCCTTCAGCACGTGGCCAACATTGTCCGACTCCGACATGTCGCTGTCGACTTTACGACAAAGAGCCAGCACGTCCTGAATGTACGATATGTAGGGTTCAGTGGACGTCTGATCACGGGTGGATAGATCTTTCTTTGCGGCTGCCTTTCGACCCATGGGCTTTCCAAACAAGTCGCACAGTTTTCGCTTAAATGTGTCCAAACTTCCGATCTCCTCCTCATGGTTCTCGTACCATACCTTTGCCGTGCCTTTTAGGTAGAAGAGCACGTTGGCCAGCATGAGAGTCGGGTCATAACGATTGAGAGCACTGGTACGCTCATAGTCAGCAATCCAATCTTCGACGTCGACTTCATCCGTACCGCAGAACGTCCCAGGGTTTTTCGGATGCGTCAACACGTACGTTGGCGGCGTTGTGGCCGGTGCAGGCGTTGCCGGGGCCGGTGCATGCGTTGTCGTGGCCGATGCAGGAGTAGTCATAGCATCGGTCTCGTCTTCCATCCTGGAAACTCCGAGTCGACGACCACTGCGGAGCTCCGTTGTACAGCGGTTCTTCTACCCCGCAGCTCCACCAAATTGTCACGGGGATGACGACGCATTTCCGCTTCTTCCTCGTCTCTTCGTCTCCAACGGCGTGCTCATCCACAATGCCTCGTAACAATATGTATCCAAAATAATTCTTAACTAGAACCAGAACGATCTCTACTTCTTAGATGACTTTTGCTGAATATTCGGAAAACCGGAAGTAAGTGCTCTACCGGAGGTGCCTGAGAGAAACAACAGTGTCGCTCAGCTAGCTCGGCACTCGCGCATCTAAAGAGATATATGCTAGAAGGATTCCTTCGCTGTACAGAGCTGGCTCACGGCAGCGGTCAAATAAGCTCCAGTTTGTTTGACTCACTATAGCTTATCTGCTTTAATTATTCCCTTTCGAGGAGCACTAGTGTAACTTTACCGGTGCTAAACTACGTGTCGTTCTTTACGTCGTTCTAGCTATTTAATCTCGAAGGGGAAAAAAGTTGAGGGTAGATTTACGGGGCTATATCGCATTTTCACTGTCACAGCTCGTCGTCCCTCGGCTAAATAGTCTGTGGCGTTCCACGTTCCATTTCTAGAATATGAAAACGAGAGGCCCGTGTACTTAGATTTAGGTGCACGTTAAAGAACACCAAATGGTCGAAATTTCCAGAGCCCTCCACTACGGCGTCTCTCATAATCATATCTTGGTTTTGGGACGTAAAACGCCAGATATTATTATTAGAATATGAAAACGAGACATCCAGTGACGGGGGAATAGTAATTAATTTTGACCGCCTGTGGTTATTTCAGGCGCATGTAAATCTAAGCCCGCGGATATTTTTGCACTTCGGCTGTACCAAAATGCGGCCGATGTTGCCGGGAATCGTACCAGCACCCTCGTACTCATAGCAGCGCAACATAGCCGCTGAGCCGGCGCAGCGGGTGTGTTCGCGCTAGCATCTTTCTCATTTAAGTGACCCGGCTTCACTCCAACACTGACGCAGTCCGCGCACGTAAAGACGCTGTTCCGGAGCTCCGTAATCGAATCGCGAGTCTATCGGCGCGAAGTCGCTGCCCTGTCGGGGCCCTTATGAGGGCGTGCCCATGCGTGAGATGGTGTCGTCCCCCGCGCGAGAGAAAGAGTGCGGAACTTTCCCATGAGTGCCTTTGCACGGCGCCTCTGAGTCGATACGGCGGCTGCAGGGAAGGACCCTTCATTGAGCAAGGAGTCGCGCGAGTCAGCGCCCGGCGACGGCACGACGTTTCGGCGCCGTTATCGATCAGCTAGCGCTTTCTCCTGCACTGCGAGTAAGAGACACGTCCTGTTGGAGAGCAAAGGAGGGGGCTCGGGTTGGCGCCAAGTGCAGCCCACGCTTAGATTGCCACAATGCGGTGTGCAGCGAGGCTTCCGACCCACCATAGCACCCCGCACGATTCCGGAGTTCAAGTATAAAGTGCATTCGGACTCAAAGGGAAAGGAGAGAGGAGGGGGGGACCCTAAACTTTGTTGCATCGAAGGTAGCGGTTAGACAAAATATATGATTAGACAAAATAGATAGACAAAATACATGACAAAATATATGGTTAGACAAAATATGTGGAATATATTGAAAATAAAACTGGTGCGCCAGAAAGCACGAGAAGAGAAAGAAATTGCACAGTGGCTTCGACCGTGTATATAACATTACCGCGTTCACCTGAGAGGGGGGGGGGGGGGGGGGGAGGAGGAGAAAAAGAGAAGGTCCGCTACTCCAGTGAACGTCAGGGTGTTACAGGTTTCCCGGATGAGCACTTGTGCAACATCATTTCTTTCGTGAAATCGTCTCCCGAATCCTCTTCAACGGGAAGCAGATGCATTTGACCACTCATTAGTGTGATAACTTTGGCAAGGGAGGGGAGCAGTAGGTTTGCATTGCGGCGTACGTGGGCCAGCTGAGTGGGAATACGTGAACGCTCGCGCCACTACGTGGACGTGTTCGTTTCCCTAGGTATCCTGCTTGACTTTTGTGTGGCGTTCTTGCAGATGGCTTTGCTGAAGCAGGCGGTTGTACGTGTAGTCTCGGTGGGCCGCAAGGTATCTTCAGTTTTTGGCGTACAGTTGCGAAGAATCTGTCACCGAAGTGGAATGAAAACGCCAACTCATTCAGCGCCATCTTTTACCCCAGTAGTTCAAGAGTGCTATAGGCTGGTGAATTATGGAACCGAAGAAGCTGCGTAATTTGAACGACCTGCATTTCCAACACGTGTCACCGCCACCTCCAATTTTGCGAATACCTACCGTTCTTCACCCTGCACATTACACGAACGCACTTTTTTTTACATTGCATGAATTACCGCGCGACAACAGGGATCACGAATCAAACCTGCCATTTCATGTTTGTGAGCAGAAGCGTGAATGAAGGAAGGGAGCTTTGAGGTCTTGTTTGTTCCTTTGACACAGCCTTCTTGTTTGTTCCTTTGACACAGCCTTAATAAAAACCAGCAGCTAATGAAGCCAAGGAAGTTATAGGGGACGTTAATTGTATTGTTTTAAGTGTATTGTAGTAATAGTGATGTAGACGTGAAGAAAGTAAAGTGAACAAAAAGACAACTTGCCGCCGGCAGGGACCGAACCTGCAACCTTCGGATTACGCACCCGATGCTCTAACCATTTTAGCTACGGCGGCGGTCGTTCCCTCGCTTAGGTTATCGGGCATTTATGTGCATAAAACCTGGGAGAGTTTGTAAGCGCCACTCGTAGCCATGAGGGCGAATGTGGAACACTCTGGTTATTATTTTTTTTTGATAGCGTCCCGTAGCACGTGAACCTTTAACGAGTGGACAGGTGACCAATAAGCCCTCGCATACTACCTGAATGCATCAGGTCTGCCGTCATACGCAGAAACTTATGATTAAGCCTCTGAATCACCCTGACGGGTGCGACGCATGTAATGGCATCTTATTTTATTTATTTATTTATTTATTTAAAGCAGGGTGTCGGAACGAAATGTTTTTCGTTTCGGTTTTAGTATCATTCCACCGCAAAAAGTTTCCTTCCGTTTCTGTTCCGGAACGAAAAAAAAAATGTTCCGTAACGGTTCGTAACGGTTTTTTTTACGCAAAAACTTGAAGTTAAGGTAATCATAAAGAACATTGGATTTGTGATGTAGTTACTTGCCCTCCTCTTAGGAAAGTGGGACAAGGGTAAAACACGTTCTTCAGAGGAGCGGAAGTAACTGTACCACGAATTCCTACCAATTAGCACAAACCAGTATTAATTTCAAAGTCATAGTATTTATTTTCTCAAAAGACAAATACGAATTTTTTTAATGGGCTCAATGCTTTGTGTCAAGAGAGTGAGCACGATCTCAGAAGCAGCAACTGAGTCATTGAGTGTGCTCTCTGATGTGCGAGACCGCTGTTCTGATAAAAAGATCGCCAGGCCTGCGCGGAACACTCAGCACAGTCACAACGAAAGCTGGAAAAGCGGACTTTGTAGAGCCCGTTGGAAAGTCTCTTGGGGCAATAATACAAGTGCACATGCAAGGTACGTACCTACTACGCCATAAATCATCCCGTTTTTTTTTTTTTTTGAAGTAGAGAAGTTCCCGCTTGCCATTTTTCGTCATTCTTCGGAGTCTCGTGGTACACGCTACACATCGGTAAGGCATTATGTGCACTTTGTGCTGTGACTGATGATGATAAAGAATTATGGCTGAGCACTTTGCAGTGGATGGGAAGCAATTCCATTCCTTTCAATTCCTCGGAATGAAGAAACTTAGCCCATTCGCACTCTGGGAATGGCCGGGCAGTTCAATTCCAATCCTGTAATTGCTCGACGTAGGAAAAGCACCTTGATAGCTTTATCGAGTTAAGAATGAACGCCCTATAAAGCTCATGTCATCAGATACATTAAGAACTGCAAAAGTACGCAAAACACGTTAAAAAGGTCGAGGGATAGTAGCTTGGTGACATATCTCGTGCAGTACAACCACCCTACTAATTCCCATAGGGCAGTTCTCCCGCTACCTTATAGTATTTGCATTGTCAGCATGTTTGAACGAATGGTAGTATTTTAATATTGTTTATGCTTGAATGTGTTAATGCTACAATGACGACATAGCGTATTTTTATGCTGGCAATAGTAGTAAAGTAGTTTTGCCACGCGTTTGGAGCAGTCGTGAATATGGAGAAAACTATGATTTGGTTAATGGGGAAGAGAACCCTCTAGATCTGCTGGTATTAGTTGGAACAGTGCACCGCTCGGGCACATTGTGGCTTTGCATCGAATACGGAACACTGGGCCGCACTGCTCGTCAGCACTCACGCTTGTGAAGCGTCCCTCGCAAGCACGCAAGCTGAGGAGAACGTGTGTTCGCCTGCGCAGGTATGCAATGTCTTCCTTGTCGCGAAGGTTATTTACGTGTGTCAGGTACTAAACTGCTCGTGACACAAAGATCAGGCTGTGCATGAGTATTCGCCACTTTCTTGTGGGGGTATCAGTGGGAACCAACGCGCAGGGATAACTTGTTTCTCCTTTCGGTATGTGCTGAGATAATGCATTTGTTTGTACACTAACTTACGCCCCGCGGTTTCTAGTAGGCGCGTTGCTTATAAATGTACCGTGCTTGTAATGAGCCAAGCCATTTTAAAAATACTACTTTATTGTTAATTTCGAGGCTCTGACTTACGAATGTTCGAAGTTTCAAAAACAGCACGCAGACGAAAGCGTGCTTTATTTTCGGAAAAAGACGTAATTCCATTTCCATTCCGTGCAAAAGGCGCTTAATTTCATTTCCATTCCTTTCCTCCAAGCGTTGTCCCCATTCCATTCCGGGGTCGCGAAAATGTGGAATGATTCTGGCGGGGCAACTCCGCAACACTGGTGGGAAGCATTAAACAACACACTCTTTGCGCTGTTAGCATTGTGTGATGACTGGTTGTTATTTTACTCTTCTGCCACGCTATATTACATATATTAACACAATTCCTTGCCAGACATGACGCCTGTATAGGATATTTTTGCGAAGAGTAACAAGCACCAGCGTGGCACTGTGGTGGAAGAGCCGACTGCCACGCAGAGGGTGTGGGTTGAAATCCCATCCGGTCCTAGAAATTTGTTTCTCATTTATTAGATGCGAAGCAGCTTTTGTGCTGGGCTTTGTCCGTAGTTCCATTGGCGACCATCCGCTTTCTAAAACCTACCATAGCCATCTGTAACATTGAGCGCGCGCTCGCGCCAAGGAGAAATTGAAAAACGTTTATTAAAAAAGAAGAGGGGTTTGAGAAGCAGGTGGGTGGGGCCCCTAGTCCAGGGCTCCACTGGCCTCAGCAGCCCGCCGCGCCTGGTCCAGGAGAGCCACTTGGGCCTCCTTTTCCTCGCTGGCGAGCAGGGTCTCCCACTGCTCCGTCCTGAATTTTTGCGCCGGAATGGAGAAGTCTTCGCCTTGTTCCTCGACCGCCTTGATGATACGTGCAGAGCACTTTAGGGGCCCGGGCTGCCGTGTGCTGTCCTAGCTTGGCGTAACGCAGACAAAACCACGTGTGCTGGAACGCGCTAGCGCGTTCGGGCCTGTGTAAGCGGCTGGGTAAGACGCTGTGGCCTCTCCCCCTTACACTCTCTCAGCAATCATGTGATGGCGTCGGAGAACGAGATTCTACAGACGCGCGATGAACCAACGCGTTGTATCCTAGTCAGAACGCGCTGGCACGCGCTAGCGCGTTCGGGCCTGTGTAAGGGGCTGGGTAAGACGCTGTGGCCTCTCCCCCTTACACTCTCTCAGCAATCACGTGATGGCGTCGGGGAACGAGATTCTGGACTAGGGGTTCCTCCCATGGTTTCTGTTTTACTTGCATAATAAAGATGTTTTCTCCCTCTGCAGACGCGCGATGAACTCGCGTGGCGTGCTCCAACAAGAGTTAGGGACGAGTAACAGCAACAGCAACTACAGTGAATTCATGGTGTGGTCCACATGCAAGGACGCGTCAACATCGGGCAAGGTGCCCGTGATGAACGGAACTTTAAGTTGACCCATGCGCTCCTTCGCATCCCCACATGGTTCCCTTTAGTGGAAGATGGGGAATTTTTTTTCTTATATCACGCGATCGCGGTCACGGACACCGGCAGCGGCGGACAACTATGGCGCCAAAATCAGCTGTTGTCATCTCATAAAATACAACTTTCGCTGTAACAAACTTCAGCGCCCACAATGCATTCTCTACGCTGGCCTGCGGGACAGGCACGCAAAAGTCCACTTGCGTTAATATAAACTTCTCTGGTTGCCGCTGTTGTTGTTTTTCGCACAATTTCAACATATCTTTGCTTTGGAATTCCTGCCTGAGCTACGCGCTAATACTGTAGTACCCTGAGATATGCTCACAATGCATGATCTCAGTTGATCCGGATTGGGAAGTTTTCTCGTGAACCGAAAAACGATTGAAAACATTTCGGTATCACTCCTGAACGAAATAATAGATAAAGTTTCGGTTACGTTTTCGTTCCGGTCGAAAATATCGTTTTTTTTTTCGTTTTTCGTTTTCGGTTTTCGTTCCGTTCCGACACCCTGATTTAAAGTACCTGCAGCGCCCGAAGGCATTATTGCAGGGGGGAATACACAGGGTAACATATGCCTACATAAATGGATAACTATGAAAACAAGATCAACAACAGTCGGAAAGGTATTGCGTTCGGAACAAAACAAACAAACAAACAAACAAACAAACAAACAAACAAACAAACGAACAAACAAACAAACAAGCAAACAAACAAACAAACAAGCAAACAAACAAGCAAACAAACACACAAACAAACAAATAATATTTCCCAGCGCATTTCCTTAGAAGTTAACTACATGAAATATTTTGGCCGTGACGCTATCCCAATTCATTTTTAACATTTTACTTTGCTTAAGCGTGATTCAAGGCAGGAAAAAAAAATTAGGAGATGGGAAGCTGCTTCCTTATTCTAACTTTTCGCTATGCTTCCAGTTATCATGTAATGGTCATAAAACTTTCTATAACGCTGGGTAGACGGCACCTTAATGGATGTTCCCTTTGTATGGTATGAAAAACTTCATGCCACTGTAAACTATATTTCCTTGTTACGGTATGCGCCTTTGGTTCAGTTTTTGTGCAGATACAAAAAGTAGCAACGTTTCTATGCTATTACGTGTGAAAGAGCCGGCGGAAAACTGCTCAATGAAAAGATTTAAGGGACTCAAAAGTTTCAGATGGAGCGCGAGAGAACGTACCTTCCAAGTGTGCACTATTAGCATATGTACCAAAGTTTCTCACACGTCTTGTAGTGGCGGTACGTGGTAATGCGTGAGATTCTGAATAATGCACGACAGGAAAATACGGGAAAACGCCGACGCAGCATTCGACGCTTTTTGCCGGGGTCACGAAAGAATATGCATAGTACAATTTGCATTCGCTGCACCCCATGCGTGTACCTTGCGTCGTACTTCGTGCGTGTGTGCACAAACGTAAGCGCACACCGTGGCTTTCTTTGTGCCATAGGAGAGCGTCATTCCACCGGCATCGCTCACGCAGCACTGAGTGGTTGTAAGGGACAAGTGGTCTGTCCTTTATTTAGTTTTTTTTTCATTTCATCCAGGTTTCCTCGGCATTAGTATGCCCAAATTTAATTTCGAAGCACGTTCAAGCCTGCTCGTCGGCCGCCCTGAAGCACTTGACGCAATGTGAATTTTGCTTGTTTTTGCGCTTTCCGTGGTATAGTGTGCGTCGGCTCTTTTTGAGGACAATAATGTGCACAAGACAGATGTAAATAAGGCAGCCAACGCAGCTAAGCCATCCTAAGAGTCTTTTTTTTTTACTTTCTACATAGCCTGGTGTTGGATTCACAAAACCTTTCTTTGTGAGCGCGCTTTGGCGTTATCGGATTGCCTTCGCTGATCGCATGTCGGGCGTCGCGATTGGTTGAAATTTTCTCTTACAACTTAGCCCAAGAAGTTTTCGCGAAGAGTGCATTTTGTGGTAAGCGTGAGTCAAAAGTGTGTGGGCTTCTTAGCATGCTGTCGCATCTATTCATCAAGAAATAAATATTAGAATAGGATCATTTCATCAAATCGGATTGGACCTTTCTGTTCCAAACATTTTCTATCTTTGGGATCCTCCTTGTTAGGACTTGGGTCTGTGCAGCTGCTTGAACATTTTGAATTGAATAGGGAGTATCTTTTCTGGTAAATTTGGTAATTGATTCATTATATTGGTGTCGTTTAATACAAGATTTAACATTAGCGATAAAGCTTACAAGAGACAAACCATTATTACTCAGGAGATTCATGACCTATCCACTAGAGGTGGGTGTGAGCCATTCGTATAGAATACAAGAACAACAGCAAAAGAAGTGTCTAAATTAGCATTATTAATTCATTCTAGCTATTCTATTATTCATTAGTCATACAATTCATATGTGACCACTTTTATCTATAAATTATTCGTTTCTTGGCCAATCCTCCAGAGTGGGTGTGAGCCACACATAAAGGCAATCATCATCATCATCAATTGTAAGACACCGAGATTGGCTACCAGTTCCGACACCATACTGCAGATACGTGTTCTCTGCTAGGCCAGTCAATGAAGGAAAGAAGAACAAGACGAAGAAGCAACATGTACATACATTTCATAGAGCACCAAAATTTGCTGTATAATTATTGCGATAGCAATTATATGGACAGTCTCGGCTGGAAAATGTCCGTCCCCGTCGCCGTCATTCACCGTATATGTATAAGTATGTATATATATAGAAAAGCCATAAAGAAAAATAATTCAGAGATTCTTTCCGACGCGCGGAATCGAACGGGCGACCTCTCGATTTGCAGCCCGCCGCATTAGACGTTAGGCCACGACAGCACCGTCTTTCAGCCTGCTAACGGCGCGCTATTTATATACACCTCGTAATTCAGCATGCTTTCTTAGTGGCTACATAGATGGCGCGACGTGCGCGCGCCGCTCCTGCGATCGCCGTTGCTCTTCGCTCTACAGGGCGTGGTCGCTTTTTTCCTAACCTTTCTACTCTGGAAAAGGTTGGCCGTGTGTCGTAGATAGAAAATGATCATCATCATGAACCGGCACTCGCTCAGTCACCGCCCAAACGCAGATGGTTAGCAAGAGAAGATTAAGGAGGCGGCCCCTAATAGCCATGCATAGTATAGTATAGCAAGGGGCGGGAAAGAGAGAGGTGAGAAGGGGAAAGCCTAGCCAAGCCAGCACCAGCTAGCTTCCCACCAGCTCTGCTATGACCCAGCCTTGGCGACTTAGTGTAAGCTGCGCTATTTTTTTCTAAACGTTTATAAACACCACTCAATTCTTGGCCGATCCCCCACAGTGGGTGTTGTCGTGTACGCGCACATCAACCGACGCACGGCCACTCCAGAGGTTGTGCCTCGCTTGCCGGTGCTGCCCGACGCGCTCACGCGCATGGCGCCTTCCTCAGACTCTCGTCCCCAGCTCCTGCATATCGTGTTACGTCTTCTGCCCGCGCTGTAACTTCCTCTGCCTCCTCTCGACCGCTTCTAAAAGAAAGCAATAAAACAGTCTCCTGCTAGCCGCTCTCTCGTGTGGTTCCTGTGCTGCGGGGCTCCGAACCCCCAACATAACACTGGAGAGGTGGGCTATGCCGACATAGTTGCCCTTCTGCAGAAGCACTTCGATCCGCGACCGTCTGAATTGTACAGCCGGTACGTGTTCCAGCGACGCGACCAGCGGCCGGAAGAGTCGATTAGCAACTACGTTGCAGCCCTCAGAAGCTTGTCAGCTGACTGCAACTTCGGAGTGCCAGCGACAACGTCTGCTACATCGACGCCACCGGCAGAAGGCCACGCAGCCGTTCTGGCGAACCCCACAATGCTGCCCCAAGATGTGATGCTTCGCGACAGGTTCGTGTGCGGCATCCGCGACGAGCATCTGCAGCAGCGACTGTTCGCGGAGAAAGACTTGACTTTTCAACGCGCGTTGGACTTGGCACTGTCGTCCGAAAGTGCGTCGAAGCAGCAACAAGGACTTAAGGGAGCGACGAGCTCCGCGGAGGTGCACAAGACTTCGCAGTCTAAAAAGGAAAGCAAACATTCGGCTCAGCAACGGCGCTGCTATCGATGCGACGGCTGGCACGAGGCTGACACCTGCAAGTTCAGGACAGCGCAATGCCGTTTTTGTTCCAAAAAGGGTCACATCGAGAACGCCTGCATCTCCACAAAGAAGAAAAACAAAGAAGGCAACCTCAACGCCCGGCAAGGAACTCACATGGTTAACGCCCAACCTTTGTGCTACGATCTCGAAGACACCGATAGGTGCTACGACCTACATGCCGTGAGTGGGCGACAACCCTGCCCTAAATTCCTCGTTGACGTGAAAGTCGAGGGAAGGCCCCTGAAATTCGAAGTGGACACGGGCGCCGCATGTTCTCTCATCAGTGAGGCTACCTACCACCAAACGTGGCCATCGAACGCCCCAAAGCTTTCGAGAGAACCCCTAGACTTACGCACCTGGTCAGGGGAAGAACTTGACACCATCGGTTCGGCACAGGTTCGTGTGCGTTTCAAATCAAAGGACTACGTGCTGCCCCTGCTGGTAATGAAAGGGACTGGGTGCAACCTGCTCGGACGTGACTGGGTTTCAGCACTGAACATCCGTGTTCACGGAATAAACCAGGTCGCCGAACCAAGTCAAGAGATCCAGGAGGTTCTCGCACGCCATCCTGATGTATTTAAGGAAGGTATCGACGGCTACATGGGTCCACTGGTTCACTTGGACTTGGAAGAAGGCGCCACACCCAAGTTTTGCAAAGCACGTCCAGTGCCCCTAGCTTACCAAGAGCCTATGGAGGAAGAGCTCGACCGCCTGCAAAAACAAGGCATCCTGGAGCCGACGCAACACGCCGAAATGGCCACACCTTTGGTGTGGGTGCGCAAAAAGGCTGGAACATTTCGCGTTTGTGGAGATTACAGGAGCACAGTTAACGCGGTGGTCAAGAAGACGGCGTACCCACTGCCGACAACTGCGGAGGTGTTCGCAAGGTTGCGTGGTGGGACGACATTTTCGACGCTAGACCTGTACCAGGCCTATCAGCAGCTAAGAGTGGACGACGAGACAGCCGCATTGCTCACCGTCAACACCACCAAAGGACTGTTCAAGGTGAATCGCCTCCCTTTTGGAGTATCCGCTCCACCAGCCATCTTCCAGCGGATGATGGAGACGACACTGGCCGGAATTCAGGGGGTGAGTGTCTACCTTGACGACATTATTGTCAGCGGGAAGGACGTTAAAGAGCATGCGCAACGTCTAGAGGAAGTCCTGTCGAGGCTAAGCGACAAAGGTCTGCGACTCAAGCAAGAGAAGTGCCGCTTCGGCATCAGCTCAGTCCAATTTCTCGGTCATAAAATCGATGCTCAGGGTGTCCATACAACCGAAGAAAAGGTAAAGGCAATCCTCGAGGCGCCAAAACCGACTGACAAGACATCTCTGCAGGCTTTCTTAGGGCTTCTCGCTTTTTACGATCGTTTTTTGGAGAACAGAGCGACGGTAGCTACAGAGTTGTATGGGCTTCTCGAGAAGAAGACGCCCTGGAAGTGGGAGAAAAAACACCAGGATGCGTTCGAGATGCTTAAGAAGATGATTCGGTCTTCGACAGTCCTTGCGCATTATGACGAAAAAAGGCCTCTCATTCTGTCCGTGGATGCGTCACCATACGGCATCGGCGCAATTCTCGCTCAAAAGGATGCGTTCGGCCGAGAGGCTCCCATTGCATTCGCGTCACGAACTTTGGGAACCGCTGAGAAAAACTACTCGCAGCTCGATAAAGAGGGCCTTGCGGTAGTTTATGGCGTCAGCCACTTTCACCAATATGTCGCTGGCCGGCACGTGACCGTATTAACGGATCACCAACCGCTCCTAGGCATCATGGGGGAAAAGAAGCAAATCCCTCAGATATTGTCACCGAGGATGACTCGATGGTGTCTGAAATTGGCCACATACGACTACGACTTGGTGTACAGGCCTGGACGCCTGCACCAAAATGCTGACGCACTCAGCAGGCTGCCACTGCCCGCGCAGGTAGATGAGCCATGCTCCCCGGGAGATGTGCTTATGCTTGCATCCGCGCCACGTTTCGAGCTGTCACCGCGTCAACTGGCTGAGCTGACCCGGAATGACCCACTGTTATCCCGCGTGATGACAGCCGTCTCAAACGGAGAGCTACGCCGGTTGCCCAAGCAGGAATTTTCGGCGTTCACAAGGCTTGGACACGAGCTTTCGCTACAGGAAGGCTGCGTTATCCGTGGTGCCAGACTGGTCGTTCCAGAGAAAGCAAGGAAAATGATTAAAAACTTTGAGCGCGCAAAAGGACGTAGGACCAGAAGAAACACACACCACAAGCGCTCACTCGCAACTGAATTTTATTAGACGGAAGAACGTACATTTATACATACATCGCATCGCGCATGTCACAAGGAGTTACAGGACTACAACCCAAGGAACGTGTTCAGTGTCTGTTAATGAAATTGAATTCTTTGTCATGTAAAGATAGGGAAGGTTGGCTAACACATATCGCCGCATTCTTTGTAATGTGATAGGCCTCCGAAATTTCACGCGTGGTCTGCTGAGGGTGACGAAACAAAATAATAGTGCTTTCGAACAATGGCTTGCATTTACATGTTTGACAGTGGGAGGCAAGATGAGATGTAGGCGTGCCATTCAATGAATTTTTGTGTTCTCGAAGTCGGGTGTTGATACATCAACTAGCCCACCTAGCCATTTTGTTACAAAGCAAGGAAAGACGTGCTCGACTTAGCACATGCAGGTCACAGGGGCGTGGTAGCTATGAAGGCGTGCGCTCGAGGCTATTTTTGGTGGCCCGGTGTCGAAAACGACATAGAGCGGGTGGTCAAAAGTTGTGCAACTTGCTGCCAGCACCAGAAAACTCCAACTAAAGCACCAGCTCCCGAGTGGAAACGTGCGACAACACCATGGCACACAATCCACGCGGATTTCGCTGGGCAGAAGATTCGCAGAAGATTCGCCGCGGAACGATCAAACGAACGGACCATTAACAAGTGATCAACAAGACACAGTGCCGGCTCCGTACGTGATCTCGCTCCCAGCGGAAGCGCCGCCGCCGCATGATCTGCCCACAACGCCCGACTCCGAGCATAGCGAAGCTGAGGCCGGGCTGGACACTTGTGCGACGCAAGCTCGCGATGACCAACCCAGCGGGTCCGCGCAGCACCAAACTGCACCGAGGCCCCAACGTGATCGGCGTCCACCTGACCGATACGGTGACCCCGTCTAAGGGGTAAGGGATGTCGTGTACGCGCACATCAACCGACGCACGGCCACTCCAGAGGTTGTGCCTCGCTTGCCGGTGCTACCCGACGCGCTCACGCGCATGGCGCCTTCCTCAGACTCTCGTCCCCAGCTCCTGCATATCGTGTTACGTCTTCTGCCCGCGCTGTAACTTCCTCTGCCTCCTCTCGACCGCTTCTAAAAGAAAGCAATAAAACAGTCTCCTGCTAGCCGCTGTCTCGTGTGGTTCCTGTGCTGCGGGGCTCCGAACCCCCAACATAACAGGTGTGAGCCATAGTTTCTAGGTGAAAAAGGTCAAGAATAAGAACAAGCTCACGCTCCGCGCGCCGGACGCAGCCTCGTGTCGCGAGCCCCACAATCGACGAACGATTCTGTCTCCAGCGCATTCTGATTGCATGCGCTGCTCATGGTGACTCAAACCACATAATTTTTAATAATCTTATTTTTATTTTATGCGAAAAACGAATGAATTTGCTGTGAAATGCCTGCGTACACGTCATGTGTACGTAGATTTACAACGCGTATTTGCCATAGTGCAATCCCACAGCGCATTACCTGTATGGGCCGGGTCGTGTCGTGCATTAGCACCTATAGAGCATTTCCAACCTTTGTTGTCCTTCAAGTAACGCAGCGGCTTTGGACGTGTGTATGGTTTCCGGCGTATATCACTTTTCTCTCGATTAATTGTGATGTTGTCTGCTGCACGTTGAGGTTTTAAATGCGAAGCATTTGTTAGCGAACCTCAGGCACTTTGGCCGTTTCTATCTATCTATCTATCTATCTATCTATCTATCTATCTATCTATCTATCTATCTATCTATCTATCTATCTATCTATCTATCTATCTATCTATCTATCTATCTATCTATCTATCTATCTATCTATCTAGCCGCCTACGTCTCGGCGCTCTCCTGGCCGTCTCCATAACTTGTAATATGCCAAGATTGGCGTAGCAGGGGATCAGTGTATGACGAACACAATTCACTGGTCATGATATGAATAACGCAAAATACCTGTCGCATACGTCAGGAAACCCTTTCTTTCAGTCACGTGTGGCACATACCCGTACACCAGAGTTCATGTTATGCGGGTATGTGCCACAGGTGATACAAAGTCTCAACCAACACAGTAACCACGAACACACACATTGACACGCGAGGAAAGTGATAATATTAATAATTGTTGGGCTTTTATGTCCCAGAAATACGATATGATTATGAGAGACGCCATAGCGAAGGGCTCGGGAAATTTTGACCATTGGGTGTTCTTTAACGTGTACCGAGATCGCACAGTACACAGTCATCTAGCATTTTGCCTCCATCGAAATGCGACCGCCGCGACCGCGATCGAACCTGCGACCTTCGTGTCAGCAGCCGAGCACCGTAACCGCTACACCACCGCGGCGGACGCAAGGAAAGTGAGGAAGCTGAAGACAGAACACCCGTGGAAGACGCTCAGCTACCATCCACTCGTCCAAGTCGTCCGCAACGTGGACCACGTGGATTACGCAAAAACCTGGGTCAATGCTTTCTACAATAAATCTGCTGAGAAAACTAGGCCTCTCATCATTACCGGTGACTTCAACATTGATTTATCAAGACCCAACAATGATTGGCGCTTATACTGTGTGAAAGACGGCCTGGATGTGGACAGGGCATTAAAAGACCTCGCTGCCACGTCCGCGACAGAAGGCATCATAGATCATTTCATCGTAAGAGGCATCCAGGATCTCCACCAGCTTCACAATATCTCGCACTTCACTACACTTAGATTCCTCATAACCGCGATCACGAACGGATTCGATTAACAAGTCCGGTCCAGCTGCTGGTGCTCACTGATCACTGTGATGGTGACCTTGTTCAAGAAGTGTCAAGAACCCCTTTACACATACACACGGGTTCGCGAAACGTGCGTGCGTTCTCCGTCATAACGGGAAAAAATAAGCATAACAACTGTAACTGTGACTGTAACGTAAGTGCAGTACGCCTGCGCGTGGCACTCGGCTATGCAGGGGCATAGCCAAGGGGGGGGGGGGTTGGGGGGGTTCAAACCCCCCCCGAAATTTTTCAGTTTTGCTTGCGTATATAGGCACGCACACATACAAACGCACACACGAACATACATGAAGTATGGTTGAACCCCCCCCCGAAAAAAATTTCTGGCTACGCCCCTGCGGCTATGTATATATCTAGGGAAACTATCCTGAATGAAGCTTAGTTGCGAGTAACGCCTGTCCTGTGCATCAGTGTTCTTTCTTTGTCCTGTTCGGATTCGTGCTATCCAGTATTGAAGAATATAAGCTTACCGGGTCTGGTGTTGGTAACATCCATGTTGCTGTTGGCATCGTTACGCAACTGTAAACAACGGGTTATATAATACATATGCTACTCTTGAACATATGAGTGTGCGTATACCACTTCGACATTTCTCTAGCGTCATTCCGTAACGTTTCGCTCAGTGTAAAAAATTACACCACAGTCACCATCCTGCGCATGCTTCGCATCACGTCGATTCCCACGGCAGGTGGGATCTGCCGAATTTTTATGCAACTGGCGTACATAAGCCATTAGCCTAGCGTGGACGTCTTTTCTGGGCTTTTTCCTCTCTGAATTGCGCATCTCAAACACGAGTGTGTACTTGTGGCTGACTAATCCTATTTAGCATCGATGGAACCGATTGGAAATTGAAGGGATAGAAGGCGCGTGCGTGGAGAAAGCTGAAGTCAATAAATATATGCTTCGCCTGTGCAAGCGTTCAGTTGTAATTCGCAAATAATCGGTATCTTTTGTCCGATCGCTGTAAGCATGCACCGTGTGTTCCCCACCAGTGCAGTATTGATTAGAGCGCAATTTTGCGTGGCACATCGGCGCGTTTGCTAAAAGCTCACGGGCGTGTCTATGCCAGTTTGCGGTGCCTCATAGAATTTTAGTAAGCTGCTGTTTACCCTCTTTCACTAGTGGACCCGTTATAGGCTGGTTGCATTTTTGCCACAATCGCGGAGTAAAAATTTAATATCGACCATCATGGATTCGTTAATAGCATTTAAAATGATAGCCTATATTGTTTTCTTGTCTCTTCGGAAGGTTAGATTGCGTGGTAACTGAGAAGTGAAAAAAATTCAGCATATGCCACGCACCGTGGCAATCGATGTTATGCGAAGCATGCACGGGATGGTGACTGTGGCGTAATTTTTCACATTGAGCGAAACGTTGCGTAATGACGCTAGAGAAATGTGGAAGTGGTATACGCACACTCGTATGTTGAAGAGTTGCATATGTATTATATAACCAGTTGTTTAGAGTTGCGTAACGATGCCAACAGAAACATGGGTGTTACCAACACCAGACGCGGTAAGCTGATATGTAGGGCTTGCATTCTTTAACACTGGATAGCGCGAATCCGAACAAGACAAAGTAGGAACACAGATGCGCAGGACAGGCGTTACTCGCAGCTAAGCTTTATTCAGGAAAGTTTCCCTAGATATACACACAGTCGAGTGGCACGCGCAGGCGCACTGCGCGTACGTTAGTCACAGTTGCAGTTGTTACAGTTGTTATGCTTATACGTGTCCGTTATGACGGAGAACGCACGCACGAACCCGTGTGCATGTGTGGAAGGGGTTCTTAACAGTTCTTGAACAAGGTCATCATCACCGTGATCAGTGAGCCCCAGCAGCTGGACCGGACTTGTTATTCGGATCCGTTCGTGATCGAGGCTACGAGGGGTCTACACTCTAAGAAAAAAAAAGAGTCAAAAGAGGGTCACGGCCGCGTGACTCTCTTCGGGTGTCCATTTGACCCCTTTTGGAAGGTACAGGCAGAGAAAGAGAGTTCGCAATTCGACTGGAGTCACGGGACTCTCCTGAAGCGCGTTTCGATTGGCGGCGCCGCCGTATACGCCATACATATCGCGCGCTTGCCCTTTGGCGCCGTTGTGGCGCGTTGGCTCGACCACGGAGGCGAGGCAACGCGCCACAACGGCGCCGCGGTGGCGTGCCCAGCGTGCCGCTGTGCCGCTTCTGTTTTCCTCTCTGTCTCCTCGTCTATTGGAATGCGTTGCGTGATGGTTGCGCGGGTTGTGTGTCTCTTCATGCGCGTCTTCGGTGGTGTTGGTGTTGACGCCGGCTCCGTGCACGAAGTGACGCGGTGACGCTTGGAGGACGGAATATTCCTGGAGCTGCGGACAGGAACAACGGGCGCCAGTTAACGGTGAGTGTACTGCTTTCGTAGGTACTAATTATACAGCTTTAGCTGGGCGTCTGCAGCAGCTCTGCGGAAGTTATCTGCCAGCCATTTCCAACAGCAGCCTGTGTCCGCTGGACTGTTGCGGATGCCCAACTAAAGCTATCAGTTAACGAGTTGCCACCGCTATGCGCGTTGCTGTGCAAGCTCCCTCATAGTGAGCGATGCAAACAATTATCAAGGGTCATTTTTTGCTGTACGCACGTTGTGTCTGCGCTACTGAATGTGCAAGATGTCGTTTTGAGATGCACTTTAGTCTACTTCATAACATTTCCATCGACCTTGAGTGTGTAGCGTGCTTCGGCGCGTGGGAACGTGAAAAAAAAATGCCTGTGTACAGAACGCTCAGACGCACTATATATAATGGTTTTTGTTGGCTTAAAGACGGTAGTTTGAGGTGCAGATATAGTACGGTGCTTCCAGAACGTACGCGGTCATTCAAGTTGGACACGCTTCACCGGCAAAGTGAAAAAACTTTAGACTTTCGACGGCGCGCGTTGGTGCGGCCGCGGCCGTGCACTCTTCCCTCGTTTCTGTTTACTGTTTTCGTGATTTGCATACACTGCGATGACGTTGGGCGTTATTACAGAATCGTGTGAGTGTGCGTGATTGTGGGAGCTATGTGCGGTAATTCTAAAATATGACATATCTGATCTCGACGTCAAAAAACTTGGTTCCTGACCATTCCTGTTTGCATTTGTTGTTTTGTTGTTAGCCTTTATTATGTCTGTGTGAACCACTTGTTGTGTAGGTTTTGCAAACCTTTACTGCAATTTCATTTTCTCATCATAATATCACGTTCTGCTTTTCAGATACCGTTTTTCATGGTGCTCACGCTGGACAGGAGCGACAAACTAGCAAGCCACAAGTCTGATACCTCAAGCCGTCACCACTTTTTGATTTATTCTTAATCACAAGGAATAAATATGGAAACATGATGGCGATTTCTGCTGTTCATTTAGCACCATATGACACTGTGAACATCACAGTCACACATTGTGGTTGGCTATACTCATAGAAGCATGTAAATGAGGAATACCCAAACTTCTTAATTGGAAATCACAGACCATCTTTTCGCGCTTTCTATATAACTTTGCTGGAAAATAGGTGTTGTTTTGACGAGTTTTATTAAAATAATGCTAAAACTGAACTATTCTTTTTTTACAGTCGCTGGGCAGAACGGCAAGTATTATTGGAGTTGCTTAAAATGAATACTCCACTATTTTCAACAGTAGTCGCGCAAAAGTAGAGCAAGGATCAAATG
Source organism: Rhipicephalus sanguineus (assembly GCF_013339695.2). Taxonomy (NCBI): domain Eukaryota; kingdom Metazoa; phylum Arthropoda; class Arachnida; order Ixodida; family Ixodidae; genus Rhipicephalus; species Rhipicephalus sanguineus. The sequence goes on from NC_051178.1 coordinate 114,052,442, forward strand.
AGTAGCTTAAAATACTTGTGGAGTCGCTTGATGCTTCGGTGTGGGTCCCTTGACCCCCTAGGAGCGTTACCGGCAAGAGTCGTCTGACTCCCTATAAGTGGTAACGTGATCCTCCCGATGGGAGTCTTTGCACTCTTCCTAGAGGGTCAGGGGACTCTCCTAGAGCGAGCCGACCCTGACCCACCAAGAGAGTCACCGTGACTATTTAAAGAGAGTCGTATACGTGGCAAGTCAGAACTCTCCGAAAAGAGTCACGCATACTCTTTTTTTTCTTAGAGTGTAAGTGCAGTGAAGTGCGAGGTATAGTACAGCTGGTGGAAATCCTTGATGCCCCTTACGATGAAATGATCTATGATGCCTCCTGTCCTGGATGTGGCAGCGAAGTCTTTTGATTCGCTGTCCACATCCAAGCTGTCTTTCACGCAGTATACGTACCAAGCGTTGTTGGGTCTTGATAAATCATGTTGAAGTCACGGGTAATGATGAGAGGCCTGGTTCTCTCGGCAGGTTTAATTTAGGAAGTTTTGATCCCGGTTTTTGCGTAATTCACGTGGTCCACGTTGCGGACCACGCCGACGAGTGGATGGCACTCAAGGGTCTTCCGGGTCTGTTCTGTCTTCATCTTCCTCACTTTCTTTGCGTCCGCCGCGGTGGTGTAGCGGTTACGGTGCTCTACTGCTGACCCGAAGGTCGCGGGTTCGAACCCGGGCGCAGCAGTCGAATTTCGATGGAGGCAAAATGCTAGATGCCCGTGTATTGTGCGATCTCGGTACACGTCAAAAAATACCAGACGGTCAAAATTTCCAGGGCCCTTCGCTACGGCGTCTCTCATAATGATATCGTGGGTTTGGGACATAAAACCCCCAAAATTATTATTATTATTATCACTTTCCTTGCGTGTCAGTGTGTGCGCGTGTGTTCGCGGTTACTGTGTTGGTTGTGACTCTGTATCACCTGTGGCACATACCCGCAAAACATGTACTATAGTATGCCGGTATGTGCCACACGTGACTGAGAAAGGGTTTCATGACGTACGCGACAGGTATTTTGCGTTACTCATGTCATGACCAGAGCATCGTATTCGTCATACACTGATCCCCTGCTATGCCAATTTTGGTATATTACAAGTTATGGAGGCGACCTGGAGAGCGCCCGGACGTAGGTGGCTCGATAGATAGATAGATAGATAGATAGATAGATAGATAGATAGATAGATAGATAGATAGATAGATAGAAACGGCCAAAGTGCCCGAGGTTCGCTAATGCTTCGCATTTAATAACCAGTGCTGTTCGAATTAGGCCGAAACAAAGATCTCGCGCGTACGGGCGAATAGAGTACGCATATTTACTGTTCGAAAGAAGTTTCGAGGATGTGTTATTCCAAGACTCTTGGGTGATCTTCGTCCAGGGGCCTCGTGAGCAGAGCTGCAGAACGGGGTCGCCTCTGACTTTCGAGTAAATGTCGCCAAACGACGAACAAAAAGTCGCCAAAAGTCGCCATTTTTTTACAAACCTCGCCAAAAAAGTCGCCATTCTAGATATGTGCGTCATACCTAGGAATAAAAATTTCCTCTCACGTATAGCCCCATAGAATATACAGTTCCATCCAAGACCCTGAAATTATATTGACGTTTCTCAATGCCAGTCGTATCGCCCGCTTCACCATGGGAGTGCATGGTGCTGCTTCTCCGACTAGCCGCAAGATGTGCGTGGTGGCGCAAAGGTGAATGAATGAAATGCTCATGATATCCTTCCATCCCTGTCCGCCCGCTTCAAAGGTAAAGGTATGGTAAACCTTAGGCGAAAACCATGAAAGCGTTGTTTTTAGACAGTTTTACGTACTCATATAAGAATTAAAAGGATTAAAAGGTTTATTGAAGGTAACACGACTGAATTCTTAGAGGAACCAATCATTAGTGAGTCTTGCACCTTTTCATTGTGAACTACTATGATAACGGACGCCACCGACCCTTTCTTATAGTCACCTAAATCTACACGCGTCAATCCGATTCGATATTAATGATCAGGTAGACAATTTAAAATGTTATATATGGATTGTTTTCATTCCACACGCTCACGGAGTACAGTGGAAAATGCCTCAATAAATATTTTTTTATTGCACGAATAGCCGCGTATCCGCCTCGCTTCGCTATTCTAAAACAGTCTTTACGAGCTGAGTTGGCGGCACTGCAACAGTGAATAAGTCACCAAGCTATTCAGAACAGTTGGAGCCTTGGCGGTACAAATGGTCGGAACAAGCGGCCAACCCGTCGTCTAGCCCCTTCAGAAGCGAAACTTTAGAGAAGCTTAAAGCACCTAAAGCCATAAACCTATAGTCAAACACTGCCCCTCGCGGTTTGCAAGGCAGTGCGCTGACTTGCATTTTGCAAAGATGTCGCTGGGGGACGTTCCAGTACCTCCTGCATCTAGATGAATTGAGGAGATACACACGAGTTACAGGGCGGATATACCGAATGACGCGTAATGTGCACATTCTACTCGTGGGTCTAAAACCAAGAAAAATACAGAGAATATTGCCGCTAATTCGTTGGGAAGACACTGAGCTGAGGATGCATAACTCAGTGGAGACCTAAGCCGAAAATCGCCAAAAATTCGCCATGTCGCCATACATAATTTTAGGTCGCCACGGGCCTCTCAAGTTCGCCAATTTGGCGAAAAGTAGCCACCATTGGCAACTCTGCTGCAGAACCAAACCGCGACACTGGCGGTCTTATAAGGGGCGTATTTATGAAAGCTTAACACAAAAAGCCGAGTAAAAAAACGGGTGGCGACCCGGAGTGCATTCCAGGCACCAACGATAAGACTGGAACCTTCTGGGACGTCAAACCCCAGCAAATAGAGCTGGAATCTTCGCTTCTGCATGTATATTACAAAGCGCCTTACCGCTTGGCAGACCACTCGATGGGCGCCGCTGTTCTCGCCGCTATCAGTGTACAGCTTGAACTGCTTGTACTTTGAACTTTCATTTTCAGGGAACAAGTTCGCCCAAGTAAAGAGTTCCGTATTTCCGGCTCCTGCTGGGGCCTTCTTCAGCGTCATGGTCACGTGATAACATGTAAACTTACTGAGACTGTGTAATTTCGAAAGTGTGTCATAATGTTTGTGATAAGCGCATTGTTATACATACCATAAGAGAGAGAGAGGGAAAAAGGTGGGTTTTGGTCGTAGTGGCTACAGCTTCGTACTTTTGTGCTAGACGCCGTGGGCTTGATTTCTGCAGAACTCGTAGCTCTGAAATTGGTTTTTTTTTTACAAAGATCACATTTGTTTCTTTCTCGAAAATAATTTTCTGTTTCATTTCTTATACGTTTATCCTTTTTTTTCTTTTTCATTTGCATTACTATTGCGGGCGCACATCTCATCGCTTTTTCCGCCGATAATGAGACTTCTAGTGCATAGGTAATAAAACCCTGCAGACATCAAGCTAGTCATAACGCAACCACAGCGAAATGTCTTCAAAGCTCTGTCACAACTCCAGCTTTTCTGTAGCGCCAGAGCGTACTTCTTAACTGTCGGCGCAAAGCAGCGTTTACTGGCGTTCTGTCAGGCAGACAGGGGCGTAGCCCCCCCCCCCCCCAACCCCCGAAATTTTTCAGTTTTGTTTGCATATATATACATGCGCACATACAAACGCACGCACGAACATACATAAAGTATGGCTGAACCCCCCCCCCCCCCCCCCCCCCCGAAAAAAATTTCTGGCTACGCCCCTGCAGGCAGAGGTCGACCTTTCCCTCCGTACTCTTACTCCTATAGCTTTACCATCTGGGGTTTAAACTCCGCGTTACACAGATCCCACTGGGACGCTGTTATTACGCTTCTTTTCGCCACCTGCGCACAGAAAGAGTAGTTTCTCGTCGCGGCGCTGCCTGGCTTTTCTTCACTCGGAGAGTACAAATGAACCTGTCGACGCCGCGTCGTTGGATAATCCTTTGGGCAAACGGTCCCTTCAGAGAGACGCTGGCGTGGCTGAAGCCTGCGCCATGCGTCCTTGGTTCAGACTGGTTCTCCGGGGGAGATGGCGGGATTGGGCGCGAAGACGAAAAGAATCCCCTTGCGGACGTCTTATCTTTATACCAGCGCGCCTCGCCACACCGACTCGCACACTTGTTTGGTAAGCTGGGATTCTGGGGAGGCAGGGAGAGGGAGGCGGCGCCTTTCCTGCAAAGAAACTCGGAACCCGTACTGCCGGGTGAGCGAGGAAAAAGTCTGGAAAATACGTATCTCCCTGTCCTTTGAGTTTGTTTTCCATTACGTTTCTTTATCTTTGAGAGCAGAGTGAACTTTGTTTGATAGGAAAGAAAAAAAAAGCATGAGAAAACTTTCTGGCGAGGTCACGCTTTTGTGTTAGCACCGGCGCCGCTACGCGTTTCTTTTCGCCGTGGGTCACAATACCTGATTTCAGGATCCTCTGGAATTTCGCTGATTTCCACAGCAATGAAGACAACAGGACAAAGTGAATAGCAAGGAACTGACGTGAAGTTTCCAAATAAGCAATACGCACTGATTCCTGAGCTAAGCAATGTTGCAATGACGTTGGTGACATTCGTCAGATTGCTCGCACGATGGCTGTCAAACATGGACCTTCTTCGATACGGTCACTCTTGCGTGTGTGCTGTGTCATGTGCTATGTTTCTATCTTTCTCTCTCTCTCTCCTCTCCATGTTTAAATCTCCCCCACCCTGTTCCCATGTGTAGGGTAGCAAACCGGCTTTCCTAAACTGGTTAACCTCCCTGCCTTTCCTTCTCTACTATTTCTTCTCTCTTCGATACGCTGTGAACGAGAACCATAAGAAAGTCGATTGCCCATTAAAATTGTACGATCTAAACACACAATGAAGGGGACGAAAACATATGCAAAGTTAATTGTTGCATTCAAGTGAAACGTAAAAGAGAAAGAAAATGGAGCAGAGAAATGGCATTTTTTTTTGCTGGTAAGTCCCGAACCCACATGCTAGGGGTTCTTCATTAATTCTGAATTCACAGTTTATTTATTTATTTATTTACTCAATTGTCTATTTATTTGAGATTGTTTCAGGCAGCGACGATCTTGAATAGCAAGGCTAAAGGCACAAGACTGCCTGCTTGACTGAGCACTTGTCACCCGTTGATGGAGTACAGAAGACAGGAGCGTACACAATAGTTTTACCAAACCGTAACAAACAGCATAAATTGTTTGTTAGTTTTTCTGGCCGTATCCATAGATTAACTATAAGGCGTCACGTCATTGTAACTTAGAAAAAAACTGACCGATACAAGACAAGACCAAGCAAAAAATACAGGACTGAGCACGTGGCGGTCATTTTACATGTTATATTTGTTATTTTACTTTTACTACGTGCCGTGGGGTGTCAGCATTTGTTTCAGACATCTCGCAGCCCCCAGTGTCGCACCGTAGAGATAATCCACGGCTTCAATATCAATGCGCTCGGGGCGTTTCATCCGGGACTTAAGCTTACGCGGGTAAACAATCCACGACGTCCCGCCGGAGGCAACGTCTGCCGATGACACAAGCGTCCAAGTAAATAAAGCCTGCGTGAAGGCGACACACGCAGTTTATCAGAAGCCAATAGCGTCTTGCCGTTCAACTGGCAAAGAAAAATAGGCTGCAGGGCTACTTCCCGATGCAGGTTTAAATTTTCGTTATTTATAGCAAGGACATCTAAGGCGAATCCTGTTCAAGCACGCAGACCGAGAGTCGATTTGTGTAACTTTATCTTTGGTAGGTTCAGTCTGTTTTCCGCCTTCACCAAAGAATCTCTGGCGTTCATTGAAGATTGCTGAAGCATGTAATTCTACTTGCAGTCTTCGGTTGAAGAAGCAGGTTCGGGAATAGGGACGTGGAAAAGAAAAAAAGATGGAACCACGAAGAAAAAAAGAGAAAAATGTTTCATGTACGTAAAAAATCTTTCTTGGTGCGTCATTTCAGTTCGTTCTTTTTCAAGTGCCGTACAAACACACACACACACTGCATGCTTTGCCAGCAAAGCAAACAACTGCTGCGGCTGCAGAGACGCTAAGTCGTAACTGATGGTAGCTGCAAGATCGGAGGAAGGCGCAGAACGTTCGTCCAGTGGGGAGCCTTATTGGTTGCTGGAATTATTATACGTCGTGTTCGCGGCACGTGTTTATTGCTGTGTTGCATCCGATCAGCTTAAAAAAAATACTCACGTTTCATAGCCGGGAGATTGACAATGTGTAAATACTCGCCTAAATCCTTTTTTCAAAAGAAAGACCCAAGAATAACGACACGTTCCGAAAAAAAAAAACCTTCCCTCTTGCTTTTATCGGAGGCCTCTGAGGTTATGTTCATTTTTATTTGAATTGTCGGTAAACGTCATAAAAGGTACACAATATGAATCAAGATATCAATTTAGTTGACGTAGCTTTAATGGACGGTGCCACGATTCTCCTGGCACTGACCATCGAGCCACTTAAGAAGCATGGACACGAAACGCAATCTATTTGTTGCATTGACCGCTTGCTTCAGTGTACGCTCTGCAAACCAAGTTGTTGTGCTTAACTGATTTCTCAGAGCCGCTGGAGTTGTCGGAAGAGGGGTACGCGTTCAGATCGAGGCGGGTAGTGCTGCTAGTTGGACAGAATTTTCTGCGTGCTTTTGTTTGTAGCGACAATATGAATGACTTTCAATAAAGAAAGATGAAGCGTACGAAAAAAAAAAACAGTTGCGTTCGTTAGTAGCGTAAAAAATAATGACACGAAAAGGCAAATGGAAGCGAACGGACAGATAACTTACCGCAGGTGAGGGCGAAACCCGCTTTTTCCTGCTACGCGCATTCCGTGAACGCTTTGCTGCTCAACCGATCTTGAGCTAACTGTGTTCCACGCTCTCGCTAATCGATACTTTAGCAGTCATCATCCGTAAATATAACACTCTGACACCTTTAATATTTATTAATTGTGCGTGCGTTGATAGGCCTAAAATTTTGCTGTAACATATGTCTCTAAGTAGTGGCATAGCAAGGTCAATGGACTTGAATATCCTCAGAGCCGCGTTGACGCCTGTGCGAAATAGATAATTTGCAACAAAGCAAGAAGCGCACTTTTTCTTCTCCGAAGCCATGGTCTTGGCTAGTTGCTTCGTCGCTCTGATAGATATGCAAACGACACGGGATAGGTTTTAAAAGTAGACATTACACAGATGGGCACCACGTGGATGTGTTTATACGTACCTCTACACCTGTCCCCATGTTTGTTCTGCGCCCATTACTAATCTATTATTGCTTGCCACCCTCGTGTCGCACGTGTACCGCCATTTTCGAGGGTTCATCGTAGCACTTTTTACTTAATATTTACATTAGGTGATAAGCATTACTGCAGGCCCTTGTAGGTGTGTAAATATAGCGTACAACAGTTACGATTACTTGAGAGAAAAAAACGACAGGCCTGCGCGGAAAGCGCAGCACAGTCACAGCGAAAGCTGGAAGAGCGGCATTTCTAGAGCCCGTTGTAAACTCTCTTGGGTCTACTAATACAAGTACACTAGCAACGTACCCAATACGCTATAAATCACAATATTTGTGAAGTTGGGAAGCACCTACAAGGCCATTATTCATCATTGTGCGCAGAAGCGAGGTTCCAGCTACACATATGTAAGGCATTATGTGCACTTTGTTTACGTAACGACTGATGACGATGAAGAATTGTGGTTCAGCCCTTGTAATGGGTTGGAAGCTTTAAACGGCTCACCAGTTACGTAGTTCGCATTATGTGACGCCCAATCGCTATTTCACTCTCCCATCATGCAATATAACATACGTTGACGTGAGAAAGAGAGACAGAGAGAGGAGGGAAGAACTTTATTGAGACTCTGAGGAAATGGATGATGGGCTTATGGGCTTCCTTGGCAACCAGTGCAAGTGCACTTGCGAGGAAACCACTACGCTATAACTCATCATAATTTCTGTGAAGTAGGGAAACAGCCACTATGCCATTTTTCGTCATTCAAAGGAGAGCCATGGTACCCGCTAAAAACATGTAAGCCATTATGCGCTTTGTTGGTGCTGTGTCTGATGACGATGAAGAATTATTGCAGAGCCCCTTGTAATGGGTTCGAAGCATCCAACAGCCCACTCGTTGCGCAATTCGCATTGTGTGACGCCTGGGGACAGAATTCGCGTTGTGAGGTGCGTGGCTGTTATTTCACTCTTCTACTCCACTAAATTACATATGTTAATGGGTTTCCTTCTAAACATGAAGCCTGTATAGCGTCTTCTTGCAAGGCAGTTCCAGGCACCGGCATGGCTCTGAGGTAAACTGGGCTCCCACGCAGAGGGCCCAGGTTCGAACCCCCTTCCAACCTGGGAATTTTTTCTTATTTCGTTTTTTTTTCTTATTTCGAGCGATAGTGGTTACGGTCACCGGCGGCGGCGGACAACTACGGCGCCAAAAACGGCCGTTGAAATGATCTCATAACAGCTCTCGTTGTAAAACGAGGTGACAGCGACGCGACGCTGTCAGTTTGACAGCGACGGCGTGTTGAGGAGACTGCCTTTCTCCGGCGAAAGAACGTTGCAGCCTGTAATGTGACACATTTCTCTGCATATATTAGCGTTTACGAGGAAAAGCTGGGGAGTGCTTGCCAACACGTAGGGTGGAGTATTCTAACACAGCCTATATCGCTGCTAAGAATAACGAATGAAAGGAATTGCCGCTACTTCTATAAGCACCTTCTTGGTATGCCGTGTGACGCACGTTCCAACCGTCTCAAATGAGCTATTTGGCTCGGTATGTGCGGAACGAGCATGAGTACAGACCTGGTGTAAAGAACTTGCGGCCCGGCTAGCCGCAATAGCCAGTTCACTCCCGGGAAAGTGGCTCCATCCACACTTTAACCATGCAGTTCTTATTTCAATAAAGTGGTTTCTCTCGAAAGAATATATCATCAGGTTACTTCGCTGGTCTGCCGGGTGATTGCCATTCCAACCATCGAGCCCTTCAATTTGAATTTATTGCGGACATTCTGACGGGGACGCGAGAAAGGAAAGTGCCTTTATACCTGCCTACCGCAAAGTTCATGGAATGAGCCACAGAATGGTTCACATAAAACTACAGCGTCCGTAAAGAATGTAAAAGCCGAAAACGCAAGCACAACTGTTCAGGGGAACCATTTCGAGTTCAGAATTCTCCTCCAGGAGAGCTGATAGCGATCTATTACAATAGACTCGGGCCACATATCCATTTGGAATGATGTTATTTTTACTTAGACTCGTTTCCGACGTGTTCAAGAAGAGAATGGCGGGTATTTCTTTCTCTCCAGCTTTTGAGACCGGACTTCAAATATCGAACCTGGGCGCGAAACGGTTAAATCTGTCTGGCCTTTTTTTTCCGTTGCCCTAGGCGGTATTGTGGACGATAGTAATTCCGCGTTTGTTGGAGAGTTTGCTTTTGTATTTTCTTGCATACCTTCCCATTATTTCCTTTTGAAGCGCCAGAAGCATGAAAGAGAAAAGCAAGAAAGCATTAATACGAAAAGTTGTGAGATCGTTCGACAATGCTCCAAATTCTGTCGGAGAGTGATCTGAAAATGCCGGATATTGGACTTTAGCATTTGTTTGGTGACTCTTGAGAAATGCTCGGAAAGAATTACAGACATCTTATTTTCGACGTCATTGTCGCCAAGCGCCTGGTATGCTAAATGCACAAGGTTTCAGGTTCAATTTGCAGGTCATCTAAGTGCTATTTTCATGTGTGTAGAATGCGAAATTGCTTACTTACCGAGTCTAAGCGATTGGTGAAGCATCAACACTTAGTTCGCTTTGAGTTCCGCTACGCCGTGGTATTTCTCGTATCCTTTTAAAGCGACACTAAAATATAACACTTAGAAAGTTCAGGGTGATAAATTTTTGTTTGGTAAGTGAATAATTTTTTCATTATAGGATGATTATTAAAAGACAAAATCGAGGTTGAAATTTCGTTTTTGAATTTCGAGCCTAAATTCAGCACCTGAATGTCAGCGTGACGTCAAGGATTCCAAAGTCTTCTTTTTGGTATTTTGGCCGCATTGCATTAATAAAATTGCCTGAATCAAGCTACGTTAATTGACTGGCTCCCTTAGAATGCAGTGTGAATCACTTTTACCCATAAATAGCATAGGCCAGCTCTCTCAGGCCCCGTTAAAATTTATGTCGTCAGTGCGGGAACTTCACAGCGGCGTCGCCACTTTCTTGCGCGTTTTCTAGCCTACGAATTGTCTATAACCAAGCCTCCATAACCGATAATTCGCTATATCAATGTTCGTTACAACGATGGTTCATTGCACGTGCAGTAAACAGAAAACAGCACGTGTTATACATCTTTAAATATCATACATCGCATGCGTACCCCAGTGCCTGCGTAGGACTAAGTACCTGCGGCATTCACAATAGCAATAGTCACCCCATTTTTCCATGTCCCTGTTTTTCTGTAGCATTTTACACCAGTTATGGAGAAGCAGTCTGAAAACAAGCTTCTCGGACGACTTCTCCACCCTTCGTTTCACTAAACTTCTCTCTGTACCTTGGTTCATTTCACTGATCTCCACTAGGAGGAGCTGGATGGCGCATCGAGCACGCGGGCGTGAAGCCACCGGAAGCCGCCGTTTTTGTCCCGGAAAAGAGCTTTTCTCTTCTTTTTTTAAAGAAATACCTGCTTGTAGCGCAGTAAACTGTACGAATCGACCGGAAAAGTCGTCAGGGAAAACATTTCACGCGCAAGTACCTCAAAGTTGCATTACTTTTTACGCATTTTGTACGTTGCAGCACTCCGCCGTATTCGGACGGTGTCGGCACGGCGTCTGTCATCTTTTGTGTAGCGTTCGTCGGCGTGTAAAGTGAGGTGTAATCGCAGAGTTTGAAAAAATAAAAAATAAAAACGATCATAACAACAGCTGCCACCCGAGAATATTTGAATTGCGTGACTGAGACGCACAGAAGACGCCGGCTTCCGGGACAAACAGGGCACCTTCCGGTGGCTTCACAAGCGCCCGCCTCGCAGCGCGAGGATGCGCCGTCCAGCCTTTTCAGTGGAGGTCAGTGGTTCAAAGGTGGCGGTTCCACTACCACCATCTTGCCAATAGTTCGAAAAATGACAACAGACGACGCCACTCATCCACGTTTGCAGAAAGCGAGAAAATTGCGCGCGCAAGTATGGTCAGCGTCGCCTCGCGCGTGTTTTATATGTTATGGTGACGGAAATCGGCCGACAAAAAGCAAGGAGCACAAACGCGGACGGCGTCTTTCACCTACAATCGGGGCCAACTGTTGGCGTCGTTTCAACGACATGACGATAAGTGCCCCAGTTTGTAAGGACAAACGCTCGCTTCCTATTGCAGCCCTTGAGAAAGGACAGCGCAGCGTCTAAATACAACCGCTTGAGAACAAAAAAAAAACACGCACACACACGCACACTGGTGCGTACAACAGCGTGCACTCACACACGCACACACACACGCTGTCACCCACACGCACGCGCTACGCTCTCACTAACGCACTCACTCACATAATATAATGTGCCTCAGTGAAATAGTATTGAACAAAACATCTATCAAACGCTTCGCAGCGTTTCAGTGGAATTGCACGGCCGCTACTAAAACAATCATTTTGGTTCATTTTAGCGACCGTGCCAGTGACTTTTATAGCATCGCGCGAGCGCATGTCTGTAGTGTGTGTGTGGGGGGCGTGCTTTTGCTTATTACAATTGGAGGAGGAGAAAATGGACCGACAGATTTCAGCAAATTATAATTCGAGAGTTATCTGCGAAATTTCGTCCTCTCAAACTGCAATAAACGGTTACCAAAATAAAGTACATCTTGATGATCAGTTGAACTTATGACTACCGCTAATTACCGGAGTTAGAACCTCCTAGAACACATGCTTCTGCCAGCGAGACGTCTGACAATGAATGCGTTTGCGTGAGGAAGAAGACAATGATTTTTCCATGTGAGGCATGATTTTTTTTCTCTTGGGAACAGTAATAAACCAAGATGGTTTGTGCGTTGGAGCAAGACACCCCGTTATTTTCGTCTCTTTGTTCTCATTTGTAACCTTTCGCGACGCTGTGCAGGCGCGTTCGTGGTCGTCTCGCACGAGCGTTTACAACGATGAAAGCCAGGCGCAAGACGCGCGTAGTCACACATACTGCTGACTGAACTTCTTGTATAGCTTCCATAGCGTTGCACATATTGTATGAAACTGAGTATAGGTACATCGGCCAGCGTAGGCGTGCACACTAGGGGGCTGGGCGCCCCCCCCACCCCCTTGGGAGGGAGAGAATACAACATTTATTGGTAGAAATAAGTCGCTATTGGGGGTGGGCCTCCTAGTCCGGAAGACCATTGGTTCTTGCCGCCGCCCGGGCACGACGGTCGACCAGGGCTTGTTGCTGCACTGGGTCAGAGCTGGACAGGGTCGCCTTGGGGGCTTACATGACCGGTCATGTAGGCTTTTACAGAATCCAGTTTTTATTTATGCTTGTTCTATAAAAGCATGAATACACTTATTTGTTGTGGAAAGCTGTGGTTTTCCTTTATTTTGACTTACAGACACCATCGACAAGTTTTCCATTTAGGTTGCCGCAAAAGTTTTTCAACAAAATGTTCGTCAGTAGCATATGTATCGGCACTATTTTGTTCATGTGGCCACTCTCACGTGCGTCTAAGTCAGGTTATTCTTCGTTGACCAGACATTGCACTGTCCGCCTTGTACTTTGCTACGAACTAGTTGTTATCCGATCATTAGTAGCAGCTCTGGCTACGCAGCAAGCCGCTTTACGACAAAGTAGCAGTGCGCAACAGCGTTATCACTAGGTAGAGTAGTCCTCCTCAGTCGAACTGTTTCCTGACACCGTAGCCCTCATTAGTGGCAAAGACAGTGATCGTCTTATTCGAAGTGAGTGCGTCTTTTCACAAAGCACAATATAACTTTTCCAGGGTCCCGTACATTGAATATTCTGCCACGTTGACTTGAACGTTCTGCATCTTCAACAAAGTCTCGCTTCTGTCGCATCGTTGCAACTAGGACGTAATTACCTGATTGGGTACAACTTACCACTACTGGTCAGTGGAAGTTGACGGCACAGTGCTCGACAGGCATACTTTGAAAATTCCGGCAATGACAAGCTTTCATACGTTCACCATCGTGTCCCCTTTGAAGCGGCGCTACATACGTATCATTCACACGGCATGTCAGCGTCCTTCCTTTCACAATTTCGAACCTCACAGGCACGAAAACACTCAAAGGAACGCGCAAAACACAAGCAGCTGAACCACAAAGAGATGCACATTACTAAAGACGTGCCGGGGAACACTGGTTCTATGAACGCGTGACGAACGCGCAATCTTCCTGCACACCGAAACCATTTGCCGCTTGATGAGACCGCCCCACCTGCTGACGTGGGGCGAGTGGAAAGGGTTTATCACTAAGCCCTCCTCCTTTTACGGTTGATGTTTGTTACGCGCGGCGACTAGACTTAGCTAGTGAAGCAAACTATGAGGCCTGGAGGTATAATTCATGCCTGTTCTACCCGTTTTATTATGTTTAGTTGCGCCACTTTTGGCGAACGCTTGAACTCGCGTAAAGCAACTTGATGTTTCATTTAAAAACGCCTGTGAGACTTATGATTCATTGAAAATATTTTGTTTGAAGCACTGAGTGGTCAAGTTAGTGAGCAAAAGTAGATAAAAGACAGAATATGCATCTACTAATGTGCAATACTCGTTGGCAATTAGCGTCTAAAAGAAAAAAAAGCGAGTTCCTACGGGACTGGTCAGCAGGAAAATTACGTAAAGTCACTGCTGTCTTGCAGGTTCCCTAATAAAGATAAAGGAATTTTCTCTTCATAGAATCATAGAAAGGGCCTTGCTTCTTCATTATGTAGAAGTTCACAGTATCAGCTTGTATAGTTTTGTCGCTTCATCGGTAATGCGTGATCAAGTACAGCCATAAACTGCCGCATTGACACAATAATAATTCATCAAGTTTTCGCCAGAACACAAAGCAACTTCGTTTGGAAACTAAGTGTAATGTAGTCTACGTAGCCACTAAATATTATTGTTCTGCTTTGAAAAGTAAAAAAGATATTCTCACAAAAACTTTTAATATTATGCCCATTTTCATTGGAGCGTAAATAAATTACTAATTATTTTATGGCTAATATCTCTTCATACAAACCTTAAATAGCACTTCTTCTAAAGGCACGGTAAATTTGGTCTTGTTATGTTGAACAGTTTCGCCGTACTGGCCGTACAACGGAGGCTTGTACAACGAAAATGCCTTTTGTTGCTCACACTATTTTCATTGCTATTAGGTAATGCTTCCGAACAGGCATTAACACCAGGTGTCATTAGAAAGCGGAGATCATAAGCTTTCTGAATTATTACAATTAATATTTATTTGTCAAGCGCAGCGACCACAGTGTGTCCGCAAACAATGCGTAAAATGCGGAGGGGGGTTCGCCGGAGTGGGTCCGCCACCAGATAAAGTAGAAAAGTGAAAATGACAATTGGCTAGCTGAAAGATGCTGACTAAAATATATGCCCTTGTTGCAATATTTCACTGAATAAAGCAGATTTAATCAGAAGACTTTATTTTAATGTTTAAATGAACGTTTGCTGTCCCATTTCAGATAAATATTATGTAGACCAACTAGACAATATAGGATTTCGAGTTTATACATGCGCTGTTATTAACTCCCGCAATATCCATGTATAGGGATAGCAGCATTCGCAAACGTTGAGTATTCGTACATAAATAAATACAAACTTCGCAGGTGCATATAAAGCTTAGCGACTTATACATCGTAGACATCGAATGCGGGAAAGGCAGGTAAAGTTATCACGACGTTTCCTACAAATATTTGGTTCGTCTGTCCCGCAAATCTGTATTTTATAACATGCATAACAACTTTGGAAAAGGAAATGAAGTGCGTGTGCTCTCTTTACATTATATGACATTACGAACATTCCAGTTCATATATTATCATGGTCTCCTGTCTCAATCACTTCATCTTGTCTTTCAAGGTCCTAAAAAAGAGACGTGTATGCTACGGTCGCTAAAGCGATCTTCCTGCGGCGGAGGAGCACCCGTCAACGAAGTTAGCTCGGGCCATCGCTATGGCGCTCAAAGATACTCTGACGAATACGCCGGTACAGTCTCTGAAAAATTCAGTTACTTATGTCGGCGATAGCTGTCAGCTCTTCAATTCCGCTACATGGAATACAAGAAGACGACAGTCATTGCAAATGTTATGTCTGTCACTAAGTGCTTTACGCAAATTGAGCAAGAAGTCAGTACGAAGAACCTGATGTGTGCACATATGCGAATTGAATGGTATTAATCGGAACAGCTGAAATAATGGAATAATTAACGTGTGACCCCGGATGGTACGCGCCATCTTATGCACGAGCTCCCTAGACAGAAGAAAGAAGAAGCAGCTCAACGTCGCGTGCGCAACGAACTACTTCGTTTTTTAAAAACTATCCGGTTCTTGGCCAATCCCCCAGCGTGGGTGTGTGCCATAGTTATAGGATCTACTCTACTCTACTCGTTCCGGGCAGAGGTCAATCGCATTTCACCTAACGCGTTTCCTGTCCTCCACAAGCAGCGGGGCAGCGACAAGAGCAAAGTGACGTCAGGTAAGCTGTTTACGTGAACGTTACACAGGTATTGTCGCGTTCTTGTGCCATGCTCACGCTTGCCCGCATTAAAGAGGAGACCAAACCTCTGTGGCGAAGCAGGAGGAATTAGAAAGAGCTTTTCTTTTTCATATTTCGCGCTGTATTCGCGGAGTCTTAACGCTAGTTTCGCCCCATGGACTCAGCGAAAAAGTGTCTCAAACCACAGGTCTCACGGCTTCAAATTAGGTTCGTCATGTCGAGCTACCGGCGACTGCCGAATCGTATTTGGAGCTCGGAAAATAGTAATATTTGCTTGGAAAACATCCTCCTCTGCTTCCTTGGTTAGCTGGAGGGGTCAAATGCCTTTCTGACATGATTGTGACCTGATCAAACGAGTGTACAAGGTCTATAATCTCGAATGCAGCTCAAGCAAAGCCGCCGAGGCCATAACAGAGTGCGTGTGCCGTTCGGCGCAGTATCGGTGGTTTTGAATGTACGCTGAGCAGTTGGTGAAACATCGGTCGACCGTATGTAGGCTCCGCCCGACTCACGAGGCACTGCATGTCAACGTTACATCGACATGTTTACACGGCGCAAATGAAACGAGGACAAAGGAGAGAACACAAGTTGTGTCCTGTTTATTGTCCTTGTTCAATTTGCCGTATAAACATGTCGATATTGAATCAACTAGCCCAAGCTACTGTTCTGTCAACGTTACGACATCGTTTAAGTGCCCTGCAAATGCGCAATCGGAAGCTATCCTGATAGCAGATACGAATAAGCGCGTTACGCTGGAGTCATTATTGTAGGAGTATGCGCCACAATTCACCAAAATTGGACCGAGAAAAGTTGTTCAATGAATTTGTCTCACTGGGTAAGTGAACAGATTCAGTTAGGTAGCTGTTTG
This sequence comes from Rhipicephalus sanguineus, assembly GCF_013339695.2. NCBI lineage: Eukaryota > Metazoa > Arthropoda > Arachnida > Ixodida > Ixodidae > Rhipicephalus > Rhipicephalus sanguineus. The sequence goes on from NC_051178.1 coordinate 114,068,983, forward strand.
GGCATATTAGTACTGTATTATCAGCATTGAAGCAGCGAATAAGACTGAAGCTAGGAAAACCGCTGATCTTACTGCGCACGTGCGCACTAAGTTTATAGTCAGATGAACAAGACACGTAGAAAGCGTTAGCTGCGGAAAGAGCCGCCTCAGTAAGAAACAAAGAAGAGCAGTGTACAAAGAATGAAACAAATCAAAAGAAGGTAGATTAGAGGACAATGACGAAGCTCCCAAACGTCAATTATTAACTGAACACTCAAAACATACACCAATGGCTTCCACAGTAGCGAACTGATAGAAGCCGTCACTGCCACCTAGCAAAACGCATTAGGTCAGCTCCTTTTCTGACACGTCTGATTATGCATTGACAGCTGGCTTATGCAATCAGCTCTCTACGTATTGACTTCAGCAGCTTCCACAATCGCGCGAGTAATGTATCTTTGATGTTATCGTGGGCTCTACTCTTGCTAATTTTTTAAAATGCGAAGCATTTCTTAACGAACCTTTGGCACTTTGAGTGTTTCTATCTATCTATCTATCTATCTATCTATCTATCTATCTATCTATCTATCTATCTATCTATCTATCTATCTATCTATCTATCTATCTATCTATCTATCTATCTATCTATCTATCTATCTATCTATCTATCCGCCTACGTCTGGGTGCTCTCATGATCCCTCCTTAACTTGGTGTAGACCAAAATTGGCATGGGAGGGTGAGAGGATTTGACGAATATGACTGTCGGGTCATGACATGAATCACGTGAAAATCTGTAGCGTACGTCGTCAAACCCTTTCCTCAACACACGTTTCGCACATACCCGTTTACCACGGGCCGCGGTGTACGGGTATGCGCCACAGGTGATTGACAGTTTATATTTACCCAGGAGCGGTCAGAATAGACATTGGTAACATAAATGCGAGAGCGTTAAGCAAAACAGACATCGGCAGTGCTTACACGACGAATGGAAAGAATAAAAATTAGGATCCAAGCAGGAATCGAACCGAGGCATCCTGCTTGGTAATCTAGTATTCTACCACAGAGCCACGCCGGGTCTATAAACTGGTTTGGAAAAGCAGCCAATGCAGGCGTAATTATCGGTGCAGCGTTAATTTCCTGCAGAAAAATTGATGCCTGGGCAAGTTGGAATTGGTTATGCATGTTCGAAATGGGCGGCGCAAAAACAAGGGACAAAGGAAAGACTACACACCACAGGCGCTCTGTGGTGTGTAGTCTTTCCTTTGCCCTTGTTTTTGCGCCGCCCATTTCGAACATGCAACCTTAATTGTTGCGGTGCTGGCTATCTAATTTCAAAAGAAAGCAATAAACGCTACGTATGTACTCCTATACGATACAGGCGTCATATCAGATTAATGTCTATGGTTCCAGTGTGTTGACTCCGCTTTTATAGCAGCCTATTAAATATTAGATTTGCATTAGTACGATTCGGCAAGCTATATTGTATAGCATTGCTCGACCCCGAAGGAATACATTAACGAAAGTTACGATGACATTAACATGATTGCACCATACAGTGCACTTAGTTTCGATAATACTGACGTATGTACACTAACGTGCGGCTGACATACGTTGCACCATAAATTACGCTTTATACGCCAGTGTTATCGACGTGCCTGACAAGCCCACGATATGTACACAGCTAGTACACTTACAAAACCGCGTCGATCCACCTCGTAACGTTTGGCTCAAAGCAATAAAATACAGCATAGAAGTACTCGCTGACTTCCTCGCATGAAACCGATTCGCACAACGCGTGGGAACTGCCGAATTTTTTTGCGATAGCAATTATACGGGCACTCTCGGCAGATTTGTGCCGTCGCCGTTACCGCCGCCGTCATATATGCATGCCAGCCACAAATAAAAATAATTCAGAAGATGAAATCCCTGAAGCGCGCGAACGGGGATTCGATCCTGCGACCCCTTGCTCGGCAGCGCGCTGCCTTAGACAATTACGTCACGTGTTATTAGTTCTTCATGATACTAACGACAGAATACAAACGCACGCGGTGTTAGGTGAAACGCACGGGACGCCACACGTGGCGAAATTAAAATTTTGCGGGACGTGACTCATGCTGCATTGTTTGCCGCACTGCGTTTGCGTCGTATCGCTGGCGACCCACGTTATAATTTTCCATTTTGGTGTTGTAGCGCCGCGTCACTAGTGGCCAGTCGTCCAGGCAAAAAAATTACACCATCTCTCGCTAAAGGGGACCATGAGGCGATGCGAAGCCGGAGCACTTGCACGATCGCGTTCCATTGGCGTTCTTTGGGCATGCTACCGACCTCGCGTCGTGGAACGCGAAGAGGAACGCTACGCGCGTCTTGTCTTCCCTCTAGCCTGGCCGTTAATTCTCACAGGGCTAGCGGGGAACGCGGTCGGCAGGCGTGCGAGAGGGGGGCAGCGTAGGAGAGGAGAGAGAGGGGGAGGGGACGCGCATGCGCTGGTGCTCATCGCGGCGTTGCGCAGGAGAGAATTTCGGCATGTCTAGCCCGCGTTTCAGAGGAAGAGTGGAAAGGGGGAGGGGTGAGGGGAAGTGGAGAGGGAAAGTGGAGAGGGAGATGTGGAAAGGGGGAAGGAATTGGAGCGGGGGAAGTGGAGAGGTGAAGTGGAGAGAGGAAGTGGATAGGGGGAGGGGAGAGGGTGAGTGGCAGAGGGTACGTGCATGCGCAGTAAGGGTGGTCACGCCGCACACCACCACCACCACCGGATTGAACTCCGCCATAAGATACTTCGCATCTAAAATAACAGGGTCCCGTGGCTCGTGGTGGCACGAGCTAAGGGGAATGCTTTGGCTCTTGTCGGCTTATGCCACAGGAGAGAAGAAACGAGATGGCTCAACAAGAATCGCACAATATATGTTACATCGTGACCGGAATCATGGGGCTATAATTACAGAGCTAACGCACGAGACACCCACCAAGAAAAGCAACGTACGATACAAGCGCAAACAACTGCTTTAATATTTCCTACGCAAATGCATATATAAGCCCAAGGCTACCTTATCGCACATCGCACACAATAATAGCTCTAAACCAAGATGTGTAACAAGGATGATAGTGTATCAGATACGTGAAGACACGAAATCATATTCAGACGGGTGCAAGGACAAAAAGTAAAGAAATAGTAAGAAGGACAAAGAAGTGCGTTTTTGCTGTAATTTTAGCCTGAAGATTATATACGGAGTAGCCCCAAATGAAGTTTTATTTTAGTGACCAGAATCGACGCCCGCAGGGAACGCGAGCCGTGGATTCACGTGCCACTGCCAAGCGCCGTGGCGCGCGCTCTCCGGTTTGCTTCGCCGCCCAAAGGAAGGCGCTCGAGGGTCTTGGGACAACGCAAGCGCAAGAGTCCGAGGTTGGCTAGCGTTCTGCGCATGCTTCCTGACGGCTTGAAAATTTCTTGGGTCCCCAATATTCTAAAACTCTGTAGTGTTTCGCCGTAGTTAGGATGTGCGCCTCCCACTTGTACTTTGGCATGCAGGGCGTGGTCGATCGTGCTCGCGTGATTATCTCTTGAGGGGGAGTTTTGTACGTCTTGTGCTTTCACCGCAAAGTTTGCCTTGAGGCTATAGACGGCACGACGGTCACTTTGCTCGCTGCAGCGGCCGCGTTCGCGAAAGGAGTGAGCTGCTGGCTAGAAGAGCCTAAGTAGGAGCCAGTTGAAGTAACAACTGTGACAGTTCGCGCTCGTCCTGTGTGTTTGCTTTTCCTGCGTCCTTTGTGCTTGAGCAGCGCGCAGCAAGTTTCTAGCTGCTTGCCGTTCTCCCTGTGGCATTCCAATTTCTTGCTATCGCGTTCGTTGCTTCGCGCTTGAGGCGAAACTGTGAATTTTTTCTTTGTGAGTGATCATCACGTAGCTGCTCTATATGAGCGTGTGTGAAAAAGTTCCTAGGTCAGTGCTTGTTTATTTTGTTTGGTGTTTCTGCGCTATTTTACCACGGGTAAAAGATGCAAGTCCCCGCAAAGAATAGCAGTGCACCAACCTTCTGATGCTGTGCGCTCAAAGCTAGTATCTCTCGTACAGATAATCTAACGTTGCCGGCATACGGATGAAACACGGAACGATGAAGACCAGCGTGGATCCAGAGCAGCGCAGTTCCGCTGGCAACCCGTCGACGAAGAGTCTCAAGGGTTCCACAGAATCGGCACCGGACTTAGCGAACAAGCGTTCGACGGCTGGCCAAGAAACCGCGAAAGGCCGCGCTCACCGCAAATCCTCTGCATCCACGTCAACCGCGAAGCATTCATCATCTCTGTCCCAGAAGCAGGTGGCTGGAGGACGTCAGTCGACAGAGAAGGTATGTGCGTAAGTCAGTTGGTCAGTAAAGGGTTATTTCTAACCAGCTTTAAGGGGACGTAAGAATAAAGGGGTTTCAAGTGTCGAAACCACGATATGAGTATGAGGCACGCTGTATAGTGGAGGGCTCCGGAAATTACCATCTGGGGTTATTTATTGCGCACTGACAATGCACAGTACATGGACATCTAGCATTTCGCCTCCATCGAACTGCGACCGCCTAGGTCGGGATCGAACCCGCGAATTTCGGGTTTGCAGCCGAGCACCGTAACCACTACCACCTAGGCGGACTTCAAGGGGCCGTATCCGACAGGCGCGCACACGGCGGGTAACACTTAAGTGTTAAAACGTTCTCTTGTAATAAGTACAGACCTCGTTTAATGTTGCGGATATTTGCAGAAAAATTCTTAAAGTGGTCATTCTTGCCCTTGTTTTCCAGAAAGACGGCGCAGCTCCTGAGAAGGACACAAAGGAAGCCGGCTTTGACGTCGTCGAGGAAGAACCGGCCGTGGACCCCCGCGAGCCCTTGCCTAACAGGGCCGTCATCGACCGGCGAGTGTCCATGGGTGAGGTGTTACCCACCGAGCCACCGGCACAATTTCTAAGCGTGAGTGTCTATGACGAAATTATGTCGAGCTGAACGGCCAATGACTGCTGTTTGCCCTCCTTGGTAAACGTCGTCGCAGATACAGTTGAAACCCGCAGAAACGAAATCGGCGGGGAACGCACAAAATTTCGCTCTTGCGGGAATTTTGTTGGCGCGAGAATGCGGCAGAAAAGACATGAAATTTACAAAAAGCACATTTTATTTCCAAAAGTCAGTAAGTTTGCTTTGGCGGGCCTTACCATGCAGCAATTTCATGCATCTCGATCGGGAATGGGCACAAAGCTCGCCGCATGCACTGGTCAGTGGCGGCGGCACTGCGCTGTCACCAGTACCGTCATCAAGTGCGCCTACAGGCGAACGTTCTTCCGGCTCCGCTGGATCAGCTCGGATCAGCGCATAATCGTGGACAGCGAGCTACACGCAACGCCGAATTCTTCGGCGATGTCCATTTTTTTCCTGCCCTTTTCCACCTCACTAATGATTGCAGCCTTTCCTTCCAGCGGGATGAACTTCCACTTTTTCGTTGGAGGCGGCATCTTCGCAGGCAGCGAAATCGGACGAAGAAATCGCAACACACAGTTCACGTTGCACCAAGAGACCAAACAAACGCTCCACAAATGGCTCCACACACGCGACCATGTGCGCGCAAAGCCGACAAAGCCAAGCACAGAGCCAATCCAACGAACGAAACTGTTTTTCGAAAGTTTCGTTAATGAGGGACTGCGGTATGAATATATTTCGTAGTCGCGAGTTACGAAATGCATTGACTCCTATGAGCGTTCGCCGGTGCTCCAAAAATATTTCGTTGCGGTGAGAATTTCGTTCCCTCGGGATTTCGTTATCGCGGGTTTCGACTGTATACACGTTCCTCAAACAGCGTGTTAAAACGACAAAGTCAGAGCCGAAGACTGCCCGTGTTTCTTCATTTCAATGTCATTTATCTTTACAGACGAAATACAGGTTTGGGGAAGGTATGCACGTGCATTGCAGAAGTTTACCGTGGCCAGCATGCCCAATAATTTACGTGAACTTCCTGGCCGCCTAAGAACTACGGGTCGAGTCATAACAGAGCGCGCGCTCAGGGTATCCGGTTCGAACTCCCGGTCGGATTGGTAGCCACTGACCCGAGAATCTTGCAAAAATGCTGGCATCAAGGCGTCGTAGTGCTGCGACCACCGAATCGTTCACTGTCGGTGCGCGTTAGTGTCATAACGCAGTACTTCTCTTTTCTGCTCGTAGGCGGCGGCACCGCCCCGAGCAAGAGCGCAGGTACACGAAGGAGTGTTAGATATATAAGGCGCGTCTGTGTAGCACTCCTCAAATGCGTTTGTGGCGCAATGGGTTAAACGCTCGGCGATCTATCGTCGCAGACCGAGAGGTCGTGGGTTCGATTCCCAAATTTTCCATGTTTGTGGAGCTTTTTCTTCTGGTTTTTTTCTTTGTATTATGTTCGTGTACATTTTAAGAACGTCATATCCGTGACGGAAATACGTCAGTGAAGTCTTGGTGGACCCCGGCATAAAACACTTTCGTGTTAAAAGCGTAAGCAAGAGTGATTACAACCCGTCCCCGCAGGGTAGAGCGTCCTGAATTAGAGGTTTCAATAAATCATTATGTGTTCAGCCGTGTTTCTAGGGATGACTGCGCCAAGGGATCATTGCGCATCCTCCAGTTGTGTTGGTGACTGTGGGCGCGGCAGCTACCACTGGAAAAGCTGGCGCTACTGTCGTTCCAGAAAACGTAGAATGTCAGATCACGTTACAGAGCTTCTTCTCTGTAGAGTTCTCGTGGCTTGCAATGGGCTGTCGTTTTGTGCTGTGTAGACGCCATATACTTTTACATTTTAATAGCGGTTACATTTTAATAGCAGAGCTGTTTATTTAAGCTTGAGGTTAATACCTGCGGAACGCAACGCAGCTCCTAGCGGTTATGTGCCCGAGAAATCAGGCAAGGCCCACTGCTCACCTCCAGTCCACAAAGAAAGAAAAGCTGCGTATAACAAGCCTAGCGGGTATGTGCCACAGAAATTGAGCAAGTGCCACGACCCGCCTCCGGCTCACTAAACGTTATAAATTGCGAAGACTGGTTAAGCAATGCAGATGGGGGAAAAACTACAGACTATAGAGCAAAGTCAAGCCACAAAATAGGAATATGATGCCACCAACTCCGCTGTTTAGCCAGTCTTCGATCCGTTAAATCAGTGAAGCTGCTTGAAATTTTCTTTTGCCAAGCAGCATTATCTGTTGTGGGTTACAGTCGGTCTCTCGTCATGGCAGCAATATAATTGACTATCGGAACGCGACATTCTGATAGTCTCGTAGACTCGCACCGGAGATCCAAGGCATTAGTCGATCCCGAGATGAACGCTTCTTTCGATCGGTGTTCGGGCACTTAGAGCAAAACAAAAATGGTTTGCACTAATTTTAGCTCGCTTAAGCATAAGTACCTTCTAGTCACTACGAATGAATGAAAGAAGAGAATTTTCGAGGACTCGTTTCTTCGTTTGACACAACGTTAACGAAAACCGGCAGATAATGAAGCCAAGGAAGGTACAAGGGACGTTAATTGTACTGTTTTAAGTGTGTTGTAGCAATTGCGATATAGATGTGAAGAATGTAAAGTGGACGAAAAACAACTTGCCGCCGGCAGGAACCGAACCTGCGCCCTTCGGATAACGTGCCCGATGCTCTACCAATTGAGCTACTGAGGCGGCCGTCCTCTCATTCACTTTATCGGGTATTTATGTGCATGCAAAGCTGGCAGTGTTAGTCAGCGCCACTCGAAGCCACGACGGCGAGTGAGGAACACTCCTTCTTTGCCAGCTGGCGTCACGAAGCCCGAGGTCATCTAGATGCCAAGCAGCTCTTGCTCGGGGCTGTGTCTGGCGGCGGTGGTGGCGTCTGCGCTCCACTGCGCATGCGCCTACTCTCTCTCCCGCTCTCCTCCTTTACGCAGGCCTTCTGTCGCCTTCTCTCCTCTCTTCCCCCGCGCTGCAGCTGCGGCGCAGCCTCTCCTCCCACGTGATACCGCCGCGCCGCAGTCAAATACAGCCTGTAACCCACTCTCTCCTCTCCCTTCCCCATTTCTTGTGTATATAAGCGCGTGCGCTCGGTCGGCTTCCGTCATTCTCGCTTCGCTCCCGTTCAGATGAGTTGTAACGTCAACGTCGGCGCCACTCGTTCACTAGGCGCTAACGGAAAGCAACGCACAAACACAACGTAATAACACAAACACTAAATACAAACCTCACACACTAACGGAAACTTGGTGTGCGCCCCCAATGCTGCTTCGCATCCCCTAATGGTTCCCTTGAGTATGAGGTAGTGTAATCTTTTTACCGAGCGGACAGCTGACCAATAAGCCCTCGCATACTACCTGAAGGCATCAAGTCTGCCGGAACGAGACCCTCACTATGAATGAATGAAAGAAGAGAATTTAGAGGGCTCGTTTCTCCGTTTGACGCAACCTTAATGAAATCCAGCAGATAATTGGATGAAGGTATAAGAGACATTAATTACACTCTTTTAAGTGTATTTTAGGAATCGTGATATGTGAAGAAAGTAAAGTGAAGGAAAAGACAACTGAGCACTCCCAGGTTTGCATGCACATAAGTACCCGATAAAATGGACGGGAGGACGACCGCCGCCGTAGCTCAATTGGTAGAGCATCGGGCGCGTTACCCGAAGGTTGCAGGTTCGGCCCCTGCCGGCGGCAAATTGTCTTTTCGCCCACTTTACCTTATTCACGTTTATTTCACAGTTAATACAACGCACATAGAACAGCACAGTTAACGTCCCCTATACTTTCCTTGGCTTCATTATATCCTGGTTTTCATTGCGGTCTAGTCACTGCAAAAATTTTAGCTTGCGGGTAATTAAACCATGTAATTAACTGGCAGGTACTTAAGACCCTGCTATATCCGTATGTAAGCGTATGCGTAGACACACAAACTGTAAAGATATTGGAAGGGGAGGGGGGTTTAACGCCCGGATCCACCCCCTTATCGCGTGATAACTTCTATGGTAGCCGGTGAATATCGGTTTGGTGCAAGCGCGCAAAAGCGTCGGTATCGTACATCTGCCCCAGAAATGAGCACGGTGTGTATTTACCTCTACCGTGTTACTCGTTGATTTGAATGAGGGGAGAATTCACTCTTGAATTGGTTTTCTCCTACACCAACCCTTTTTCGCGGGAACAGGCGGTATATCTACCTCCTTGCGCCCAGTGCGTTGCTATCAGGATCGCCTCGCGAAGCTTTCCCGTCAGGAAACATCTTGCGGCTGACTTCACTGGCTGTTAATCCTATTTTCTTTTGGAGTGACAGCTTAAGCGACAGGTGTCTTTACAGCGTGATCCCTGGCTGTCACCAGCAACAGAGATCGTTGACAAAAAGCGAGAGGGAAAATTTATTTTTTAACGAGAAAGCGAATGTGTATAAAAATAAACGATTTGGATGAACCACGTGGCTTACGTTCGAATCGCAACACCTCACTGCAGCAGGCGCACGACGGCGACATCCTGGCCGCCATCATGGAGGCATGTCATGGCATGGAGGTCGGCGCCGTGGAGCCGCAAACCGATCCTCGGGAACCGCTGAGCCGGCGTGCCTCCATAGACAGGCGCGTGTCGCTGGGACACGTAATTCTTACCATGCCCGCAGAGAGCTCTCCTGTGCGTAGTGCTTCGGTCACCGGTGACTATGGCGTGAGTACCTTGTTTTAAGTCATGCATATGTGTATGGAATTTCGAACTCGGGAGCAAGCATAAGCTTGAAAGCATATTTGCCGATAAAATGACGCAGTCGTCCTCGTCTCCTTCTGTTTGCGTCGTTTAGCGGCAAATATGCTTTCGAACATTCGCCTACTATACCAAGAACGTCTTCTTTTCAAGCATAAGCTGACGTGACCACAAGGAGCCGCGAACGCCTAACGCGCAAGATTCATTTCCGGTAACTGGTGACCTCGCAACTGAAATCAATAGCCAGAAAAGACTCTATACTTGAATACTGCTCGCATATTCAAACGGCTCCCACACAACGCAAGGCCTGTGCTCCTCCCTGCGCCGCGCGCAGAACATAAAAAGTCATACGGTGACTTTTGCATTCAAAAAAGAAGACTCGAAGGCGGAATTCACCATCTTCTTACGCTTATTCTCAGTCGATTGTATAGGACCTTCATCCCCCTCCCCGAAAGCTTCCTGCACATTATGTGATATTGCATTGCCTCCGGGATTGGAGGCATCGCAGATTTCTGCACCTCACGTGGTTTTGCAGCGCTGCCTCCGAGAACAGCCCATCTTTGAGCAAGCGAATACGTTGTTTGATGACGTAATCACGTGATGACACGTAATTTGACGTCACAATGACGTTCTAATGACGTTACAAATTTTGACGACCTGTAACGTCATGATAACACCATCACACGACGTCATCACATGTGATTTTTTGCGCCACTTCGCGTTGACGCTGACACCGGTCGCCGACAGTCACTTCTCGTGTTTGATGACGCATCTAAGGCCTTTCACTAAAAAATGTCATCTGTATCCGGCCTCACACAGCAGTAGTGGTTTCAGAATAAGATAGACGCTTATTTCTGCAACAGATAAGGGAGCACGGCTCAGCATCGTTGAAACAAGCGGAAAGGGGAGGGATAGAAAGAGAGAGGGAAGGAAAGACCACCTTCTCTGTAAATGAGTACTCACAATAACGAGTGCCAGGCCGGGGTACCTCTGTGTCTCCTTTAGGAATATCGGTCGGTGTCCGGCGGTACTGGGAAATGAACTCAGTACCTGCCCGCATTGGAGGCAGACGCTCTAAGCACTCGACTAACGCTGCGGAGCCCGGCAGCACAAGTAGACCCTGAAGAGGGCGCGTAGAAATTAGATAAGAGTAATCTCGCCCTCGTGGTTTCATATGCAGAGGTCAGGAATAAAGAGAGGCTTTTGGAACGCGACTATCGTAGCGCTATGCGTAACACTACGCCGGGGATTGTTTTTGTGCATGACGCAAAAAAAAAATTACACATCTACCCCTATGGGCAACCATGGTGGGATGCGAAACCATCGCGGGGGGTGCGCATCGAGTTTCCGTTTCTATCATGTGATTTATGAGACGGTGGTTTTCTAGGCGTTTGAATTACCGCTTGCCGACACTGACGTTTACGTTCGGCTTCCCGAGCCTTCCTCTGCTCCGCGGCGGTGGCGCTGCCGCTCCAACTAGCGCCGACGTTGCCGTTGTTCCTGGTGTTTCGCAAGCCGTTGCACAGAGAGGATGACGGAAGCACAGCGAATGCGCGCTTTCGCCGCCTCGCAGCTTCAAGATTCGTTTGCCGGCGTTGCCGTTTGCATTCAGCTTCGCGAGCGTCCATAGCGCCGTTGTGAAGGAGAGTGCAACGGGAGCGAGCGCGCGCCGCATTATATACGAGCGCACAGCTGTGGCGGAGAGAAACGGGAGAGGAGAAACGAAGCGGAGGCAGTGCTCACGCCACCTCCTCCCACCTCCTCGCGCTCACGCGAGGAGAGGGAGGAGAGTTGGCGCATGCGCAGTGTGGGTGCGGACGCCGCAGAACGGACACTGCCCCGAGCATAAGATGCTTTCGCATCTAAAAAGGACGCAGATGAGTAAGGGCATTGAACTTACCAACAAAGCGTCTAGACAGCCCCTTTTTCATCCCGCCTTTCGCTTCCTCCACCTCGTCTCACCGCTCCCCATTTTCTCTCCACTTCTCGCCGCTGCTAACCAACCGGCCCTAATTGACCCCTGTAGGAGGAGCCGAGCGGGCTCCTAGATGTCGGGTCTTCGGGATTATAATTTTTGTTAGAGATATCTCACAGTTAAGAAACAGAGAACTGCGCCTGCTTAGGGCATCGCGGAATACAAGACGAACGCGAGGGTAGTGTTTTTAGTACACACGTTCTCTAACACCATACGCATACATCATACTCACCGACAACACGTGCACAAGGCAGCAGCAGCTGCCAAAAACGAACATGCAGAACATTACGCCTATATTTGATAATTCCCTTTTAGGGTGATTCCTTTGGAACTTTAAGTGCGACTACCACCGAGTGACACTCTTTTTTTCCGTTCCAAGCACTTCCAGACGAGCACTTGCTTCGCGTTTTCCGAATATTCAGAACGCACTTCCAACAATAAAACTGGTATGAAATCTATGGTTCTGGTCCAAGTTAATAGCTATATTGGATACATATGATATCGTAACATACGTCTACTTAAGCTAATGGTCAATTAACTGCCACGACAATTAATGACAATTGAATGAGTTCACAGCGAGAGAAGCTAGACCTCAAACCACGCGCTTCTTTCTACGTGGCCTCTCAGATCTGCTTCGACAGCGCTAGGAAACGCAAGGTTAACCCCAGGAATACGCCAGGGCGCATGAACGCCGAAGTGTGAGTGCCGCATCCATGCACCTAAGTCAACAATTAAGGGGGCCTCCATTTTTAGGGGCGAAGCACCTTAGGGCTGAGCCTTGTACCCCCCACGTCTAGCGTAGCTCTGGTTTACACGGAGTCCGCTAAGGGCGCTGCGGCAGCAGCGCTCGGTCCCGGCGCGTGCTCTGGTTTGAACGGAGACCGCTAGGGGCGCGTTACGCTCTCAGATGCATTTTATATGACCATAAACATCCCACAACCAGGGGGACGTGTATAGACCTCGTCTTCGCTAACTTCAGATTACATCTTATTCAAGAACCCCTGGCTCTTCATTTCACCGATCACAAGGCGCTCCTAATGAAGGGGAATCGAAGTCCGCAGCTCAACACCATATCCGTCTTATGACATCGATAAAACAACATTGTATGTACTGTACACACGTGTTTGTCACGCATTTGCAAGCTCGAGTGCGCAATGTACGGGGGATTCACGGTTACCCGAATGATTTTCGGTGCTTCGCCCACTTACCGTAATTGACTTCGTGGATATGCGTGAATTTTTTTCTTTTGCCATTGGCCAGCCCAGTTACCTTCACTATGTGGCCACTATGATGACTGACCTAAATATTCTGTAAAGAAGAATCTTAGTGCTGTAGCTCTTTATTGCGACATTATGACGGACTTAATGTACTTTGTTCGTATCTTTCTGACAAAAATGAAAAAAAAAAGATGTGCGGGAGTTGCGAGGGCCCTTCAGTCTAAAATTGGGGGCCATTCTCGAATTTAGGGCTAACTCGGTGAGTCAAAATTCTGGCTTTTGGAAGGTGTTACAGCGAAAAGTTTGCACGTGACTAACTGCGCTACAGAAGTTCTATAGAGCGACCGTGGCACGATTCAAGCACACATATGATCGTGGCCTAAATGGCGCATTTGGCTGCTATTCTTGAAGTTGGGCTTCGTCCTACCGTAGGTTCACCGCATATTGTTACAGCATTTTAGGCAAGCGTAAAGGATATGTTTAATCATTCGAACCACCTAGAATTTCGTCAACATGATTGTGCAGAGGATCTAGTGGTGTAGTGGATACTAATGAATATCAACATTGAACCACTCGAGGGAGAAGACAGGTGCAGAGACTATAATCTCTTAAACTGCTTTACACTACAGATGTGCAGATCCATCTCCATATCTATCGCAGCTATTAACCAGAGCTACGCACCGCCATACACATAATGCACTGACAAATTACTTTACAAGAACGAACGTATTTAAGTATCATTTTTTCATCGTATATACCCGAATGCAACTTTTTCATCGTATATACCCGAATGCAACTGTCTAATTGAATGACATCGTAATCTTGCATAATATTTTGTGTTGCCTAATTATTCGTCGTAATACTATGTTAATATTGTGTTGTTTTGCTATGCCAAACGTATTTGCTGTCCTGGGTTCGACTCCCACTCGAAACAATGATTTTTTATTTATTTTTTTGCATCTATCTAGAATTTTTGCTTCCGGACAACGCTGATTTTTTGCTCACAACCAACGACGACGACACCGGAATTTCTGCGAAACGAGCTCTTCAACGCTATCGCGTTAAAATTGGGGCAGCTACGCGCTAGCGGTGCGAACACTGAGGAATTTAAACAGCGGAGCTAGTGGCCTCCCTTTCCTCCTTTCCCCCTCGTCACCCTCACTTCCCTTTCTCAACCCCTTTCTGTACTATTCTATGCATGACTATGCTATGCTTTACCATGTCCCCTCCTCCTCACCCCCATTTTCCTTTCGCACCCTCTTGCTACACTATACTATGCACGACTACGCTATGCCATGTCCCCTCCTCCTTTTCCCCCTCCTCACCCTGACTTCCCTTTCCTACCCCCTTGCTATACTATAATGTGCTCCTTTTGCGTGCCTTGGCATAGCTAGGCTGGGCTCCTCCTCTCTTAACGTGGCTCCTCCTCGCTCGACCAGTTAAAGGGAAACTACAGAGAAACGATGAATCGATTTAGATCGATAAATTGTGCTCTGAGAACTCTGATGTCGTTAATTTCGCCATCATAGGTTTATTGGTAGAGGAGAAAATGAAGTTCAAAATTTCGTTTTTAAATTTCGCGCCGAAATCTTCCCGCGTAGCGTCACGCATCTCAAAGAGTATTTAGCGTATTTTGGCGCCATTGGCTCAACAAAATTACCCCAAACTTGGTATGTTAAGTCTACGGCCTCCTCAGAGGACAATGTACTTCATTATTACCGATTAGCGCCGTCAAAACATTTGACGTCACGGCGAATGGTGCGGAAACTTCTATGTGGCGTCGCCACTCACATTTTGTTTTTGCGTCTTTTCTCGCTTACTAAGCGTCTTCTCGCAGCAAGCGTGATGTTTCTGGTATCGTGAAAGAGTACTTTCACGATATGAGAAAATGAGAAAAAATCGTTTTGCTCTTTAGTGTCCCTTTAATGCGGGACGACAACAGAGCTTTGCCAAGCTTAAACAGCTCCTCTCTTAAAACTGGAAAACGCAGAGTGTCTTTCTACTGCGTGTTTCTCATACGTTGCAGGAAAGTTCACTTGACGCCCCAAAGGGTGCTCCTCCAGAGGCCGCCACGGACAGCGCGCACGAGCCGCGGCCGGATCCCCGCGAACCATTGCCGAGGCGAGCATCCATAGACAAGAGCATATCCTTGGGCAAGGTGGTCAGCATGGCGCCACCGCCCCGTTCTCCCATTTCAAGCAGAACGAGTTCAGGGAAGCCCAGCGTAAGTGTCGTGAGCACGAATTGGGACACGTGATTGCAACAACATGATGGTGGTCTACATAGCAGATACATACCTGCACGCAAACAGGCAAATTACGAACGTACATGAAACCCACTCAACGGACGAAACAGCCCTGTAGTTGCAAGCCCAGAAATATTATCGAGAAGATCGCCTTTTTATCTTTAAATTTGGCCTGCGACTTTTTTTGAGCCGTCATGTAATCTAGAAACTAATGATGTAGGAAGAGCACGCTTTGTGATGTAAGTTAAAGGTAATCTATTGGGGTGGTTTTGCATGTGCCCGCGAAAATACATTGAAGTGCATTACTTCACACTGGTTTACTTGCGCTAGACTTTCGGCGAAGCGGAAGTCCAGGTATTTCAGTTACTGGGTTCGTAAGTAATCCTTCACCGCCATTGTACCATAAAGATGAATTGATGTGTACTCAACGAGCAATATCAAATTTCTTGTTTCCTAATTACAGCCTGAGAAAAAGATACAGGCGAAGGTCTGATTTTTTTCTTAATGTGTATATCCACTGAGATGTGGGCTAGTGCACGTTAGAGTACCAAGCCACTAGCCGCGGAGACCTCACGACATTTTATTCATGAGCAAGGTACCCTAGGTATACCGAATGTGCAAAGGAATGGCTGCTCCTGACAAGCACTTTTAGATGTTTTCTTGCGTGACTTACGACAGAAATTGTCGTACGCTTAAGCCTAACTGTATATGGTATATTTCCTAAACTATCCCCCTCTTTCAGCCGGGTTGGTCGGAGGAAGAGCGACGGCGTAATCGGCAAGCAATGACCCGCCTGGCAGCGTTATCCGGTCTCGCCGTTTTCTTCATGGCGCTGGCCATCCTGTCCCTCATAGTCGTCCGCAGCGCGTACTTTCGCGCCAGCCAGCGTTTCGAGGTATGCGACACGGACGAGTGCGTTCAACACTCCAAGGACATCCTCGCAACGCTAAACAAGTCTGCGAACCCCTGTGGCAGTCTGTACGCCTACGTCTGCGGATACGACGCTCGCCCAGAGGGGACTCCTTATGCCGGCCCACTGGTGCACGCTTACGTCCGCGAAGTGATGACCACGCTCGGTGATGCCGAGGTGAGAAGAGGAGTGTCAGGCTTGAACTCGTAGGTGGAGCTATGCCTTGCATATCGTATATAGGAAAGCCAACCGCGTCTACCGACGTACGTACATACATACATACATACATACATACATACATACATACATACATACATACATACATACATACATACATACATACATACATACATACATACATACATACATACATACATACATATACATTACGCCTTCAAGCGCACCGTTGAGCCTGATAATGTGAATAGTTTTGAGCCACGCGTGCGCGTGTCTTTTCTTCGTGTCCCTAGCGGCCAATGTAAGCGACACTGGGCCATCCAGTGAAAGCTACCAAGCACCCGCTGCTCAGCTGATGTTGCCTATCTTGTCGCATTCATGTAAACACAGCTTTAGTGATCGATCTCGGCGGGACATCAAAAGTGAATCTCACACCTCCGAAATGTCAAAAACTGTTTACGATAAAAATTTAGTTTGCAACTCCATGTGGAAGTACTAGTGGCATCAGCCCAGAAACAGCCAGAACGTTATTTATCCATCGAGTTTGCAATTTGTCTTGTATGATCTGTCTCGTAAGCTTAGGTTGGAAGTCGTCAGTGTTTATTACAGTAAATGGAACACACTCCACCCAGGCGGGCTCGTTAAGTCATTGGAGTCGGAACACGCTTTTACGGCGTTTTGAGAGATTCATATAACAAAATGATATATGGAATTAAAACGGGGACGAACAGCGTTATTTCTAAATGTTCCCGCTCTCTCACTTTCTGCAGACTTTCCTGGCGGCGAAGCAAAGGTACGCTGCCGCGACCAAGGCTTTCGCTGCTGTGGTCAATTGCATCGAATCAAACCGACACACTGCCGCGGACGACTTCGCGGCATTCATGCACGACCGAGGAGTCCCGTGGCCGCTTCGCGACGCATCTTCGAGAAACACGACTCTTTTCGGCGTGTTTGACGTCGTCCTAGACTTGGTCGTGAACTGGAGGGTGGCCCTCTGGTTTGACGTCGTCGTGTCTCAAACAGCTTCGCACGACGCCAACCCTGCGGTCATCATCAGGGAACCCGGAGACCTGGTCGCCCTGCGCTCGGAGCAGTTGACACTGTTTGACGACGTGACGTACAACACCGCTCTCCGGAAGATGTCTCTCTACCTCACCGGCGGCAAGGTCTCCTTGGATGATGCGGCTGTAAAACAGCTCCGGCAGGACGAAGCAGCTTTCAGCCAAATCGTGCTTGCCTCGGTCGAAGACGACGACGGCGGTGACGGCTTCGATGTCCTGCTGTCTCTCGGTAACATCACGCAGGTGTTCGGGGCCGTCTTGTCGGTGACCGAGTGGTCGAGCCTTTTGAACAAGCACCTGAGCACCGCCATTCGAAACGTCTCAAACAATACGAGTATGCTTTTTCTGAATAAGGGGCGGTTAGGCCGACTCGGTCGCCTGGTCGAGTCCCTTCCGGCTACAAGAGTGATGGACGTCATTGGATGGACGTTCTCATACGCGTACGCCTGGATGGTTAACGCCCACTTCGACTTCCCGGCGCAGGCGACCACCGCTGGTCGGCTCGAAATAAACGCGCTGTGCTTCGTCGCCGAGCAAGAATCGTTCGGCATCGTGCAAGCAGCGCCCATTTTCAGAGACGCATTCGATGTCAACGAAAGAGAGAAGGTAACTGCGGCGCTTCAAAAGACCTCCGAGGCGCTCATTAAACAGGTGCTGGCTTCGCCTGCGATATCTAATTATTCGAAGCGGGAGGCCGTGGCCAAGCTAGACGCGCTCGTGTGGAATTACTGGCTCTGGCCACTGGATCCTTATCTGCAGGTTCATTCGGCGTTGAATACGCTATACGCCAACTTTTCGGATAAGCCCGGAAGTGTCTTCGAATCCTGGATACGGTCGAGGAAGTCTCTGAGGGCGGCGCTAGCGACTCCGCACTACGAACGACTGATGACGTCAAGGTGAGACACTGCTGTAATCATCGCAGACAAACGATGTTTATCAGTTAGTGTAATATTAATATTAGAGGCGCCCCTTTGTCAATAACGCATGTAATCGAGCCAATCTCACTCGTTGTTGTTCTTTATTGCTATTCAGTTAGTTTATAGGTTGCAATGAATGAGCACTGAACGAATGATGTTGCTGCCTTAAAGGGTGGCTCATCAGGCTCTGAAAATACAAAAAAAGAGCGCGTCATTTTCTCCTGGCGTTTCTCCCCTTTCTGGTGCACTTCGTCACGCAAGAAGAGTGATTCCCGTGACGTCATTACGGTACATACTCTTGATTTGTCCATATACGCAAAATATCAGTTGTGAATTGTCTCCTACTCTGCTTTGCTGTACAGCTGCCCACCCGTTCTTCCTTCTCTCGCATTGAATATCGTGCGCGATCAGCTGATTTCACTTCACTTTGTGTGTTTGCGACTGCGCAAGAGGAGATAACAGCGTGTAGCCCACAAGCGCGAAACCTTTATAGGCTCGACATTTAGTGCTGACATTGTACACGTGCTTTTAAGGAATAAGTGTCGAGGAGGAGATATCGCCTGTAGGAAAGGGTAGTGAAGGCGAGAAAGAAACCACTCCCACGTGTTTGAACGCGGGGTGGTTGGGGCCCCTTAAGACAAATTGGTTTCCGTATAAAACAAAGCAATATAATTTCTCTTGTAGTCATGCTTTATTTTTATTCGTTCTTATTACAGGTATTGTGCTTGAAAGTGACAGGAAAAGTCAACGTTTTAGCTTTTTGGCGGAAATCTTCTCCTTGGAGTTCTAACATAGGCAATTGTCACTACACCCGGACATTTGCCAATGTTTCCGCATCTGCCTTCGGGCTAAGAGGTTTGGCTGCGAGTAAACTGCGGCGTGGATTTAATGGCTTACCAAGCAACACTCGGTCTTCTTGCACGCGTTCCGCATGCGGCGAGCACCGCTGCGTGCATAGCTGATCGCTGCATAACTGAACAGTAACGAATATTTTTGTCGTAACAATGTTGGTTCCTCAAAGGCCCCCATTGCGCGCTCGTTTCTTACGATCACGTCTCCGCGAACCACATTTCTGGAAATGGTCTTTGTGTGGCTCAAGACACGCGGGCGCCGGGACTCTCGCTTTCGGCAGGTATCGCTGGCAATCGGGAGGCGTGCGGTACATTTACTCCTTGAACGAGCTTCGCTTCACACTGTCCGCACTGTTCCCGCCGTCGTACGTTCGGCGAGGGTCGAGTGCTATGACCTTCGCGGGACTCGGGTTCAAGGTGGCCCGGCAAATGGCGCGCTCCCTGGACATGCACGGCCGCACCTTGGACAGCACGGGCAGCACAATTCCGTGGTGGCAGCCGGCGAACTCTAAGCAGCAACAGTGCCGGTAGGTCGTTTTCCTTGCGCATGTAGCAAGCGTTTCAAACACAACTTGCCCAAACACTAATGCCAGTCGTAGCAGTGCACTTACCTTACACTTTCCGCTCCTATAGCGGCCACTATGTTGTTAAGCTAGCTGTCGTTACACACTGTCACCGAACTGTGGCGCGGTGTACCACTTATGAAAACCACCTGCGCGAGGGGAGCTAGCAAGTACATCACGCGACCAGAGATGATGCCCCAGTATCCTTATTTTCACGCAGGTTCGACGTGGCCGAGTCGGACATGGAACGAAGTTTGCTCATCGATCAGTTTGCCATTGAGGTGGCCCTAGAAGCCATGCAGGCGAGCTCGGCGCTGAGGCCGAGCAAATCTCCGAAGCGACTGAAGTTCCTGGAGTGGCTCTCTGACGAACAGACTTTCTACGTGAGCTACTGCAGCCACTACTGCAGCGAGCCACGCGGTCAGCCCGCGTGTAATCTTGCCATGAACTCTTCTCAGTTCGACGATGTGTTTGGGTGCAGCCGGAGTCGAAGCAATTCACCGGCTTGTGTTTTCCTCTAAAAAAAATAACTATGCGATCGCGATACTGGTTACCCTGTCTGCAGTTTATTGAACTAGCTACCTTTTTTTATCCACTTTGCGTGTTTTTTTTTGTAGTGGTCCCATCTCGTGTGGGGAAGAGTCACAACATCACTTCTCTGACTCCGAGTTGGAGCTGATATATGTGGCAGTGGCGGAAAAGCGTGGCAGTGCGGGGAGGAGGACGGTGCACCCGATGACAATGGTTTAACACCGTGGCAAACACATCCCAGCCTAGTATTTCGTATCGTATTCCACTTTCACGGGGCAAATCTTAAGTCGTACGGGGTGGAAGTGGCCTCATTGACTGGACTAAAAGAACACAGTCCGCCGTGGGTAACTTAGATGTTGCGTTGATAAGACGTTGCGCCGATAAGCTCGACGACTCGGTCCCTGGCAATTGCGGTCGCACTTGGGGGAAGGTGGAGTAGAAAAAACACCCGGCTACTTAGATATAAGTGCCCGTTCAGGAGTCCCAGGCGGTCATAATCCGTTTTCTACCTCTACGGCGTGCCCGTAATACCGTCGTTTTGGCAAGGAAAACCCAGAATGAAATTGCACAATAAATAACCACGGCCTTCGTGTTTCCGCACGTGCAATCATGGAGTTTTGTGCAAACATGTAATATCATTTGTATGTAAATACTGAGGTTATTTTTGTTAAGTGTTCTGCAGTGAAGATCCGCGCTACTCGAAAAAAGGCAGGCTATTCCAAAACCTCCCGTTTTAGGCCAGACCACTCGCGAGACCATTCACGCTTTCGAAATTAACATATTAAAAGAAGTATGCGTCAGCATCCTTCGCTTTTATTGTTCGAACATTTGCTCAGCGCTTGAGCTCGTCCTGCATGACAAGGTTTCTTCCCGCCTTTATGCTGTTTATTTTAGTTTTCATACTTGGGCTCTTTTTTGCTTTGTTATTTTTCAAGTGCACCATTGCAACATGCTGATGTCTTTCGCTGTGGTATGTGCTGCTGTGTTCTATGCGTGCACTTTCATTTTTGCCGGGAAATATTCGCCTGAGAGTCAGTGTTCGTGGAGTAGAGTACATCTTTGAAAATGTGGCACACACCACACGTGGGACTATAGTCTAGAACCGAGTAGTCTTACAGGAAATCCTTGAAAGAAATTATGGCAGCTTCGGACGGATGGTGTCAAGCCTGAAGGAAGAGCGCAGCTGGGTGGACTTCCTTGTTTCTCTTTTTCTTTTTTCTTTCCTCTATTTCTTTCTGTTTCTTGTATTATTTTTATATCTTTCGCTTACTATTGCATTCTATTTCTTTCTCTCTCTCTCTGCTTCGTTCTCTCTCCTTTCTTTTCTTGTTCGTGCCTGTTTAGTTCTCTTTCTATGTATTCCTCCTCCTTCCTATCTTTTTGTCTTCATTCCCTTTATTTCCATCAATTTCTGACTTTATTTCTATCGCTTTCTTTCTGCATTCTTTCTGTCTCTCTCTATTTTCTCTTTATCTTTCGTTCTCTCCTTCTTCCACGTGTTTCGCGCGCTGCACTTCACCGAGCAGAGTTTTCGTTTAACGCTCGCACCTGCTGTAGTGGGGCTTGCCCAATTCCTGTGGCGCACACCCACCCGTGGATTTTCTGAGGGAACCAAAGATTTTACCGCGGGCGCGAACAGCTCCGCTGTTAGTAGAAGTTGTATTATCTGTAGTGAAGGAATGAAAGAAGTAGAAATTGAAAATTTTAAAATGTTAAGAATATATAAGTAACCTAATAGGGATACAAACAATGAAACGGGGAATTTGCAACAAAAAAAAAAGCATGTTGTTAAATAGGATAACCAGTAGTGAAGATTGATTATACAGTCTAAATCTCTTTGAACCTTAAAGAAACGTTGTTGTTGTTGTTGTTGTTGTTCCTCATACACTTGGCGAAACCCACTTCGGGGTATAGGCCCTGCAAGACATCTCTTATCCGTTCCTCCTCGTCGTCATCGTCTTTTCTAGCCGACTGAAATACGCTACCGTGCCATCTCAGTCAGCTTTTGATCGTGGTATGGACGCCATGCGCCGAAGCACTCTACATTCTGTATAGAAACGCCAGAACGCATAATCTAGCGGAAGGTGGAAGTAAAGTTGGAGAGACGGTATCCGCATTCATCGTGACGCTCCGGGTCACTTAAGAGCACGTCGGCGTACCCTGAAGAGCGACGCAACGGAAATTCCGGTGGCCGTCATGTGCAGTAGAGTCACGTGACCTGAGCATAAACGGCACGTATGACGTCACTGGTAGAGCGGCACGTCACTGGCGACTCTGGTTCTGGCTGTAGTGGCGCTGGCAAAATAGTAAGAACCACGAAGAGGCAGGGCATATTACAGTAAAACCTCGGTGATACGAATATCGCGGGGTTACCAAAAATATTCGTATCATCCGAAATTCGTATCACCAGAAAACATGGAAAATTAGTATGCGACAAAAGAAAGTTGGCTTGCGTTTTGATTTGATTTAGTGTTTCTCAGGGCCGCAGCGACTACGTGAACAGCTCTGAATGATTGCCAGTAAAGTTTTTAGACGTCAACGATCATACTTCTACTCGTAAATCTACGGTGCATGCGCGCCTGTGTAATTAATGAACCAGATGTGTTGTGCCCCGGGACCGCTAGTGGCCCCTTCCTAATCTTACTACGCTTTTCTGCACGACCGTACAGTACTGTGGCGAAAGTGATTTAGGAAGCGCATTACACATGATAGATAGAGGCCAAGCTCATTCGCCAAGACCGTCCGCTTCGCCTCTTGGGGTCTTCGTCCACCTTTAATGGGACTTCATGACGGACCCGCAGCCCAAGTTTCAGTCTTGTTTCATAGAACGTCTGATTTCGGGGACATGGCTTGCATCGACGTGGCAGGCACGTGTTAACACAGTACAAGGACGCCGCTGGAGCACGCGTCAACGCTTTGGGAAAAAAAAGCGCGGCGTCAACGTCATCTGTAACCTAAACGCGAATGCGCCTAAAGACCTCCAAGATTCGCGCGCACTATCTCGGAAGCAACGACGCACAGCTGATGGTCGCGCAGCGCGCATGCCATCGCCCCTCGCGCGACTGCCGCGTCTTCCGCGACAGCGCGGGCAGCACCTGTTCGTACCTGTGCGCTAGCGTACGTTCGTATCAAACGCCGCGGGGTGCAAATCGCTTCGCAACAACCGTACTCCAATACATTGCAGGCTAATGGGCATTGGTCGGGACCACAGAAAAATTCGTATCACCCCGAAATTCGTACGAGCCGTGATCGTATCACCGAGGTTTTACTGTATAAGGTACCGGCCCCCCAGTGACAAGGGCCAACCATTGACACTGCAGCAAAATAGCGATACTTATGCAATGCCCGGCAGAACTTTTTCCTTTTCATTAACAATTTTCCGCTGGCATGGCGTCTCAATTGACGTTTCTACTGAGGTCACGTGAGATCACCGCGTGTGACGGCGACCGAAACTTCCGCTGCCGCTCTAGCACAGTGAAATGCCAGAAGCTTTATGCGTGCGCATGATTCGTATGAATTGGACGCGTTCAAGGTCTATGTAAGGAGCACGAACATCGCTAAGCTTTAGCTTGGCAAAGTTCGGCTTTAGGGTGTCAGGTAGACGGAGCGCTATTCTTTGCGGTAATGTGCCTGTGCGGAGTCTGGTGATTATAATTGGCGTCTTCTCTTGTTAAATTGCTGTGAAGATGCGGGTGAAGGCTCCTTGTGCAATAATAATAAAAATAATTAAACAACGCCGCGACGTTGAACACATCTCCAAAATAAAAGACCACAGACGTACACGTGACACACAGAATTCACTTATTCTGGTGATAACTAGAATAAGTGAAGCCGGTGGTTCGCTGAAAGGTGCTCGCTCGACCTTTGCCCTTGCGATTCTCTCTTTTTTTTGAAAGCTTCTTGAGTCTCCTCTTTTGGTGGTAAACACCGGCTGCTTACGCTGCGGCCCCCTCCTGCTCTTCT
The DNA here is from genome assembly GCF_013339695.2 of Rhipicephalus sanguineus. Taxonomy (NCBI): domain Eukaryota; kingdom Metazoa; phylum Arthropoda; class Arachnida; order Ixodida; family Ixodidae; genus Rhipicephalus; species Rhipicephalus sanguineus. The sequence continues at coordinate 114,093,055 of NC_051178.1, forward strand.
CGCAGAGTCACAGGCCCCCTTTTCCTTCTATCTCTTGGAAGACCGAGATCCCGCATCTTCGCCAGCGCGACTACAGCGGGGTTGAAATGGTAAAGCGTACGCCTACGACACCGGAGGTACTGGATACGAATTCGTATGAACCCAGGCACACGTCAGTCTTTTTTTTTTCTAGAAGGTAGAGAGGTGCCCCAGCTTGGCGCTCGGTAGTGAATGTGTCAAACTGTGCTCCCGTCTAGAAGGGGGCATCTCCTTTCTGCTCTATTCTTTCCTGCACTCCCCTTCCGCCTACCCCAACAACGCTCCCTCACAAGTTGCAGAAATTAGCGTCTATCCCAACCGCTATCTCTCCCAGCTTTTGCCGTTTCGCAACACCGTGGGGAGCCGCGATTGGTAAGCAAGGCTTCCCTTGTTCCTCAATACCGTCCTTTCTTCACGGTATTGAAAACGGGGGCGCCTACCCGCAAAGGATTGCCGCGCCCGGAAGCTACCGTCCAATATAATGGTGGCACGGGAGCCACTTGGGCTGCCCTCTCAAAAAAGGAAGGGGGGGGGGGATGTGAGGAGTTTCGCCACAATGCGGCCACTAACCCCGCATTGCGAGATTACGGCTCTCTGGCGGCCCGGCGCACGAGTGTAAGAGTAGTTGATGTGACATCACGGCTTCCGCTTGTTTACCTGGAAGCCGCGGAGGCCACGATGGTGGAGAGAAGACAAGGCAGCGTTCCTGCGTATATCGATCGTTCCTTGCCTCCGCGCACTTTCCTGCCCTCGGTTTTTCTTTTTTTTTTTTACTGCTGTCTTCTGCCCAAAGTGCCTTTTTTTACTGTCCTATAGAGTTACTCGCAGTCACGTTCTTCTGCACGATTCAATTTTTTATTGAATGCATAGAAATCCAAGCAATCTTGTATAACGCCGAGTCCTGCGTACTTCCGCTGTGTGCCTTTTATATGTTGATGAGGAAGATTCCCCGAATGCCACGATGTAATGAATCGGCCTCACAATCACCTTAAACGCTGCGAAGAAAGAGTCACTTGACTCTTTTCTGCCACGTATATAACTGTCACATATAGGACTCGCTTTAAAAAGACACGTTAACTATCTTTTGGAGATTTATGGGACTCACGCCTCTCCAAAGAGGAGCTAACGTGTCTCTTTAAAGAGAGATATATAAGTGGCAAAAAAAAGATGCAAGAGACTCTCTTCTTCTTTTTGCACTGAGTCTGCGAGATAACAGAATAGTATGATGATAATTCAGTTCTCCTTCTCTTTAGTTATGGTGTAATTTGCATTCAAAGGAAAAACAAATGTGCAATGCTAGTTACGCTTGCCAGAGGCTGATAGTGGCTGTAGAAGTAACCAAAGCTTAACATTGCATATATGTTCCTCTCAAAATGGACACCGGTGCCTGTGCAGGAGTCCAAAACTTCCGTCTTTGTTTTTTTTTTTAAGCGTAAGCTTACGCCAGGATAGCCCCTATTAATTCGAAAGGATGGTTACAGAGTATCGATGTCGCATTCTGCTTCGCGTTCAGTGTAATGTCGCGTTTTGTGCAGCTGTTTTGTTGCAGTACAGCTGCTTTTTCCACTTTTCCTTTCGTACGTTACTCCGTGTCGATGACCCCCGGAATATGACGGTCCGCAGGTGTGCCTCGCAGTATCAGTAAAGCAAAGCCAATGGAAAACGAATTCAACCGTTACGGAATGCGCTCGCCTTTTCTTGTTTATGAGCGCATCGTACTCGTCATCTGAGAGTGTTGCTTTTGCAGACATCATTTTTGTTTACGAAATATTTATCTCTAATACTGGTTAAGCATCGCAGTGTGATAAAGTAGACGTTTCTCCACTGTTTCGAGGTACACGCATTCTTTACAGCCTGTTAATGACATCAAATCCTCATGTGTTATCCTACCAACTTTTTCTTTCAGTGACACCATTGACACCTTTCTTCACCATTGACAAGGGTTTTTATAATGGGCATGCAATATATTTATCGTGCACGAGGGTGATCACTTTTCTGTAGCAGAGGCACTTTTTGAACCAACTAGAGACTGACTGCTTCAACCACCGGCAGGGACTCTTTCTCTCCATTTCGACGCGCCGTTTCTTTTCGGTAACCCTCAAATGTACCACGACATGTGTCAATGAGCGAAGAAAGACAGCGCGTGTTTCTTTATTTATTTAGACAAATTTTTAAACATTTGCACATTTGACGTGAATTCAGGTACACTTTCTTTCACCAAGAATGGTGACACATGGGACACACACGAGAGGAAAATAAGGATGTGAAAAATCACAGAAGCAACGTGCTCTTCACAGAGGCTCTGCTAATCTCGCGTGCAGAACAAGCACGGCAACGGCAATGGCAAAATCTTGAAGAAATATCATGAGCAGATGCGCGGCGGCGCACAAAAACCACCATCCCGGCCAGTTCTCGCTTGAAAACAGCGATATTATAGCGGAGGTACAAACTAACAAGAAATTAGAAAAGGAGCCAGTGTTACTCTTTTCGGTGAGTCTTCAAAAAGACAGGCTAACTCGCTTTAGGGTTCCACGACTCTCTTACGAGAGTATAATGATCTCCAAAGAGAGTCCTGTCAACTTCTACGTATGTTCCGTGTCCCGCGCAGTTTTATTTCAGTTTCAATGTCGTACCAACAAGCCCCCCCCCCCCCCCCGACCCCACCCCCAACGCACATTACTACAAAGAGAGTTCACGCGTCTCTTTGAGCGAGTCTTATACACGGGAAGTCAGTACTCACAAAAAAGGAGTAAGAGGGCTCTTCTTTTAAGGCGAAAGCCTTAAATGCCTCATCGAACGCAAAATCTGACCATTGGCGTCCCGCGGCTTCGGAGACGAGTGATGCGAAAAATCATCATCATCACGTGATGACGTCACAGATCGCCAACATTTGTGACGTCGTTATAACATCGTAATGGCGTCACTGTGACGTCACGTGGCGTAACGTCACATGATGACGTCATCACATGATATCGTAACTTGGTCGAAGGTGGTCCGATCACGGAGGCAAGGCAAAACCAGGTGAGGTGCCTCATATCTTGGAGGCAGTGCAAAACGGCGTTCGGAGCAGAAAGCTTTCGAAGGGTGGCGCGGCAGGATCAATACATCGAGTGAGGAGAAAAAGAAGATGGCTTGCGCCTCCGAGCCGTCTTAATTAGTTTTTTTTTTTTTTTCTCAGAGTGTACTACTGGAGAGCTTGGCGCACCTATCGCGTGAGAGATCTAAGCACGATCCAGTGCACACTGGCGCGTGCGCTGATGCCTAACAGGGGAATAGTGGACGCTGGAATCGAGCGCACGCTGACATGCATTCTCGGACACTGCAGCCGTGCTGCCCCGCACAGGACGACCGAGTGAGGGCTTCGAGGAGCAGGCCGGAAATGAGACCGGTGCTCCCTCGCTGCTCTCGTCAAGCGTGTCCCTCCTTTCACAACAGCTGGGCTCACTGAAATGTCCGGAAATTGACTGCGTATGGCTGATCGACCAAAATGTCGTGACGCTCAGCGCAGGTGTCAAAAATCCGCCGTGGCCAGCGAGGTGTTCTCGCTTGACGATACGCTTGCAGATATGTGAGAACTATGGCATACGTAAAGACCGAACATCGTGCCAAGTCAGTTAATGCGGTAATATTGTTCGCATGATTGTCTGGGAAAGAACCTTGGTTAGCGCACGCTATATCTACAGCACTGATACTATTTTAGTATAATAATGTTACACGTTCATTGTGTACCAATGAGCCCATTTCGGCGCCCTTACTGTTGTCTCACGTTCTGTCTGACGCAAATGGGAAAGTCCGCACTATTGCCTCATGTACTGCTTAGTTTCGTGCGCTGACGGTGTACTTTACTGAAGCCGCTCATTGCAACTGCGGGCGATGTAGCGGGCAACCTTAGCGAACCGAACCTGACCTGCACCATAACATTTCCGACGTAGCTGATCAAACCGACAATGACAGCGCTGCTTTTTGCAATTTTCGAGAGAGAGAGAGAGAGAGAAAGGGCAGAGGAAGGCAGGGAGGTTAATCAGAAGTTTTTATCCGGTATGCTACCCTGCACTGGGGTTGGGGAATAGGGGGTTGAAAGCGAGAGAGAGAAAATAAATAATAAGGAAAAAAAATCACAGCATATCCACGGAGTGAATGATGATGAGTGGGCGAAGCTGCGGAGGTTCATCGGTAAACCGTGAATCTTCCGTGAATTCTGCCCAGTACATCATCACCGACGTGAGATCGGGCGCGTTTATACTAAAGGTTCGATGAGTTATGACGACTTGCAGCTCACTTTAATTTTACATGTACGCTGTGAATTTTTATTGTTTAGAAAACCATTGCTTTAGAAAACATCTGGCGTCTTTCGTTAAGCAGCTGGCGTCTTTTCGTTTTGCTTTAGAAACATCTGGCGTTCTTTCCTTTTGCTTTTACGAAGCATCTGGCGTCTTTTGTTGGTTTATTTCATCAATCAACGGCGTTTTGAACAAAAATTTTATTGTTTAATCACGCACAGGAGAAATCTCACCAGGCACTACCTTGGAGCTAAAGAATGGCTGCTAATGGGAATGAGAGACAGAAGAAGTCGGCTTTTAGCTAACGCTGCGAATTTTTTATTGTTCAACAACGCACAGGAAAAATCTCCCACCGGCACCACCTTGGAGGTCAAAGCGTAAGACTGGTTACGCACTACGACTACGACTACGAGGGACGAACGGGTGCCGCCTTAAGGAGCTTCGCCCCTAAAACAAGACAATCACAACCACACACACACGAGAGCGTTCCGCCCAGAAGCGCTCTGACAGGCCAGTGGATCGCAGGAAGGCTAGTAGTGAACATTATAGTACACTCTACCGGCTATCTCACAGTTTTTTTCACATCAGAACCGCTGTCCTCGATGATCATAGCTGCCGCCTTGCTTCCGATCATCATAGCTGCTGCTTGGGTAGTGCCGCTGACAATATCAGGCATCACGGATGCGTCGGCCACCCGTAGACCAGTGATGTTGCCTCGGACCCTGAATGAACAGGTGGTGACACGGAGGAGACATTGTACACTTCAGTGGATAGAGCTTCTAGAAATTGCGTGGACTGCGGGTATGCCCTTTTGTATACATGTTGCCACACGGTAACGCAGTCCACGTAATTTCGAGAAGCAATATATGAAAAATACAAAATATGGATTACGTCATACATGATGTAATCTAGTCTTTTTTTTTATTTTACAATCTTTATTCGCTCTGCCTCTCATTTTTCTACAATGCCCGCGGGGCCTTCAGTGTCAAAGTTTTGTTTTTCCATGTGTTCATTCTGCTGCCTCCTATAAACTTGTATGATTTTCACGTTGCTAATTATGCCTAATTTAGGAGACCTAATGCATCCTGAATTTTTGTTTTCTCTTCACTCAGCCGCCTGTATCAGATGCTTGTGTATTTCGGCAACAGATTGTACTTATTCGAAGAATTCCCCACTAGCCCCTTCTTTTAACTAGCATTTCCAGTCCAGTGAATGATCGAGCTTTCAGCATTTAGCATAGGCATATGCAATCGTTGATGTCAAATGAAGTTGATTAGATTTTACTTGAATACTTGGGGTGTTCCTATACTCAGGTCCCCTGACGTCCAAGGCCCGTATTCTCAAAAGGCGACAATCGCAAAAGTATCGCCTTTGGTGCGCGCTGATTGGCTATTGAGCAAACCGGAAAAGTTAGGGCGCCATCTGGTATTTCCGCCGACGTCAATTTTGCGTCATGGTGCTCGACGGTGCTCTCGACATATTTGCAATAAACGAAGACACCATTAACCGTCGGTTGGTGGTGAAGTCTAGCATTTCAGTGACATACGCGGTAGCTTCTAGTATTCAATCCTCGGTGGATATATGCAGCATTTTTTACGCTGAAGCTTACATCGAGCATCACCTTGGGGTGTTATCAGCACTCGTTCTTTGCCAGCGCGTGTTTTTCGTGGTTTGAACGTCCCAGGAACATAAACCGTGCGTTGCTCGCGTAGCTTATCGCGAGCCGGCAACATGTTGAGATCTTGAGACGATGTCGCTGCGGCAGCACGCTACAGCTGAACTCTCCGAGTACGCCGTGTTAAACTCTCAACGAAAATACATTTCACGCAAAGTTGCATTCTTTAAATATTATATTGTGCATTAAATAATCGAACAAAAGAACGTTGAAAGCACTTTCAACACGTCTTATATTTCAAGTAGCCACAGCCAAGCCGGCCAAGCCTGGTCACTGCGTAGAAGCAGCAGCACACGCTCGAAAACGCCGCACTCGGGTTGCTATGCGCTCGTACGGTGCGCTCACTCCTGTGTTGTGAGACATTCGTCCTACCAACGGCCAGTTGCAACAATGACGTCACAGGCAAGTGTTTTTTTTACTTATTGAACGCATCAAATTCTACGTCACCAAACGCGATACTATCGCCTTTTGCGATCGTTTGAGAATACGGGCAAAAGAGCTCTGAGCAGGTACGTCCTCTGAGCCAGTTCACTTATTTTCGTACTCTTTCTTTTGAATGTGCGTATGTGCGTTTCTAAAAAACCAGAGACTGAAATAATGCCAATCTCAAAGCACCGTGAATAACATAGGATAACAGGTCTTTTCTACAACCAACTTCGGCTTCATGTTTTATTGCGATAACAATTATATGGACACACTCGGCGGGTTTTGCCGTCGCCGTCGCTGTCATGTTCCGTATAAATTCGAAGTTAACATCGCCCCGCGCATCGTAAGTTCTACGCACTAGTACAGGCGCCCGAGCGATGTGCATGAACGCGCGGCTGAATCAGATATGAAACATGCGGCCATCTCCTTCGCAGATCGACACATAGGCCCGCGTGCGAAGCCTACCGTCGGTGGCTACTCAAGCAGAAGCCAAACGCCCCGCCCGTCTTTCATCGAGGGAAGGAGCGGGAATAGGTGCAGGTGGGGAGGGAGGGGGAAGCGTAGCTCGAGCAGGAACGGTGAACTTTGATCATAACGGCGTGGTCGCGAGAGCTGTAACGCTCGCGCTCGCTATCTTTCCAGACATCAATGTCCTCGTATAGGCAACATACATCAGGACACCCGCTTCACTCCCTGGAGCGACCGTATTTGCTCAAATCAGTGCTTTGTAGAGTTCTGCACGTTCAGGTCCAAAAGAGCTTCAATCCTTACCTTGTATAACGTTCCAATTCGTGGCTATCGCGTTCATTGCTTCAGCCTTGCGGCGAAACTCAGATTTTTTTTTAGTTACGCTGTAGCTTGTCATGGCTCAAAAGATGATCATGTGGTAGCAGCACGTTGTGGCGTTTCGGCTCTCGGCTTATCTGCTTCTATTCGTCAAGGAGACTCATGTCGCCAGCTCGCAACGCAGAAGAAAACACAGCTTGCTGGAGCGAGCGTCAATATGCCGCAGTTTGCTGCAGCCCCATGATCACCTTCTGGTTCATGACGTAAAGATACAGTGAATGCTACGAAAATGTAACCGATACTGACTGTGGAAAAGCTGTAGTACTAAATTATTAAGTGCGTGTGAGGCTTAAGACTTCGAAGAATAGACTGTTGGTCGAGTTGGTAATTCATGATGAATGAAAATAGCGCGAAAAAACGTAGGACGAGACAAAGAAGGCTACAGCACAAGCGCTTCGTAGATTGTTGGTACTCCTTTAGGGCTCTTTTGCTCAGGAATGTGTTTTCTAGGCTAACCCTTTTTGTGCGAGAAATCATTACATTTAATTTATTGATCCTATCGATAGCTTGCACGTGACGTCCTGGGCGCAGGTTAATAAAGTACCGGTACTCCACGGCGGCTATGACGACGTCAAGCCAGCATACTTAAGTGGCGTTAAAGCTGCTTCAATGGGAGAAAGACGCCACTGGCACGTTTTTGGCCTCTATGCACACATACAAAAGAACTAACATGCGATGTACGTACCGATAACATTAACGTGAGATCACAAACATCGTGTCCCGCTACGTTGGTACTACAACATGGTGGTTTCAGTGACGTCAGTGCAAGGCATCTAAAGCGACTGCCTTCGCAACAAAACAAGCAGAGGCTGCTGAAACCCATGTGGCTTCTTTCGAGCATGGTCCTGGCATACCTGAGGCGTTCGTCCACGACGGCGTTTGGATGCGAGCCCATAGGTGCAGAACAGCAAATATGCCACCCAGGATTCGCCAAGTGCCGGAATAGGCACTCGATGTATTCCATGCTCCACTGCGGTCCCGCCTCGGCACAAGGAGGGAAGGTGACGTCCCACGGCTTCGCACCGATTCCCCTCATGGCGTCCGTGTTTAGAATCTGGTCTATGAAGATTTTTGTGCCTGCGACAAGGAGCGGGTATATTTGTTAAATAAAGGTAATTCACTTCATCTCGAAGGCATTTTTGATTGCACAAACTTGCTCTGTACTAAACGCCTATGACCCATATACGCATTACTATGAGCCACATCTCTGCAGTTTGTGTTAATCTGAGAATCTGTGTCGCCCTCGGAATCTCGTTCCGCTGGCCTTCAAATAAGGTGAAGATTATTGAAACCATACTAGCGACGCCCTGATATATGCAAAAGCCCTTGAAAGCCTTCCTTATTTTCTCTACGACATTTGGACATCAGCCGGACTCTAAAATAGCTCTCGCTCGTGAGAGTACAGGTCTGAATACGCCATGAGTGCTGCCATATGGGCGCTCGTGTCAGTTGTTCTTTTTTCTTTCTTCATTCTTTGCCGGCCCCATTTCCCTCTCCACCGCTACAGCATGATAGGGTAGCAAATCAGATGCAACCCGGCTAACCACCCTGGCTTGCATCTGCCATTCTGTTCCTTTCTCCTTCAAAGAGCGTATGTCGTTAACCAGCTGGGGTGCAGCTTTGCCGTTCGTCGTCAAAACCTAGCAAAAAAGAACGACGAATTCAATGCGTACTTCAGCTCGGGCCCAACTACTAGTTCTCGCAAATTATGGAACAATTGCTCTTTCGAGATCTTGTTTGTTCAGTTCATTTACTAGCGCTTTTCGATGATTTACCCTTTTCCTATTACAACTGCAAGCTACGATTGAGAGCCTGCAGCTAGTACAGAATCTATTGTTTGTGGGATAATTGCTCACGTTCAGTGCTGCTATTGTATAATTCCTTGGCTCATTCAATAGACTTCACAGAGTGCGATGTTGTCCCGTCCAACAAGGTAAGAAACCCTTCGTTTGCCTTTTAGAAAGCAGGTCACAACGAAAATTGTTGATAAAATCACTTGAATGTGTTTGACACTTGCGTCTGCATTTTCAATGCCTCAAATATTAAAAGGAACCAACCAATGGCGCTCGAAATGCGTTCAAATACGCTATCAGAGACAGCTCAGAACAACTTGCCTTCAGCGGCAACTCTGACGTCTTGAGGGTGCTCCATCAAGCGTAAGTCGATGTCTGGTTGCTCGTTGGGATCCGTGGAACGCAATGTGATGCGACCCCGGGACTCCGGCCGGACGTTGATTACCGCCAGTCTAAAACCGGGAACATTATCTCTCGGAGCCAAGTAGCTATCGTAAGCCTGCGCATCAGCAATGCAGAGCTCTGTGTCTTGCACAGGCGTAGCATGCGAGCTTTTACGACCTCTTACAAGAGTCACGAGGTCATGGTAAATTGGAACAATCCGTGGTAATAAACTTCGAGAGGGTTTCAACTTGGGCTTGTTGGTGCTTCATCTTGATGTGGACTGTTGAGCGCAAAAAACAGGGACACAAGAAAGGGTGTGTCTATCTGTGTTCCTTCTTGTGTCCCCTTTTTTTTGCGCAACAGTCCACGTCACATGGTAATAAAGCACCTTCACAATTTCCTATTCAAAACAAAGACAATCCAGCGTACTGATACTAATATCTCTCAGAACCCGCACGTATCAGTGAACCAAGCAACTCGTTAAAAAATTGATATGCTTATCCTATATTTGCACAGTTAATGAAACAGACAGACAATTAAGCCAGGGAAAGCATTGGGGACATAAGGCACGTTAACAGCAATAAGCTGGTATGCTCGGGCTACATAGTATGTATGCTGTGCTAAAATCAAGAGCATGAAAAGGAGACCAAGGCAGAGAGACACAGCTGAACATATCTTTAAGAGCCTCTGCATATATATATATATATATATATATATATATATATATATATATATATATATATATATATATATATATATATATATATATATATATATATATGTATATATATATATATATATATATATATATATATATATATATATATATATATATACATATATATATATATATATGTATATATATATAATATATATATATATATATATAATATATATATATATATATATATATATATATATATATATATATATAATATATCGATCTAACGAAGTGATGACGCTCGCATTAATTCGTTAAATCAGGCAGTTCGCGAAATCGAGAAAGTGGTTTTTCGTCTCTTCGCTCTTCGACATCTAAGTTGTAACATAGCGGCAGGCAAAAGCTATAGGCCATTGTTCTTGCCACGAATCTACTCCTACGCACGTGAAAGGTCTGCGAGTGCGGACCGAGGGTGGCCCCCACGTGGACCCTCTCATGTCACCCGAACATCGGGGGCAGCATGCACAGGCGGTGTACGCCAGAAAGACGGTTACGCGAAGCAATGAAGGGCGAGCGATATGCCGATGCGCGGAGGACGAATGAAGTGATTGTGCGAGCGGGTCGAGACAAAGAGCTGCAAGAAGGTCAGTACCATGGAATCACGAAACCAACGACCACCACCCTTAGCACTATGCGGTTCGTAAGAGCGCTACCGACCTCCGAGTCCTTTGTTCATGCATGGGCGCGGCGTGCAGCCTCCTCAATCTAAAACTATAGGGCAGTGAGGGCGCTTAGACCGAGCTGTGTGAACACGCTAGAGAGTATTCAAGCTCAAGGATTGCGAACATGCTTGGGCCTACCACGCTGCACGTCAACGAATGGAACCATCGCGGAAGCTCGGGCTTGTCCCATCAGTGTATACATGCGCTGCGAGCCACTTCGAGTGCATCTTCGCCTCTTGACCCGACACAGGCAGCACCCGCTATCAGCACTCCGTGCCACCCACCCAAACTGCAGCTTTTCAAGAGCAATATCACGGCACGAAAACGTTCTACCATCAAGGTTTTCTTCCCCGAGATTTCCTGGAACACCGCCGTGGGTCCTGCCTAAACCGCATGTTAGCCTTGTGATTCCTGGGATTACGAAGAAGTCCCTAGTTTCACCAATTGGCCTCAAGCAACTGACCCTACATCACATTTATACAGCGTACGACGGCACCATGCACGTGTACACCGATGGATCTACCACGCTATGTACCTCTGCTGCAGCCTTTGTCATCCCACAAATGGTTATAGCTCGACGGTACAAAATAGACCACAAGACCACATCAACTGCCGCAGAGCTTGTTGCTATCCGGGAGGCAATAAGATTAATTTCTGGAGAGCAACCTCGTACATGGACAATATTCTGCGATGCGAAACCCGCTTTGCAAACCATTAATTGCGTCATGAGACAAGGTCCATACTATATTTTAGCCATAGAAATTATGGAGCTTCTTCACGTTGCTTCAACAAATGGCCACCTCGTCACCTTCCAATGGATTCCTGCCCACTGCGGCATAATGGGAAACGAAGACGCAGACGCAGAAGCTAAAGGAGCCTTGACCAGTGGCCCTGAAGTGCGCACTGCGTTTTCACGACCAGACACGAACGCCCTGCTTCGGTACGTAATGCGTGACCTCACACTTGAGCACTGGACGAAACCGGAGCGACGACACCGGCGATTACACAAATGGGACCCCGAAATGAGGTTCTGTATGCCTCGTAAATTAAAACGACACAACACAAGTATGATTCACCGAATTCGTCTCGGTGTGGCCTTCACAAGACGTTATGCACATATCATCGGCCGCAGTGACACCGGTCCCAACTGTGATCACTGTCAAGTGCCAGAAACACTTGAGCACATATTTTGTACCTGCCCAGCATACGCACGCGAACGACAAAAACTGATTTCCTCGACTGAAGGAGTGCATAATAGGCCATTAACTGATGAGGTTGTGTTGGGCCCATGGCCTGACGCCAACAGCACAACTGTGGTCATAAGAGCGGTTGCAGCTTTCCTACAAGCCACTGGACTGGATGCGCGGCTATAGCACTGCACCACCTAGACGGGACTGTACATACTCACCTCTCTTACTTACCATCGTCATCCATCATTCTTTTTTCTCCCCTTTCCCCACCCCCGGTGTAGAGTAGCAGGCTAGAGCATAATATCGCTCAGGCCGACCTCTCTGCCTTTCTACAAATAAACCTCTCTCTCTCTCTCTCTAGACGTTTTAGAGCGATAGGGTTGAAGCATACGCTAGAAGCAAAAGCTGTCCCTGTTAAATTGGAAGGTAATCACCGTTACTTAATTTAATTATTTATGGAAGAACTTCATTAAATCGGGTTCGGAGGCCGAGCTAGTTCGTTAATTCGGGTTCGTGATAATACTGAGCCCTACGAGATTTTGCTGGGGCATCCTAATTTCTGCGTTAGATCGGGAACGTCCTAAAATCGGGTTTCGTTAGATATATATTAAACTGTATACATATACTGAGCGATATTTCCTGCCTAGATAGAGAGGGAGAGACGAAGAAGAAAGGCAAGGATGTTAACCAAGATTGGCTCGGTTGGCTACTCTACACGTGGGGGGGGAGGGGGAAGGGGGAATAATAGACAAGGTAGAGAGGCAGAAGAAGAGAAAGAAAAAAAATCACAGCATATCCACGGAGTGAATGATGATGAGTGGGCGAAGCTGCGGAGGTTCATCGGTAAACCGTGAATCTTCCGTGAATTCTGCCCAGTACATCATCACCGACGTGAGATCGGGCGCGTTTATACTAAAGGTTCGATGAGTTATGACGACTTGCAGCGCACTTTAATTTTACATGTACGCTGTGAATTTTCATTGTTTAGAAAACCATTGCTTAGAAAACATCTGGCGTCTTTCGTTAAGCAGCTGGCGTCTTTTCGTTTTGCTTTAGAAACATCTCGCGTTCTTCCGTTTTGCTTTTACAAAACATCTGGCGTCTTTCGTTGGTTTATTTCATCAATCAACGGCGTTTTGAACAAAATTTTTATTGTTTAACCACGCACAGGAGAAATCTCACCAGGCACTACCTTGGAAGTAAACAATGGCTGCTAATGGGAATGACAGACAGAAGAAGTCGGCTTTTAGGTAACACTTACACTTCTACTTCTACTAACGTTTCCTACTGCAACATGCCAATGGCTGCTAATGGGGAATGAGAGACAGAAGAATTCGGCTTTTAGTTAACGCGCACGCTGCGAATTTTTTATTGTTCAACAACGCACAGGAAAAATCTCTCACCGGCACCACCTTGGAGGTCAAGATCTGGTACTAGCGTTACGACTGGTTACGCACTACTACAACTACGAGGGACGAACGGGTGCCGCCTTAAGGAGCTTCGCCCCTAAAATGTGGTTGATCCCTCCGTCATAGAAATCGGAATAACACGAAAGTAAAGCGTGCCCTTACAGAAGTAACTGAATGTCACGTCACTGTACATTGATATAAGAGAGTTTGCACAATCTATATTGACGTCTGGCAGCTATAGCACCGTTTAACGTGGATGCACCCACTTTGACGACGGGTGCTACATCTCCATCCTGACGACTAACGTCCATGTTAAATGATTAAACAAAACCTTGTGGTAGCTGTAGTAGTTAACGGTGAAAGCGTATTCAGAGAACGAGGTGTGATAGCCAGAAGAGCGTCGCTTATTGGACGCAGAACTTGGTCGCCATCACGCGGCGTGTTAAAATGTGATTCAACATCACGGCCGGACTAGAAGGAAACGCAAAGCGCGTCGTGCCGCCACCCGGCCGCGATGTTTCTTGGGGCGAGCGCGTGAGCGGGGAATGCGGTGTTACAGCCAGGTGAGGCAGGCGCGCATCGCAGAGCTATTTTAGGGGCGAAGCTTCTTAAGGCGGCACCCGTTCGTCCCTCGTAGTAGTAGTAGTGCGTAACCAGTCGTAACGCTAGTACCAGATCTTGACCTCCAAGGTGGTGCCGGTGGGAGATTTTTCCTGTGCGTTGTTGAACAATAAAAAATTCGCAGCGTGCGCGTTAACTAAAAGCCGAATTCTTCTGTCTCTCATTCCCCATTAGCAGCCATTGGCATGTTCCAGTAGGAAACGTTAGTAGAAGTACAAGTGTAAGTGTTAGCTAAAAGCCGACTTCTTCTGTCTCTCGTTCCCATTAGCAGCCATTGTTTACCTCCAAGGTAGTGCCTGGTGAGATTTCTCCTGTGCGTGATTAAACAATAAAAATTTTGTTCAAAACGCCGTTGATTGATGAAAGAAACCAACGAAAGACGCCAGATGTTTTCTAAAGGCAAAACGAAAGAACGCCAGATGTTTCTAAAGCAAAACGAAAAGACGCCAGCTGCTTAACGAAAGACACCAGATGTTTTCTAAAGCAATGGTTTTCTAAACAATGAAAATTCACAGCGTACATGTAAAATTAAAGTGAGCTGCAAGTCGTCATAACTCTTATCGAACCTTTAGTATAAACGCGCCCGATCTCACGTCGGTGATGATGTACTGGGCAGAATTCACGGAAGATTCACGGTTTACCGATGAACCTCCGCAGCTTCGCCCACTCATCATCATTCACTCCGTGGATAGGCTGTGATTTTTTGGTTTGGATTAGCGGGATGCTATGAGTGAGGCCGACGCTTTTACGACGCTTGCGCTAAGATTGCCATTTCGCGGTGTGTTAAGGCATTGACAAAATTTTGAACTTCTATTGAAAACGCGCCGAATGGAACGGACGTGTAACGTGTTGCAGAGGTTAATCACGGAGACCACAGTAATGACGAATTACTTTACTTTACCGCTCCCAGAGGGCAACACCACTCCGCCGACCGGGAGGGTGGTAGATATAAAGGCGCGTTTATAAAGCCTCTAGAGCCTGTGACCGTGGCGCAGTGGATAGCGTGCACGGCATCTGTTGTTGCAGTCCGAGCCGTCGTGGGTTGGATCCCAATGACGGAACTTTTTTTCTTTGCCATCTGATCGTGTAAATTTTTTCGACGTCATTTCCGTGACGGAAATATGTCACTGAAGTCTTGGTGGACCCCGGCATAAAACACTTTCCTGTTAGAAATAGGAAATGAACAGTTTGTGAGAACACACAACACGAACTCGCGCTGGTTGTTCAGAGACGCTCGTGAAGTCCGGTCGCCTTCAGATAGCCCAGTAGATAGCCTGCCTAGCAATCACATATGGGCATAGGTTGTGATATCCGGAGATACATAAACAAGTGAATCACTTCGTTTCCACGTCTTTTTTAATGATGCTCGAGCTCTTTCTTTTTGAAGGCCATGGATGTACTGACGTATGCGTCCTCCACTGCTTCGCATTCAGGTTATCCCTTTCTGCCTCAACATGGTCGCGCTTATGGAGCTGCCGTTTTTTGCAAAATAACGCATTTATCGATCACAGAGGTGCAACTGCATATTTCACTGTATAACTTGAAGACCCTTAGTACTCAATGCACTGAAAGAAGTCGCAATCACTTGCCTCTGGTTACCGCTTAGCCCTATAGACACCGAGTAATAACGAATAACGGGTCTCACTGTGTGTTACGGGCTGAAAGGAAAATCCAACTCACCTCCGGTAGCATGCCTATGTTGAGCAGTTCGGTTCTTGCTAATTGGCTGGCAGGTTGACTCGAAAGTAGAATCAACATAACGTTAGGAGGTTCAGGACTTGTTGCATTCCGAGTGCTGAGAAAGTGCAACACCTCCACTGCCGACGGTATTGATATTGTTCCTGGCGGGCACAAACCACAAACCCAAAAGAGAACGAGAGCAAAGATAAAGACCATCGACAAAGCTTATTCTTACACGGCATTGGGTTGTCAATGCTTGAATAGCAAAGCCGAGTTTACAATGCGTATTCGCGTTTGCTTGCTGCAGTACACTTGTAAGGACGCTGAAGGGAAAAGCGATCTTTTTATCAGTAAATTACTCTTTCACAATTATAAAATCACCACCACTGCGGCGAGAAGAAGCTTGGTGAGCGAGAAATCACGCGAAAAGAAAATGATGGGTGGCGACGGCACCTTGAGATTTCCGTACCAAATGCCGTGACGTCATAAATTTTGACGGCGTACTACGCAGTTCGCAATCAGTAAAAATGAGGTACATTGTCTTCCGAGGAGGTTGTATACTTAACAAAACAAGTCTAAGGAAACTTTGTCGAGGCAATGTGGCCAAGATAATGAAAGATACACTTCGAAAAATTCGTGACGTCGCACGCGGAGCTTTCCGCAAGAAGTTTGATAATGAAACTTTGACCTTGATTTTATTTCTAATAATAAACTTATGATGGTGGTGAAATTAACGACGTTAGAGTTCCCAGAGTGCAACTCGTTAATCTAAACCATTGTTCCACTTGGCGTCACTTTAACGTCAGTCGATATCTGTATTAATGTGGGCTCACCTGTTCTGTTTTGCTCGTACTGCGCAATGTCTTCTAGGCTAAATAACGGTATGCCAGCTTGCTGATCCGTAATGACGGGCACTGCCGTAAAGAAGAGCACATGGTCCTGTATGCTGCGCCCCACTGGGAGATCAGAGACCACTGGTATCTGCGCGGTATCCAATCAATACCAGATTTAATGTGCAAGAATATCTTTCTAAAACGATTTTAGTGCTCCTATCTCGATCATTTTGATCCGAAAAAGCTTTTTCTTTCCTTCATAATTTAGTCTTTCTATTTTTACATATTTTAAACACATTTTAAAAGAATCATTAATACAGAAAGATGGGTAATAGCCAAAACACTGACAGAGGACAATATGTTTATTACAAACTCATTCGCTGCAGCAAGTATACCTATTTGTAGCCGGCTTGAATATTTCTGATTTTCTGTCCCCAAACAAGGTAAGGTGGGACAAAAGCCCGTAATTCTCTGTACGCTGCACCTGATTTGCTGCATCCATGTAATTGTTGTGTGAAGAAGCTTAAGTAAGCAGCGGCTAAAAATGATTCAATCCGAAACCACGCTCTGCTTCCAGTTTCAGCCTTGAAGAAGACAAGTCCGCTTGTCGAAATGTCGGCCGCAGCACCCGCCCGCTGTTTACAAATTTTTTCATCAATTCGACATGGCAGGTATAGAACGAAAACCAGTGGGACGTAAGCCTCGTACCTAAGAATTTCTAGCCATTCAAGTAACAACGAAATTATCATTATCTTTTCGCTGTTGCTGACATGTGACATGCATGACTCAAGGGGATTCCCCAACTTTCACCCTCTTGCTGTTTTTCTTTCTTCCACTGATGCGTTCCCGCTTTGCTCATCCAATCCGGTGCGTCAGCTTATCTCAATACCATCTCTAACGAATAAAACAGTGCTAAAACGAGGACAAGCAAAGGAACGACAGGCACGGGCGCTGGCGAGCGAGAAAACGTGCGAAAGTGCTTGTAATCTTGTGCTTGTAAAGCGCTAGATTGCCGCAAAAGTGCTTGTAGTTCATATTTTGATACGACAGAAATTTCGCATCGGCATGGAGATCAGCGCACAAGGGGAATCATGCAGGCGTTTTACATTTCACTGGAAGGTGACAAGTGCATCAGTCAGCCTTCGGTAGCCTTATCCCAGGTAGAAGTATCATACCTAAGTGATGGTTTGCGTTATGTTTATGTTTAATCTGCCACTTTTTGTTACCTTGTGCAAGCGAAATTGGTGTGTGTTATGGTGCTTTCTGTTATGGTGCTTTCTATGGTGTGTGTTATGGTGCTATTTATTCTGTTTCGATTCGAAATAAAATTTTAGTTGCGAGTCAGCGTCTGTGTCTGTCGTTTCTTTCTT
Source organism: Rhipicephalus sanguineus (assembly GCF_013339695.2). Classification (NCBI taxonomy): domain Eukaryota; kingdom Metazoa; phylum Arthropoda; class Arachnida; order Ixodida; family Ixodidae; genus Rhipicephalus; species Rhipicephalus sanguineus. Next base: position 114,110,963 of record NC_051178.1, read on the forward strand.
AGTCCTTGTTTTTTTTCACGCTGTTTATTCGTTCAAGAACACCAACTTGCCCATTTAACCGTTCTGATATCTCAGTACCCACCACAGTCCGTCCTTCACTCCTTCCTTAGAGCGAACGTTACTTCCTATCCAACTTTTACCTACTCTACGTCGTACTCGCCTCGCCATCCCTTGGTCTAGGTTAGCTAACCAGCTGCAACATTGTTGTCATTTTTTTCTTTCCGCTTTCCCTCTGTGTTTCTCAATTTGAGGGGGCGTAATACACCACATGGGTGCCCGAGGTTGGTTGTGTGCACAAGAATGTTGGACTACATCATAGATGATTAGTGAAAATAACGGTGTATCACTCACCACTGAATCGGAATAAGCTTTGCGTCAAGATTATGCCATCTCAGCGCGATATCTGAGCAGTCGGAGGTAAGCAAATGCCGGTAATTCCAGCTCGAAATCACCCTACATCCGCGACTCCTTCACAATTCAGGCGCAAATATAATGACAGTCCTACGCCGCTTTCTTTTTCTTCCTTTCGCATCCCATCAGTTGTCGAAGCGGTGCACCGCTAATGTCATCAGCGTTGGCCAGTGATCAGTAGTGGACGGTGAGAAAAGGAGGGGATAGTCTAAAAGGAACGCTTATCCCAAAAGTAATCGCTTCTCTTCTGCATCGCCATACCTTGAGCCGTTCGAGGTCCTTCCTAGGACCCACTCCGGACAACAGCAGGATTTGGGCACTTCCTATCGTTCCTGCCGAAAGGATCACCTCTCGTCCGGCAGACACGTTACGTGACTGTCCGAATCTGGTGAACGTCACTCCTACTGCGCGGCTGCCTTCGAAGTTCACCTGCCGAAATACAGACACGGCAACAACAGCTCGTTGTTTCGTTATTGTGCACTGTGCACCACTGGAATATTATCCGTGGAAACCAAGCAATGCGGTGGTTTTCTTGTCTTTTCTTATACAGAGAAAGCCTTAGATGACTCATCAAACACGAAAAGTTACCGTCGGCGTCAACACGAGTGGTGCAAACAATCATCATCACATGATGACGTCATCATGACGTAACTGTGACGTCACATAGCGTGACGTCATTACATAACATAGCCGCTTGGTCAAAGCTGTTTCGATCCCGGAAGCACTGCAAAGTCCCGTGAAGTGCAGAAAGCTTCCAATGCTTCCGGTTCCGGAGGCAGCGAGAAACCCCGTCAGTCAGTTGAGAAAGAAGGGGTGAGGGGGGAATCAACTGAGAAGGAAAAGAAGATGGCTTTCGCCTTCGAGTCGTGTTAGGCAAATGCATATAAGGCATCATGTGACCTTTTTTTCAGAGAAGACGGAACCGCATTCACGTGAAAGTCGATTATTTACGTGGAATACAAAACGCCTGATACCTGAAGCTTGTTGCGTCAACACCCATGCTCCTATATTACATTAGAAATGCTGTTGCTCCCCTGTCACAGGAATCGGTATAACACGACAGCAAAATGTGCCTTCAAAGAAGCAGTTGAATGTTTATTGTACATCTAGAAGGACATAAACATCGCTATGAGTATTTGACCGGTATGGAACCGTTTGACATGCATGCACCCAAGTTGACGACTTGTGGTACATCTACATCCCTACGACTAACCTCGATGACCACGACCAACACCCGTGGCATGATCGTTTATCACGTCATCTGCATCATGCAAGAAATTTGATCGATGACCACCTCGTTTTTCTCGCGCGGCGTCGCGTTGGCGAACGGCGTCCTGCTAGCAGATCGCATCGGCGAGCGTACGACCATAATTATGGCAGCCTGTGGGGTTGCAACGCGATAAGCTTAGTGGTAGCTCGAGCAGTAAACGCGCGAAGGCGTTCCGCATCCAGCTGGTGCAGGTGGAAGCTGCAATACGCAGGCGTAAAGGCGTCACACGCTAATACTGTATATGCAAAATGCAAAGCACGTAACGGCGTCGTTACTGAATCAAATCATCGCGTACACGACGTTCCACCAACATCAGCACACTCTAGATGCGCTAAAACTACCGCAACACTCTTGTAGCGGCGCTCGTTAATCACATGCCCTCCGAGATTTGGCGCTCCGAGTCCCGTAGGCCATGGTTGTAATGCAGTCATTTGCTACACCGCTCCTGAATGGCGGCACCGCCCCTGCCAACCAAGAGTGCAGTGAGAGGGGGCAGGTGTGAGCGATATGATGCGTTTGTGGAGCGCCGCGCGCGTGTACCGGTAGCGCAGTGTGTACTGGGTACATCTCGTCGCGGACCAAGAGCTGTGGGTTCGATTCCCACACAGCGGAGTTTTTTTACGTGCGTAGCACTTTAGGGGCCGGCTTGTCGCCCGTCCGTAGATCTCATGTGTCGTTTCCACGCTCACTATCAAGTGGTCAATACAAGCCTAAAACGAGACTAGCGATCCTCAAAGCCAAGTTAAAATAAGTGAACAAGTTCTAAAATAATATAATTAGGAGAAATTACCGAAAAGTGACCGCAATTATTAGCATAAAATCGCGAAGAACGTTTCGGAAACATACGGCTGTCAGCGCGCCGCGCCTGAGAAGGCGCCACCGCCTCGCAAAGCTCGCGGTTGCTCCTCCTTACCGGCGCTTCTGCGGAGACTTCGTCGCTACATCTGAAGAGGAAAACAACCTGATGGAACTCGCTACACACGACACGTATCTAAACTGCCGTAACGAGCAGGAAGTCGATGAAGCGCAGCAAAAAGGAGAGCGCATGTCGCACAGAGAGTTTTCTAATATCCCTAACAAGATTCATCTTGTTCCGGGGAAACCCTACAGGCTTATCTCATATATTGACGTCATCGACAAAATGGCAAACGCAGCAGTGGAAACTCTACGAATGGGAATCGCTGGGTGCCCCTGCTACGCACTTCCTCCGTTTTCACGGTAGTGGAGCTGCATTTAGCGCAGGATTTAGAAGTGCACCAGTCGCTACAGAAGTTTTTTTTTTGTTTGGAATCTGTTCGTGTTGATGTCTGGCGTCATTTCCGTCACGGAAATGACGTCTATGAAGTCTTAGTGGACCCGGCAATAAAACACTGTCTCATTAAAGATCACCCAGAGGGTGGCGGTTGTGGGAGGGGGTCGGTAGTGTGCCTCGATGTGTGCGCCCCCCTTAGGGTGTTGCCATTCTTTGAAGGGGCTGATGCCGCCACGACGCCATTTTTTGGCCCGCGTCTCGTGCCTCTCAGCGCAGCTGCCGTAGAGGGGTGAGACGCCGGTAAGAAGCCGTGGGCTAAAATATGGCAGCCGCGCCGCAGTAGACGCTGCAGATGTCCTCAACCTGGACAAAACGCGCAACAAAACGCGCATCAAGGCACCCTAGGGGTCGGAATATCCATAGTCCCTGCGCTGTACTCCGGGTCCACTCGCAGGAACATGTGCAGCGCGATTCCCCTGCATTATACATATAAAAATTGCGGTGACAGTAAAAAAGTGCTATCCTGTAACGAACGAACATTCATGCACAGTGAAACACAAAAGATAAGCAGCGGCTAAGCTGACACATCCTTCCTAAACCTTGCTACGAAGTTTGGCATCTGCGAGCTTGCATATCTCTGACAGGTTTCATTGTGGAGTCTTATGTGTCAAATTTGGTTCTGGTTTTGTTAAGGAAGTGTTGTTAAAAGTACATCGTCTGACTTAATACATGCTTTGGTGTTTCATTGTATACTCTGCTGGTTGCTAATAATTAGAGTTATGTGTGATTATGATGCTGAAATAAACATTTATTTTTCCGAAACAGTGTTTCGGAGAAGTCAAAATAAGTAGCCCAGTTCGCATTCCCTGATAAAAATGCCGATGATTTCGCAAGTTTTTTTTTTAAATTCCAGCTATATATTCGCAGCTTGTTCGCGCACCCCCCGCAAACCCACCCCCCTTCGTTCTTGCCGCGCTGTGCAGCATCCTTACATAGGCTCCTTTGGGTATACGTCGGGTGTTCTGTGCGGTAATTGGCGCTAGCGGAGCGCAATATTACATGGTGCACTTCGTGCATTTCGGCCCCCGATTACGTGTCAGACATACCTTTGTTACCTGGCTGATGAGTGCCACGTCAAGGTTTTTCCGTGCTCTAATTACGGAATCTATGAACGCCTTGCTCGCGCTGAATCGTTCGCCATTCTTCATGTTGGTCTGAGGACGAGAGCAGCCTGCATGAAAAAGCGATTTGCATATGTCAAAAGTGAAGTAATAAAAGCCAATGTCGTGTCATCATTCAACGTCCAATGCTGCAAAAGTTATACCATTATGCCTGCAGCGTATGTCCTTTCTTGTTTTCGTTGTTTGGAATTCTTTTTATACGAGAAGTCTTTTTTTTTTACCTCGCCACGGTGGTCTAGTGGTGACGGTGCTCGAATGATGACCCGAAGGTCGCGGGATCGAATCCAGACCGCGACTGCCGCATTACACCTCCATCGAAATGCTAGTGGGCCGTGTACTTAGATTTAGGAGCGCGTTAAAGAGCACCAGATAGTAAATATTTCCGGAGCCCTCCACTACGGCGTCCCTTTTAATAATGTCGTAGTTTTGGGACTTGAAACCCCAAGGATTATTAATATTGAGAAGTTTTCTTGCAGATCTTCACATTTGATTGCCGGTTCTGTATTCGCTGTATTAGCATTATCACACGACATTTTGTCACGTGTATATTACTGAATTTGCCTATTGCGAGGTCATGACTGTGGGACCATAAGGTGTGTATATCCTGTACGACAAAACGTGGGCAATAAAAAAAAAACCTGGAGGACGCCAGGCCTGCGCGGAACACGCAGCACAGTCGCAGCGAGATCTCGAAGAGCGGTCTTTCTGGAGACCGTTTTACTCTCTGTTGGGGCAACTACAAGTACTTCGAGGAAGTATTTAGACGCCTAAGCACCACCATAAGAAAGAACAGACACAAGAAAAGCTCCTTTCTTGTGCTTCTGCAGTCTTCTGGTGGTGCTTGGGCGTCTAAATTTTCCCACAAAGTTGTGTACTAACTCTTGCAAGGTACCCAGTACGCCATAAATCATCATACTTTTTGAGAAGTAGGGAGGAACCCACTATTCGTAATTCTGCGGAGAAGCGTGGTACCCGCGACACACCTGTAAGGCATTATGTGCACTTTGTTGATACTGTGGCTGATGACGATGAAGAATTATGGTTGAGCCTTTAGTAATAGGTTGGAAGCATTCAATGACCCACTCGTTACGCAAGTTTCATTTTGTGACACCTGGTTGGTACGCGATTCACATTGTTTGACGCCTGGTTGTTATTTTACTCTTCTACCACTTTATATCACACAAGTTAACGTGATTCCTTCCCTGACATGAAGGCTGTATAGGGTCTTTTTGCGTAGGAGTTTCAAGCACCGGCTTGGCTCAGTGGCAGGTTACTCGGGTGCCACGCATAGGGCCCTGGTTAGAATCCCATTATATATTGGGTATTTTTTTTCTCATTCGTTTTTTGTTCTTATTCCGCGCGAAAACGGTTCCGGACACCGGCGGCGGCGGACAACCGCGGCAGCAAAAACGTCGTTGTTGTGATCTCATAACAGCTTTCGCTGTAGAATGCTCACTCTCATACTCAACCACTCTAAAGCTTCAGTACAAGATTTCGTAGCCATGATAGCAACTGTTCGAGAACTCACCGAACTGCGAAGGTCCGTTGTAATCGACGTAGCCGTAGCCAGACTGGCTGCACGCCTCCAGGTAAACGTCGCTGAGCGGTGTGCTTGTGTTGGCGTAGTCGACCGGGACCTCACCGCCAGCTCCATGGTACTCTGCACCGATTATCAAGCGTGAGCAGGTTTACCGATTTGCAAGCGATTAGCACCAATTAGCAAGCGTGAGTAGGATGAGCAAACAGGAGCGGCAAGCGTGAACGTGTATAGCGTGAGTGTCTATTGACTCCGGTTGTTATCACCTAGCCAATCTGTTCTTCGAGCTACATTGAGCTGGACTGTCACACATCGCGTGCCACTCTGTGTTTATGAAAACTTGCTGTATATTCTTAGAGTCTGTCATTGGTGAGAATCGCGTCCGCAGGCACACATTTTGCTATTCATATTTCCTCTCAGAAGCGCTACTACGTATCTAGCTACGTAGTGCCTGCAGCTGGTGTCGGGCGTCGGTAAAGCTTAATTTATGGGGAACAAGAAGAATGCGTCATGTAGCTCAGTCCCTTCATGCTTGAAATGGTCGACTACCGTTATAAATGCAGTCATACTAAATGTTCCGAAGCAACCTTTCATGCGGCATTGTCAAATGAAGATAGCAATAAAGCATCGCCCCGAACACGCACTCCCGGTATGTGGAAAGTTACGGCGTCTTCGAAGCCATCACATTTCTTGTCGGCGCCGTGTCGCGCACGTTATTGTGAAAATACTCAACAACTTCGTAGTAGACTCCGTAGATGCTTTGTGTGAACCATTCTTATTTTTCTCCACAGCAGTACGTAAGCGCAATCGAGTTCATCGTATGAGCTGCGTTATTTTGAGCAGCTGCCTAGACGTCACGTAACTGAAATTACAACCGATAATTCGAGTTCCTGCTGTAGGACTAGTGAGGATAATGATTGAGCGCCACGCACATCTATGATTTAAAAAATCATGTTGTGGTAAAGATGTTCGTTCTGCGATATCTAGTGCACCTCACTGAAACAAAAGATAGCTTCATGTCGCTTCATTTCACCGAACTGGAGCTCGCGACAAGACACCACTGGACGATTGTTTTAAAACATATTTCGCTGCTTACCTAAAAGCAATCAGGCCGCGTCAAGCTATCGAATAAGTGGGACTTATCAGACCACTTGGCTTGACAACGATATGACAACGTTGACTAGAATTTAATAAAAGCATATCCGAAAATGAAATACGTGAACACCTGTAATTGATATAATTGCTGATAAAACGGTGCTAGTATTAATATTTTATCCATACGAACGTTTGTGGGCGGTATACCGCACAATGTTCGTAGTTATCCATTAATCTCTTTAAGCACTGGCTCCTAGATGTCTCGTTTGCTGTTTATAATGTCTCTAAAAGTCTGCCATGCATCGCCCTGGCATCGACAGGCCAACAGTATACGGTATACGCTGATGTGACGCGCTGTAGTGTTGGCTGCTACGTATTACTCGATTGCTGAAATCGAATAGGATGATATCTAGCAAAAGAGAGCCATTTCAAGCTGGTATCTTGACGAGTCTATGTTAGCAATATGTCAGCTAAGGAACATTAAGTTTACCACCACAGCAAGAACGTCTAGGGCACAAGTAGGGTAAAATGTAACTACTAACGACTGGATAGCGCATGCGACTTAGAGAAAAAAAAGGAAAAAAAAACATGTTTCGGTAAGTGACACTTTGGTGATATAATTGGAGTAAGAGGACTGCAAGGACACTGTCCCTTCAGGCATCATGTTTACCCAAATTACTGTATAAGAGCCGAGATAGTGAACGGCACTACGCAATCGAGGTGCGTAGATTTATATATTATTTTTGCTGAGCTGACTGAATCACTTACCTCCTAGTGGGCCCACGCGATAGTCCTCTATATCTTTGAAGTGCGGCAACACGTCCTCGTATGCCCAGCCCTTGGCTCCGTACTTCTGCGCCCAGCGGTCGTAGTCGAGCCTGTCGCCTCGCACGTACAACATGTAGTTCAGCACGCTGGTTCCGCCGAGCACTTTGCCTCTCGGCAAGGGGCATCGCTGTGCCGGCATGGGATGAGCAATGTCAGTCGTAAACCCAGACGATATTGCATAGCATACTACCTCAAGCAGGTAGTAAAAAAAAAAAAAAAAACATAAGAATCATAATCGACATAACGGTGAATAAAAATAATGGAATGTTAATCTCACGGCATTATGATATTACTGCCCGACGAATGAGTCCATTGGCGTAGCCGAGGTGTGAGGGGAGGTTGAAATCTCTCAAATGTTTCAATTTTGTATTTGTGGATATTGACGCATACATACAAACTCACGCACAAACATACATAAAGGGTGGTTGATCCCTCCCTTCCTCCCCCCCACCCCCTTGAAAAAAACTTCTGGCTATTCCCTCGAAGGAGTCAATGTGCTGCAGGTGGTATCAACGTAATAGAACAATAAGAAACTCGTATATCCAGCGCAGTTTAGAAGCATAAATTACTCGAAGATTGGTCTGGTTAAGAAGGTACCGCAGCAATATATAGTTGTTACATGGAACGAGGGCAACCTTGCCGCTTTCATATAGATAGGTTACAAGGACGAGAGATATGCACGTTATGCTTGTCGAGGTACGAATGTTGCTGTGAGAAACGTACATATAGAATTACGCAAAGTACATAAATTCATTTCAGCTTTCACTTTCCCTTATAGTGCAGCGACAAGTACTCGTTCTGGAGAATTGACCAGTGGGCGAATCAGGCCCGTAGCCAGGAATTTTTTTCGGGGGGGGGGGGGGGGGCACTTGCTGAAAACCTTGACTATTTGAGAAAAACGCCTATTTTCATGATTTGGTGTTTCATAATGGTGTTTCCATGATGACACATGAAACACCATGTGCCATCAAAATTTCGGGGGGGGGGGAGTCCCCTGCCCCCCCCCCTGGCTACGGGCCTGGGGTGAATACCCAGCTGCAAAAACCCAGTTACCAGGAAGGAAAAAGGACAGTCGATGCGTATTTCATAGCAATCGATCATAACACAAAAGTGAAAGGTGTCTTCACAGAAGTAGCTGCTTTTTTATTTGACGTTAACAAATGCAAGAGAAATACAAGAGTGTAACTTTGCACACTGTGCAATTTAATACAGTTGTCTATCGTTTTTTTATTGTTTATTTTTAAAGCACCACCGAAATGCTTGAAAAAAAATTAGGGAGAGGCGAAGCATGTAGTGAAGGGTGTTTCAGCTCCACTAACGTGAAACCTGTGGAGGGGCGAAGCATACAGTGTGCGCCGGTGTTTACCACAGCAAGATCACTACTAATGGTCAATGACAGACAGAAGAACGATGAGACACAGACACCCGCAGTACAGTTTTTAGTGAACGGGCACGCTGCGAGTCTTTATTGTTCAACCACGCACAAGAGAAATATCCCATCAGCACTACCTTGCAGGTCAAGACCTAGTGCCTATGTATACGGAGTGGCCGGTGAACAGTTGTGCAGCGGGAGCAGTCGGTTTTCTCCATCAAGAAACCCTCTAGCAGACGCTGCCTGCGTCGGCGTTGTCTCTCGCGGGCGAAGGCGCGTTCTCGTTCCTTGCGAGCTGGTAGTTCAGCGTTCATCACAGAAAGAGCGTTTCCATTGTTTCGCTCTCTCTCGCCACAAGGCGAGCGCTGAGGCGGTGGCGCCCTCTCTTGCGCTCAAGCAGATGGACAGGACACGACGATGCACGCCGACACGCCGAGACCCTAAGGTGCTCCACCCCTAAAACTCGGTTTGGCTGTGCACGTTGTCTGTAAAGTCTAGCTCGGAGTCCTCGTATCCTGAAGCATTCTCATCGCGTAGTTTGCCGAAATTTATAAGTAGACAATATTCTCATTTCCTGAACGCCCAAAACATTACGTAATGTCAGATAAAAGCCATATGCTTCCGTCTAAACTCTCCTGAAGCACCTTGATAGCATTAAGACCAAATAATAATTAGACGTAATATATCAAAGAAATGGTCCAATGTGGTTATCTCATTTCTGGGGGGTACATAGAGTGGGATCTTGAAAATGTCGTGCGTGAACGTTTTGTCTCCAATAAAAAATTGGAAATTCTTGAGTGTCTCCAATAGAAAGTCGGAATTCCTACCTCTTTTATTATGCCAAAGAAAGAGGAGTTTCAGGAGCCTTCATAGTCCTCGATCAAACGAAAGCGTTCGACAGGGTCTAGCGGCGTTACTTGTTCGCAGTACTGAGGAATTACGGTTTGTCAGACGAGTTCGCTAAGTGCTTTGAGCTGCTCTATGAGAGCACCAATAGTCACCTCTGCTTAAACGGTGACATGACAGAGAGCTTCGCTGTAGAAAGGGGTGTCAGGCAGGGATGCCCAGCTGCTCCAGTTTTATTTGTATTGTCGCTGGATCACATCATCAGAAAAGTCGCGATGTGTCCTGGAATTAGAGGACTTTCCATGCCAGGCACTGATGAAATTAAAGTTGCAGCCTACGCCGACGATACCTCGATATTTGTAAGAAACAAGATTGGTTTTGCCATATTTTTGGAGCTCTTTGAGCAGTACTCCGCTCTTTCTGGCGCGTACTTGAATACCGACAAAAGCAAGGCGATGCGCTTTGGAGCCTTCGCCGACGATCTCCCAGGTGGAGTTCAATTAGTGGACGCTGTCAGAGTTCTCGGAGTGATCTTTCAAGAAGAAAGCATCGCAAATAGAACATGGGAAGACGCAATAGCCAATACGAGGGACGTGATAAACAGGACTTCGGAATACAAGCTGTGCTGCGTGGGCAGGTGTGGTGAAGAAGCAGGCGTGCGTGTATGCTTGTTACATCGCACACGTTGCGTTGTTGCCGTGCAGTTTTGCAGAGCGCCTCAGGACACTTGTTGGAGCATTTGTATGGGAACATAAACCTGCTAAGGTGAAGACTAGTTGCCTCAATCTGCCCGCAGAGCGCGACGGTCTGGCTCCACCAGATATTAACATCTTCACTAGAGCATTGGCAGCAAAAGTAGTCTCTAGGTTGTTTGCTGATCCGGAATACCCAGGAAAGAGCCTTCTAATGTATGGACAAGTACTCTAAGACTACGTTTGCAGTGGAGAGATACAGTGGACCGCAAGCTGAGAAACCGCTAGTTTTGCTAGAGTGTGTGCGACTTTAGGCGCACACTAGATCAAAAAGCGGAGGATAAGGGGTTTGAAGAACTGGCGCCAATATGTTTAAGCTACTTGCTGATGGAAGAGACGCTGGAAGACGAAGATAAACGAAAAACGAACCCAAGCCGATGAAACACATGGAAGAAAAGCAAAGTTCCTGAAGTGGTTCACGAATTTGACTGGCCGAGAAGATGGAGCGTGTTACCGACGCGTCAACGCCTCGCCGGGTTGCACGTGACACCAAATGATAAATGCGCGAATTGTGCGCAATCCGAGACAACTAAGCATGCGTTATTCGAATGCGTTGCTACTAAGGGTGTATGACACCTTGTATGGCGCACCTTTGGAGCCAGTGTACATCGCTGTCGCAAAGGAATAACGGCATGTTTGCACAATCGATACTATTGGTGACAATGTACGTGATCTGGAGACGTCAGTGCCAGGCAGGAGCTCGTAGACAACCACAGCGTGCAGCGTTGCCAGCCATACACCGTATTTATCAAGTTGTTTTCGGATACCTAGTTGACGAGCTGGAAGTGACTGGTGTTGATGCCTTCTTAAGGCGCTGACACACTCGGTTTTTCGCATTACGTGGGGAGGAACTGGAATTTCCAGCAGCGCCATACTGAGTTCAGAAAAAGAAACAAGTTACCCGACTCCCCGTGCTGCACTTCCCCCTCTCCCTTTCTTTTTTTCCCCATCTCCTAACTTGTTTGTTGTATAGTTGTTTGGTAGCGTAGAGTGTATTACTGCAATCGGCATAAGATTGCGTCTAGCGTTTGTGTAACTTACAATGACACAATTTGTAAGTATTTAGTTTATAAGCGTCTCTAGCGATTGCGTGCACCGGTTCCATAAACTTTCCTTTGTGGATCTCCATAAGTCGACAGCACAAGCAGTGATGGCTTATGGCTCTACCATAGTAGTGCACACACTACTCAGAATTGTCAATCTTTTTTCCAGATACTTATTTTCTCTCCTCTTTAGGATAATATTTTTCTCTAAACTTTTATTTTCTCGCCTATTTTGGAGAGTCGCGCAGGGAGAGCCACGGCTTACCGCTCTCTCATAGTAGAGAACATAGTACTCTAAATCGTCGGCCGTTTTTAACAGCGAAGCTGTTTGAGCTATCAGTAACTTGTGCTTCATCGTGCAAAACTCCACAGGTGGGCATGCGCCGAAGGAACTGGACAAGCCGCGCTACCTAGTACAGCATTACAACTCCGCTCTGCGATGTGGAGCACGTGAAACACGTGAGATGGAGAGAGAGAGAAAGAGATAGAAAGAAATAGAAAAGAAGGAGAGGGATGAAGAGTGAAAAAAAATCACGCCATATTCACGGAATGAATGATGATGAGTGGGGCGAAGCTCGAGAGGGGAGATCGTCGGTAAAACCTTTACTCTCCCGTGAAAGTTCGCCCATTACATCATTAAGAAAGACGTAAGACTCGCAAGTGCACTTCATAGAACTCGCAACTCGTAAGACTCGCAAGTGCACTTCATAGAACTAGGCGCTCACGTACCACGAAAGACATGCATGTACAGAACCACGGCTTTAGGAAGTATAGCGTAGTGGGTTCCTCGCAAGTGCACTTAAAATTATGATGATTTATAGCGTAGTGGGTTCCTCGCAAGTGCACTTCGCCCCTAAAATTATGATGATTTATAGCGTAGTGGGTTCCTCGCAAGTGCACTTCATAGAACTAGGCCCTCACGTACCACGAAAGACATGCATTTACAGACCCACGGCTTTAGGAGCTTCGCCCCTAAAACAGGCAGAAAGAAAGTGATAGAAAGGAAGAATAAAATAAAGAGAATTTAAGGGAACAAGGACATAAAAAGCTAGAATGACAGAGAAAGGCATCGAAAGAGAGATAAAGATATAGAAAGGAACATAGAAAGATAGATATAGAAAATATAGAAAGAGATAAAAAGGACAGCAAGAGAAAGAGCGAAATAAAAAGAAACAAAGAAAGAGGGAGAGAAAGGGAAGACAGACTAATAAAGATAGAAAGAGTGAGAAAGAGAAAGAAATAGATAAAAAGAGAAGGAAAGAAATTTAAAGAAAGGTATAGAAAGTGTAGCGAAGCGTTGGAAGTCTGTAATGGGTCGCCCTCTCGAGCGCTTTCTAGTGGGTCGTCCCCTTCGGCTCTTCTCTGACAGCACGCTCCTCGCGCTCAGAGTCCGCGCTCTGTCTTGACTGTCGCCGTTGTGCTTCGTCGACTAGTGCCGTCAATAAACGCCTTTATAATTTGGTGGAGAGTGCTGCGCCGTCCAACCAGCTTCGGCCCGTTCGATGCCCCTGGCGCTTCGATCCCGTACCGTGCCCTCTACCATGCCTCAAGACGCCCGCCCAGGCAACCGCTTCCCCCTGTACCGACACCATGCTCCGGTTCCTCCCGCATCCGCGACCCTCCTATATTCACCGGCGCGGATGGCACTGACGTGGAGGACTGGCTCGCGATATACGAGCGCGTGAGCGTACCCAACAATGGGACGAGGCAGGAAAGCTGAGCAACTGGTTTTTCTACCTCGCGGGTGTGGCCAGCCTGTGGTACAACAACCACGCAACCGATTTCCTCACGTGGTCTGATTTCAAGACTGCCATCATCAACGTGTTTGGCCGACCTGCCGTACGTAAACTGCAAGCCGAACAGCGTTTACGTGAACGAGCTCAGCAGACCGGTGAGTCGTTTACCAGCTACATCGAAGACGTCCTCGACTTGTGCAAGAAGGCCGACGTAACCATGTCTGAGTCTGACAAGATCCGACCACGTTATGAAAGGCATCGACGACGATGCCTTCACCATGCTGCTCGCCAAGAACCCTCGTACCGTGACAGAGGTGATCACGCTCTGCCAAAGCTACGAGGAGCTGCGCCGGCAGCGGTTGCTGACCCGTCGACCTCCTTCAGTCGACGCCGACCTCGCTGGCTTGTCGGCCATTTCTGATCACCCTGGCTTTCTCGCCGAGGTCAAGTCATTTGTGCGCGAGGAAATTGCCCGCCAGTTTTCTCTACTGACCTTGCCTCAGTCGCAGCATGTTGAACAGCCGTCGACCACACTGCTGCCTCCCTTACGCCGCGCTATTCAACAGGAAATCGCGGAGGTCATGCCGGAATACCACCAGCCACCTCCGGCGCTTGCGCCACTCAGTTACGCGCAAGTTGTAGCCAGGCCACCCCCAGCGATCCCTGTGTCTGCTCCACATCCTTACACCGAAGTCGTCGCCAAACAACAGGCCTTCCAGGCGAGTGTGCCGGCTGCGTACGCCGACGTCTTTCCTAGGCCACGACTGCAGCCCACCATGCAGTCCCATCAGCCGCCGCCCCGTCCACCGCGTCTTGGGCCATGGATGGGGACCCCACCCCGGCGAACCGATGGCGCACTTCCGACAACCGCCCCATCTGCTTTGCGTGCGGTGCGCGGTTCACGTCGCCCGCTATTTGCCAATCGCATTCAGTCGCCTCCAGTCGCCTAACCAGGCCAAGCCAGTCGAGCCGCTCCGCATTACGATTCACCGCGCCTATGTCACCGCCTCGTCTCGCCCAGCGCCCTCTATACCCGCCGGTCACCGTCACACGACGCCGCTCACTGTCCCAGATGCGGCCACGTCTGGTCCCACGTGACCAGGAAAACTAGTCGTCGCAGCACACGAGGCAAGGGCCTGCGACGCGATCGAACTGCGAAAGCCCTCAGCGAAGCCCACGAACGTGATAGACGTGTTTGTAGACGGTGTCGTGCATCCTGCCCTTATATCGACACTGGAGCCGCTGTATCCGTTATGGACGCAAAGCTTAGCCGAATACTGCGCAAAGGTGAACGACGCCACTTTCAGGGCTCTACCCTCCGTACAGCCAGCGCCCAACGTATTCACCCTACAGCGGTGTTGGCACAGCCCGCGTCATGATTAAGGACGCTATGTACGCCCGTCGAATTGATCATAATTCCTGCCTGCTCTCACGACGTCATTCTCGGATGGGATTTTCTCTCCCGCCACGACGCCGTCATTCATTGCGCACCAGCCGAAATAGAGCTGTCACCATTCTCTAATTTGACGGCGGAAGACAGTCCATCGCTGCGAGAAAGGTACTCGTCAAAGACGACATCAATTGCCTGCAAACTCGTCAACGGTGGTGTCCGTCTACTGCGCCAGTCTATCCGACACCGTTGCACTCCTCTCGCCATATGACCGTATTTGCACGAGGAAAAGGCTTACTGGTGCCTTTCGCGACCGTCAAATCACTCAGGGAAGCACCTCTATTTTTCTAATCAACCCCTCCCCGTACAGTGTTACGTTGGTGCGAGGGGAATGTCTCGGCAGCGTGGAACTCTCGAAGACGCACAAGTTATGGACGAACCCGATGACACGCACGGCCGCAGTTCCAGTACGCTCAGTGCTGTTTCGATGTCTGGTTCATCAACCCGCTGACGTGTTTGGTTCCACCATAGCTGACAACCTTCGCAGGTCCAGCGTTCCAGCTTCTGGACCTGTTTGGAAGAATTTCGCTCTTCTTTCGATGTCGCTCAAAACGTCTCTCGGCCGCACGTCGGCCGTTACGCACGGCAATCGATACTGGCGCCCACCAGCCACTGCGGCAACGTCCATATCGCGTATCTCCCACAGAACGCCGTGTAATCACCGAGCAAGTCGACGACATGCTCGACGCGATGTTATTCGACCCTCCAACAGCCCCTGGGCGTCTCCTGTCGTTCTTGTTGCGAAGAAGGACGGTTCTGTGCGGTTCTGTGTCGACTACAGACGACTCAACAAGATCACTCGTAAGGACGTGTATCCACTGGCCGCGAATAGACGATGCGATTGACAGCCTGCAAGGCGCCGAATTCTTTTCATCTCTCGATTTGCGCTCAGGGTACTGGCAAGTACCTATGGCTGACGACGCTCGACCGAAGACCGCCTTTGTCACGCCCGACGGCCTGTACGAATTCAACGTCACGCCGTTTGGGC
The DNA here is from genome assembly GCF_013339695.2 of Rhipicephalus sanguineus. Lineage (NCBI taxonomy): Eukaryota > Metazoa > Arthropoda > Arachnida > Ixodida > Ixodidae > Rhipicephalus > Rhipicephalus sanguineus. Next base: position 114,126,724 of record NC_051178.1, read on the forward strand.
TGTGTAATGCGCCCGCCACCTTTGAGCGCATGATGGATATCGTTCTGCGCAACCTGAAATGGCACACGTGCTTGTGCTACCTCGACGACGTCGTTCTTGCTCCGGAATTTTCCACCCATCTTCAACGCCTACGGCATGTTTTGACGCGTTTGAGCGACGCCGGTCTGCAACTGAATCTAAAGAAGTGCCGATTGCAGCACGGCAGCTGACAGTCCTCGGCTACGGTCGTGTCCAAGGACAGAGTTCTCCCCGATCCAGCCAAACTTCGCGCCGTGACCGAGTTCCCGAAACCTAACGTCCGTCAAAGAACTGCGCAGTTTCGGTAGGACTGTGTTCCTACTTTCGGCGCTTCATTCGAAATTTCGCGACTATCATATCGCCTCTGACGAAGCTCCTCGGAAGTAACGGGCCCCTCCATTCATGGTCGTCCGAGTGCAACGACGCTTTCGAAAGCTCCGCCGTTTGTTGACGTCGCTCCCATACTACGCCACTACGACCCTACGGCTCCTACAGAGGTACACACAGACGCTAGCGGTGTTGGCCTTGGCGCTGTCCTTGCGCAGCGCAAACCAGGGTTCCCTGAATATGTCGTGGCATATGCACGTCGTACGCTTACTAAAGCCAGAGACCAATTACACCATCACCGAAAAGGAATGCCTGGCGATCATCTGGGCCCCTTACGAAATTCCGACCTTATTTGTATGGTCGCCCATTGATGTGATCACCGACCATCATGCACTATGCTGGTTGTCGTCACTGAAGGATCCCTCAGGTCGCCTCGCCCGCTGGGCACTTCGCCTACAGGACTACGATATCCGCGTGCTGTACCGCAATGGACGCCAGCATACTGACGCCGACGCACTCTCGCGCTCCCCCTTGCCTGACGACAATACCCATAGCTCAGTGTCTCACAAAGCCGTTTCTTCTATCGACATTCACACCATCGCTACTGAACTGCGCAAGGATCACTGGATCGCCTCATTGATAGACTTGCTGACTGATCCATCGGCAACATCATCCACTCGCGCGTTGCGTCGCCAAGCCCACCATTTCGCCGTTCGCGACGACCTCCTCCACCGACGCAATTACGGCGACGGCCGCCAGTGGCTACTCGTAATACCCCGCAGTCTGCGTTCTGACATATGCGAATCGTTCCACTCTGATCCGCAGTGCGCACACTCTGGGGTATCGAAAACCTACCACCACATTCGCCAACGGTACTTTTGGCGAGGGATGTACCGCTACGTGCAGAAGTTCGTTCGCTCCTGCATCAATTGTCAGCGCCGCAAAACACCAACGCACCTGTCGCCGGCAGGTCTGCAACCTCTGCCTTGCCCTGACCGGCCGTTCGGGCGCGTTGGCATAGACTTGTATGGACCACTTCCTCTAACGTCGGCTGGTAACCGCTGGGCCATCGTCGCTGTTGACCACCTTACGCGATACGACGAAACTGCCGCCCTCCCAGCGGCTACAGCGCGCGATGTTGCTTCCTTCCTGCTGCACCGATTCATGCTGCGCCACGGTCCACCCCAGGAGCTGCTCAGCGATCGAGGTCGTGTCTTCTTGTCGGAAGTCGTCGAAGCCATCCTGAAAGAGTGCAACGTTGTTCACCGGAAAACTACTGCTTACCACCCGCAGACGAATGGCCTCACCGAACGCTTTAACCGCACGCTCGGCGACATGCTCTCGATGTACGTCGCCGCCGATCGCACCAATTGGGATGCCATTCTGCCTTTCGTCACCTACGCCTATAATACCGCCCCTCAGAGCACTACTGGTTCTTATTGTACGGCAGACACCCGTCGCACACAATCGACACAATCCTTCCATACAAGTCGGATCCGTCTGAGTGTGCGCCTATTTCTGCCACAGCCAGACTTGCTGAGGAGTGTCGGGAGCTTGCCAAGACGTTTACTACGCATGACCAAGAGCGGCAAAAGAGCATTCGCGGTGACACCACCACTTCTGCGCCCACGTTCCGCCCTGGAGCACTCGTATGGCTCTCAGTCCCTACCACTGCACCTGGCCTCTCTTCCAAACTGCTGCCCAAGTACGACGGCCCCTACCGTGTCGTCGAACGCACATCCCCGGTCAACTACCTGATCGAGCCCGTTGAACCATCTTCGGACATGCGCCGTCGAGTGCGCGACATTGTCAACGTGGAGCGCCTGAAGCCCTATCATGACCAGCTCATAGTGACAAGCAGTTAGGTCGCCAGGCGGCTCCCTTTTTCGTACCCGGGGTAATTGTAGCGAAGCGTTGGAAGTCTGTAATGGGTCGCCCTCTCGAGCGCTTTCTAGTGGCTTTCGGCTTTCGGCCTTCGGCTCTTCTCTGACAGCACGCTCCTCGCGCTCAGAGTCCGCGCTCTGTCTTCACTGTCGCCGTTGTGCTTCGTCGACTAGTGCCGTCAAAAAACGCCTTTATAAAAGGAACAGATACAAAAAAAAAGAGGTAAGGAAACAGAGATTAGGATAAAGAATGGAAGAAAAAATGAAGGAAAACGAAGAAGGCAGCCCAGCAGCACTCTTCCTTCAGGCTTGGCGCCACTAGTACGAAGCTGCCATAGTTTTTCTAAACACACTAGAGTAGCTATTGAAATGGGTTGTTGGGCAGAATTCTATAGTAGAGTACATCGTACTCTGAATCGTCAGGCATTCTTTCTCAACATACTGGTGCTTTTTATAGGGACAGTTGCACTACGCTTCTCCCATAGTAGTGTATGTCTGGCTCTGAGTAGTGCACCTCTCATTCTAAACACCATTTTACTGACATCACGTCCGTTACGGATATGATGTCAGTGAATTCTTGGTGTAGACCGGTATAAAACACGTTCGTGTTAAAAGAAAAAAAAATAACCAGGAAATCGTGAAGCTTCTCAGCTCTGGTGGTCTCATCAGAATGCAGCGGCGTAACTTGCCTTTAGGTTCAGCTGTTCCTTGGCACCGCAGCTGAACAGCTCCGTCTCTTGTTGTCATGTCGTGGAATATGCTATGAGTGTGCTACGAGTGTGAGCTTTCGTGCGGTTGGGTAAGCCCATACTATGCAGAAAGTGTTCATGTTTGTTGTATTGTTGATGCTTGTAATAGCACAGTGCAATGTGTGCAGCGTTTCATGTACTCAAATGTGGACTATGCGGCTACCTTTCGCACGGAAGCTTTGTGCGGTGGTGGTAGTGTTCGTGACATGCGGTGTGAGCCTTGCAGAATTGTATGTGAAGGTTAACGGTGTCGGTTCGGGATGGAACTCCTCGCCTCCCTCTCGCGGCTCCGGAGTGTTGTCTAGTAGCCGAGTAGTTGTCGAGTGGTTGTCGATTCGGGTAGGCAATCAGTAGCCAGTACACTCTGCTACGAATGCACCGAAGCACAAGTTGACTATTTGGCGAAACGTTGCTTAGGCACTAGCACACAAGAATAAATTGTAATAGTGAGATAGAAAAGATGCAGGAGGGAAGATGTATAGCTTTAGCAACCAACACTTATGTAAAATACGTGCTTCAACTTCTTGTTTCCTTTATGCAGATTACAAGTATACGTAGCCGGAAGTTAACTCAACTGTTGAATGTATTCGGCGGCCGCTTGTTCTAAGAACAGGCTAGTCCATTAGCGAAGTTTGGGGCAAAAAAATTACAATCCACCCACTTGAATAGCACAAAGCATAAAGTAAATCCATACGACTTTCCGCCGACATAGGTGTTTTTAGTTGATGAAAAATTGGTTCTTGCCTAGGATACCGATTCGGCAAGAATGCCTTTTCGGTGTGGTCGCCTTGCTACTTGAGCTAAGCAGGAGACTCACTCTACGAAAGGGCAAATTAACCTACAATTCGATATGTCGAAGCGCAGTGCATACGGCAAATCAATTATTCACAAGCGCACAAGTTGGGGGAAAGTTCGTTTTGCCTTCATAGATTCGAACTACGAATGGATGAATGAAAATGTCCTCGCGTAAAATATGCCTTCATCGCACTTTGCGGTCTTTCACTGAACTGACTCGCGATACTGCTCTTTAACCAGGCATGTCTCTCAGCTAAGTACACTTGCAACATCTAAGCAAAACTAGAGCGGCGATTATGTCCGCCTTTATCAAGTACGTCGAAGATTTCCAACCTGTTCACGGAAAGAGAGACATGCATTTTTCTGCGGCACAGTCCAGTACGCCCAGTCGTCGTGGCCACCGACGTTGTAAGCTGCCATGACTGGTATCTGCCTAGAGGCCGTCTCTAGTCCGCCCGCTTCCAGGAGAAGCACAGTGACGTCAGGGTTTGCGGACAGCCGGTTGGCGATCACGGAGCCGGCGGATCCGCCACCCACTGCATGGGTGGAACGACGTTGATTATTAAGTATTCATAGACAGATTCACAGTCGATATATAAACACGAGGGCTAGCGGAAAGCATTGGAAGGAATGAGAATGTAAGAGTGGACTCTCAGAAAGTCTTCCCTCTGGTTGACAAACAGAGCACAGCATTTCATAGGAACGCAAGGCCTTCAATAACTCGCACATTCATGAGCTCGTTTTGACTCACTCGCCGCTGTACGTAGCTTAATTGGTAGAGCGTCGGAAGCGTTATCCGAAGGTGACAAGGTTCGCCCTATGCCTGCGGTAACGTGATTTTTCATCGACTTTAATTCCTTTCCATCTACGTCATAATTACTATGCTAAATTTAAAGCTTGCAAGTAACATCCCCTTGACCTTCCTTTGCTTCATTGTCTGTTCGTTTCGTTAGGCTGTGTCTTGAGACTAATAAAGAAGAACGAGCGCTCGATCAATCCCTCTTTTTCGTTCGTGTTTTCAAAGCGATAGCTCTACACCTCCCGCTACAAGTATATGAAACGCCTCTTTACGTGATTCTTACCTTCAAGCTTAGTCAAGGTCAACCCCGACAAAAGAAAGCGTCAGCGAAACACTACCGCGCTGCGATAGCACGGAGCACGATAGTGTGGAGTTTCTTAAGGGGCACCTAAAGCCAAGTACGCGAACGCTTTTGCATTTCACACCAAACGAAGAGCAGCCACCGAGGATGAAACAGACTCCTCAACTTTGAGCCAGCTTAGCAGAGCGATACCACAGCCAGAAGGTTGTACCCCAGGTTGTACCACGACGGACCACTTTTATACATTACCGATAATGTAGTCATATTCCTGCTTCAGCGTGCCGAGCTCGTAGTCACGGAGCGAGGGAAGATCCGTGAAAGGTACGTGGACGAGTAGGTTCACCATTGCGAGCAGCAAGCCAATGAGGTTCTGAGGAGCGGCCCCTCGGCCCCACAGGGCGCACGTCATGGCATCCAGGCTACCGCTCATGGTTCACGCTTGGATTCTGTTGCGATATCCTCTGGATTCCGCTTTGCTTCGAGGTATACGTACGGGCACTTGAAACCCTTCTGCGCGACGATGTAATTGAAAGGACGAAAGAGCGTTGTCGAAAAAGAAAATAAATACTTCAGCTCAGTGCAACAAACATATCTGTCACCGTTAACAAACCGGCAGCGGACAGTCATAAAGTACTGACGTCAGGGTAGCGGAGATGAATGCACAGCTGGGGCGCATGTCAGCTACCCAGCTCACCGACAAAGCCGACCGGTGGCTCGTTCCAGCTGGTCAGCTTAAGTTATATATAAATTCCTTTCCAATATGTTCTGTGCACAAGTTCTCTCTCTCTCTCTCTGTATATATATATATATATATCTATATATATATATATATATATATATATATATATATATATATATATATATATATATATATATATATATATATATATATATATATATATCGTGAGAACTAGCAGATAATGAAGCCAAGGAGGGTATAGAGGACGTTAATTTTACTGTTTTAAGTGTATTGTAGTAATTTTGATATAGATGTGAAGGAAGTCAAGTGGACGAAAAGACAACTTGCCGCCGGCAGGGACCGAACCTACAAACTTCGCATCACGTGCCCGATGCTCTTACCAATTGAGCTATATGAACGAGGTCGTTGCCTGGTTCATATTATGGGGTATTTATGTGCATGAAACCTGGGAGTGTTAGTCAGCGCCGCTCGTAGCCATGACGGCGAATGTAGAACATTCTTTCTCTTCTTCTTCTTTTTTGCCTGCTGGCGTCACTTAGCACGTGAGCTTTTACGAGAGGGCAGCTGATCAATAAGCTCTCGCATACCACCTGAAGGCATCAAGTCTTCCGGAGCGATCGAGACTCTTGCTATGAATGAATGAGGAAGGGGATTTTTGAGGGCTCGTTTGTTTTTTTTGTTTGTTTGTTTGTTTGTTAGTTTGACACAACCTTAATGAAGATCACTAGATAACGAAGCAAAGGAACGTATAGGGAACGTTTATTGTTCTGTTTTAAGTGTAATGTAGTAAGTGTGATACAGATGCGAAGAAAGTAAAGTGAACAAAAACAGAACTTGCTGCCGGCCGGGACCGAACCTGCAACCTTCGGATTACGCACCCGGTGCTCTTACCAATTCGGCTACGGCGGTGGTCGTCCCCTCGTCCACAATATCAGGTATTTATGTGCATGAATAGTCGGCGCCGCTCGTAATCAGCTGGCAAAAAGAAGCAGAGTGTTCCACACTCGCCACCCTTTCTTCGAGGTGCACTAACACTCCCTAACACCGTATCTCTTGTCCAAGTCATTTGTGTGTGTGTGTGTGCGTGTGCGTGTGCGTGTGCGTGTGTGTGTGTGTGTGTGTGTGTGTGTGTGTGTGTGTGTGTGTGTGTGTGTGTGTGTGTGTGTGTGTGTGTGTGTGTGTGTGTGTGTGCAGAAACATCTCCGTCAGCGTCATGTTGGTTTTCCTTTTACTTTTTTTTAGATTTAGTCATTATGGCTCGTGTGCTACCTATACCATAAATGCAGATTGTAAGGCCTATACAGATTGTAAGCCAACAATAAGCGCACAACTGAACAATTTCCTCAAAGACGTCGATTCGTATCGTCAAGCTCGGCTAAAAGACAGAAACGACGACATATGGCAGCTCCTCGTTGAATGCTTCACATGAAATCGATTCCCACAATGGGTGGGATCTGCCAGTAGTTATTTACTGAAAATCACCTTTGAAAACATACTTCCACATGAAAATCACAGGGAATACTTGTTTCCGTCGTCGTGCGTCCGCGTATATCTGCCTGCTGTACAAAGAACAGACCATGTCATATGCTGCTTTGTACGTGTGTTCATGCTACACAATGTGCTTGCTTTACAGCGAACCTGTGTACGTCTAGGCTTTCACGTATTTCTCGTGTCCGTGCGGTCACACTGAAATAGGTTAGCCAGGGCCGATCTCGGAGATGGTGCAATACAGGACTTACCCGCAGAAGAGATGCCATTATTATTATTATTATTATTATTATTATTATTATTATTATTATTATTATTATTATTAGTAGTAGTAGTAGTAGTAGTAGTAGTAGTAGTAGTAGTAGTAGTAGTAGTAGTAGTAGTATTAGTAGAATTCTTATTATTTATTGCGATTCAAAGCAAACTCTTGTAGCACGAAGTGAGTGAACCATCTTTGTTTCTTATAAAATCTCCAGATTGAAATATCCAACGAAGAAGCCATTGTCACTACCACTACCATGTGATGGAAAGAAATACACATACTTTCGCCAAACCCAGTGTGATGTGCTACAGCACGGCTCATTATCCGCATTCTCTGAATGCATTGGCTACACACGTGTTCTTTCTTTTTTTAACTCTTCCCCGCTAGCAATTTAACGTCAGTGTATGAACTTTAGGCATCCAGTGTCGTGCAACGAATGTCATCTTTCTGTTGTTTTTTTCAAGGGTACAGCCGTCAGGACGCTTAACTCTAACGCTCCGCCACGTGGCCTCGACCCGCTTCGACTGCAGCGCCACCAAGCCATGGACACGGTATGTTTGCTGCATCCAGGACTTAAAGTCAGGGGAGGGGGCAGGGACCCCCCCCCTCCACCTCGGCAGGTGGACTGCAGCACTGCAGCGCCCATTTCACAAGCCCTGGAGTTGACCTTGTTCGTGGTAGTGCCTCATCGTACGAGAAAGTTATAAAGCTCCAACTTTTCGAATAATTATTTAATCGCGTTTACTATGTGTGGTGCGAGAGAAATAGGAAAACAGGTGTCGTCGTACTGCAGCATGCATGTCCTCAAAGCGCTGCACACGACGGCTTACCACTGTGTTTGACTAAGCTTCTTGGCGTACAGGTGCAGCATACTATTTCACGAGGCAGCTTAGCGTGGAGCTACCTGCTTATAAATTAGTGAAGGCTCATCTAGGTCTCTTTAAGTTACCACTTAATTTTAATTCATTTAGTTGTGCATTAAGAGGCTGGTGTAATACCAAATACGCATGCATTTTGCCTACCTTTATTAGGTAAGTATGCGTGGAATTAAAATACAGCGTTGTCGTGTCTGAGGGTCTCAATGCAATGAGTGCATGTTATTTGTTGAAGCTAGAGTTAGTTCCTTGGAGCTCACATATGTTGAACCATTTACATCAGGAGACATTTTTGAAAAGTCGTTTCCGAAAATGTCAATTTTCTGAGTGCTTGATTCGATCGGCACTACAGATACATATGTGTGTATGTATTGCAGTACGAATGTTCTTACAGTGTTATTATGGTAGCCAGAAGTAGTCCTCTTTATCATATATATATATATATATATATATTATATATATATATATATATATATATATATATATATATATATATATCATATATATATATATATATATATATATATATATATATATATATATATATATATATATGATAAAGAGGACTACTTCTGGCTACCATAATAACACTGTGAGAACATTCGTACTGCAACACAGGAATCAAAACAAATATTATTTACTCCTAACAGTTTCGGCTGGCGGTCCAGCCTTCTTCGGATTATCTAATTGAACTTACATTATCCGAAGAAGGCTGGACCGCCAGCCGAAACTGTTAGGAGTAAAGAAATATTTGCTTTGATTCCCATATTGCAGTACGAAGTTATATAATCTGTCAGCGTGCCCGCTATGCATTGGCCTTCGCAGGGCCTCCCATCCAATGACGGGGGACTTTAACTGGCTGCATCTAACGATAGATGGAGTGAGGGTCGAAATGTATTCGTGAAATATCCACCCACGCTCTATCTATCGCTAGCTACAACAAACATACCGTGCGAAACGCTTGGCGGCGCAGGCGTCAGTCGAAGCGGCTCGAGGCCGCACGGCAGAACGTTCGAGTTAAGTGTGCTGACGGCTGTGCATATATGGTGAGCACAGCTGTCTTCGGTTCACTATGGCGTGCGCATTTAGTATGCACTACAATGAGTGACGTTCTCTTAGGACGAATCCTCTTAACAGGTGGCCAAGGTGCGAATGAATTCACGCGCATAAAGGAGTTACCTATAGTCGGTTACAACGAAGATGAATGGATCGACACAACTTTATAAGACGTCCGGCAAGGTTTAACGTGACCCGGGCTTAGATCTTTCACGGAGCAACGTAAAGGCCCTGCCTCAACGCCGCCGCACGGGCTTGCTGGACTGCCCACATTTGGATGTCGAGGACTGAGCTGCGCAGAGCGGCGGCCCACATCGACGACAGGGTCTCCGAAGTAACTACCATCATTCTGATAACATTATTACACTCCCACAACATGTGTTTGAGTGTTGCTGGCCCTTCCTGGCACAATTTGCACGTGTCGTCCTGATGTTTGCCTGGGTGTATCCGTTTTAGCTGCAATGGGTTAGGAAAGGTGTTCTTCTGGAGAAGGTTAAATAAAAATCGGCAGATCCCACGTACCGTGGGGATCGATGTTATGCGAAGCATGCGGCGGGAAGGTGACTGTGGCATAATTTTTAACATTGAGCGAACCTTTACGAAATGATGTTAAGGATATGTGCAGTGGTATACGCACACACTTATGTTGAAGTGTCGCACATGTGTTATATAACCAGTTGTTTACAGCTGCGTAACAATGCCACCATCAACATGGGCATTACCAACACCCGACGCGGTCAGCTGATATACTCGTCCGTTATGATGGAGAACGCAAGCACGTTTCACGAACCGTGTGCACGTGTGGAAGAAGTTCTTGAGATTTTCCAGGTAGATGGCGGCGAGCGGAATGTCTTTGTTATTGTAACTGATATGCGCAACGCAGACGTCGCCAATTCCGCTGCTTGTATGTGTGTGCTCTATGTCTGGCGGCCGGCGAAGTTGGATGCGGCCTACGTTCAAGTTTCCCATCACCGTGTTCTTATATGTGGCCACGCCTCCTCCCCTGCAAAGAATCCGCTTGCTGTGGACGCGCAAGGGGAAACTGTATCCTCTTACACGAGATATTTTTCTGGCGTATATTGCGGTTGTATTGGTTCGCATTACCACGGGCACCCATTTCAATTGTATTGAGGGGTGTGCGGTAGTGATGTGCTTCTTCCCGGCTGGGAAGGCGATGCCTACCGTGGACGTTGGAATTTCAAGCCACAGTTGCTCGATGTTGCCGTGTTTTTCACACTCGATGTACCACAAGGTACCTGTGTTTCCATTAACGAGGCCGTCGCTTGCGTCGATGTTGGCCGCGATCATGTACGGCTTGCCGATGCTCAGGCAAATTGGTGGTGGTAGAAAAACTTTATTTATAGATTGTTCAGGGGAAAGGGTAGAATGCGAAAGAGCGAGTAGGTGAGTCCCTATTCCAGGACTCCAGTGATCCTGGTTACACGCTCCGCCTAGTCCAAGAGGCCTCTCAGGACCTCCAGCCCTGGCCGAGGGAGGAGGATCTCCCACGGCTCCCTACAGTACATACGTAACATAGGCGAGTTTGCCTCCTGGGTGATTCCACGAAACATCGAACAAACGATGCCTGGTCAACCACTTAAATTTATTTCAAGATTTTGTATGTTATTGCCTGATGAGTGGAAAGAAGAGATCCGCTATTCGTTTTGCCGCCAAAAATATTTTCGGAGCACAGGGAATCAATAATGATGAAGAGGTGGAGCGGAGCGCTCATCCGCTCTGCTGTTTTGGCCAACTTTCGTTATTAATTGCACAAAATATATAAAGCTTAGATAGCAAAATTTTTTTAAATAAGTATATGCATGTTTTTACTTCTGCTGAGGCATTTTTAGTTTTTATGTATAGTGTAGATGTTTTTAGGAAAAAACCTTAAATTTAGCACAGGAAACGTTATTTTCTTTACTTTGAAGGTATTTGTCTCAAAAAAGCCTTGTAGCGGAGCGACAAGAAGTCCGCATTACGTTTTTCGCATATTTATCTACCAAAGTGCCCAATCTTATATTTATATAACTTTTCAGTAAGAGATACGATCTGCCTAAGTTCAAGAAAACACCGAACAATGGAAACTTCTGAGGACAATTAAAAAAACATTTTTATATTTCTTAAACTTTATCCACTTATTCTCCTCCACATCAGCTTTCACAATCATTAAAAATTTTTCTTGAAGTAGTCTACCATTCGTCCCAGTTGTTCATTGCTGAAATTACGCAGCATTGCGTTGGTGATGCCATCCTCTCCGGGTCCTGTATTTTGTGTGATGTCATGTGCCGCTGCGCATAATTCCGCCACTTGTGATGGCCTCATCTATAGAGCTGTTTGTTGGTCCTTCGTAGCTGAGCGCTACGACGATATCGCCCCTATTTTTCATATATTTGTCTCTGAGAGCTTCGATCAGTGCTTGGCTCTCACTTTTGTATTCACCCACGAGGGTGAGTATCGTTCTCGCTGTTGTCGTCTTTGTAGAGTCCGGGTCTATCATGCTGCGTAAGATAGCCCATGTTTTAGCGGTGGACAGCGTCCCCCTCAGCGAATCGCTAAATTGGAGCCAGTTCTCCGCTTGCAGCTGCATGGAATACTCATTAGATTGTTCTGTTACAGTTGCCATTCTTGCCTTTAGTTTTCTGTTGAGCCTCTGGGTTTTCCAACGCTTCGTTAAACTGCGCCGTGCCTCCCATAGGTGCAACAGGTGTGGGTCAACTGCAGGTGTTTTCGCGGTAATAGATATGTTTTTTGTTGCGGTTGCGTGAGCGTCCTTGAGTGCCTTCGCCCAGCCTGCGGCTGTGTTGGGAGGCGTTGCGGTCATTGGATATTTTCTGTTTCTGATTTTTGCCTGCTTTGGAAAGCGTTTGAGCCGGGCTGTGCTAATTCAGAAGCTAATAACATAGTGGTCACTGCCCAGATTTTCGTCTAGATTCCTCCAATGTCCTTCCGCTATGTTTAGCATGAACTTAAGGTCGGGGCAGGTGTCCCCACAGACACTGTTCCCTAGTCTAGTGGGTATTAGTGGGACATTTGCTAGTTCCAGGTCATATTTTTCTGTAATTTCTACTAGGAGGGCCTTTGGGAGTACCTCGTCTGTATGCCCAGTTGGTGTGCGGAGCATTAAAGGGACTGTCTACCGTCCTTCATCGCTTTTCTGTTTTGTACCGCAATAGAAAGCGTACCGTCTGAAATGTTCAACCTTGCAGCGGTTTTCCTGGAAAGTGAGTACAAAATATTAAAACAGAATTTTTCGATCTGCGTTTGGTCTTCTTCCATTGGCGTGAAACGTGCCCACAACACTGGTTGGTGGATGCGATGGCGATTGTAGTGCCGGTAAAAATTAAAGCCGAAAGCACATGGGATTTTAGTAGGATTACTTTATTTTCTGTGAACACTATTGTAATGAATGTAACAGTCGTTTTCAGCGGGGTAGCGGTTAAATGAAGCCTTATTATACGATTACATAAAACTTGTTTTGCTGAAATCGCAGTCTATGCGTTTATTTTACCACTACTTCCGCAATCCAAGCCAAGTCGATTCATCAAAAGGAGACAAATGCGCGCCTTCACAGCGCAGTACATGTGAAACGTCCTAACAACAATACAGCGGCGCAGTACGACCTGCGCGCAGAGCCGCATGGCATAGTTCATGAGTTGAGGCAGACGAAATCGAAGATGGCGCCACCGGGCGCTTTTTTGGATGCGTGGGAAGAACAAAAAGCAACAAATTACTCTGTGACGAAACCAAAAGGTGCCTCAAGTGCGTAAAACACAATTTCAAGTTACACATGTTTGTTTTTAGGCAAAATTAGTCTACCTGCGAGGATTTCTTGTCATACCAGTAGATTGAAACACATCGCCGTTGGGTGACGCTAGCGGTCATTCTTTCACGATTTTCAACATCAAATAAAAATATCATTCCTTTTTTATGGGACGAAAGCATGCTCGTTGCCGCCGATGTGATGAACGATCTTCTCATTTTCACCATAATCAAAAAAATTTTTTCCGAGTGGTAGACAGTCCCTTCAAAGTCACCTAGGAGTATGAATTCGTCTTTTCCCTCTACCTTGCCCATCGCATACTCAAGAATTGCCGAAAATTCGGAATGGCGTTCCTTGGGAGGGCTTTATATCACAAATAAAGATCTTCGCTCTCCCTTTTTTTTTGTCGTACGTATTTAAATAATTTGATGCTCTCTGGTGCATTGAGGGGCGTAGTGCACACTCACTGCTATTCCTTTGTGCACTAATGTAGCAACACGCGGGTATTGGTGATCCGTAACTGTGTAGTAATCCCTCAGCTTGGCTACACCCTTCCTTATTTTTTGAAGGCATATAATATCAGGTTTACTTATTACCAAATCGATAACGTTGCATGTTGGGCGATTTGGAACAAGTCAGTCATAATGGTATTTAGCGCAAACACTAGACAACAGACAAAGGAGAGGACGTGGCTGCAGCGCATTCTTCCAACTAAAATTTATTCGAAAGGAACACACATACATATACGGATCAGGTGACCAAAGAAAAAAGAGAAGAAAAAGAAAAAAAAAACCTGAGACTACAGTGTCAGCGCACCTGGGAACGCAGCCAGGATTAAAGGTTGAGGGAAATCATCGATGCTGAGGAAATCGCACGGTCCGGCGACGCATGCGTAAGCATGCCATCGCTTTCCGACAAATAACTTTTGTTTCTGGCGCGACGTAGGGACGGGGGTGGTACCACGGCATAGCGCTGACATGTTATTCTTCTCCAAGTGGGCACATTTATTGGTTGTATATAGATTTCCTTTTACTCTCAGGTTTTTTCTTTTTCTTCTGTTTTTTCATTGGTCACCTGATCCGTATATATATATGTGTGTTCCTTTCGAATAAATTTTAGTTGGAGGAATGCGCTGCATCTACGTCCTCACCTTTGTCTGTTGTCTAGTGTCTGCGCTAAATACCATTATGATTACCAAATCGATGCATTTCTATAATGCCGCCGCGCTTCTTTGGAAAGAGCGGCAGTTCCAATGCCATATCTCAGCGGTTTCCGCGGTTCTACACGGTTTAGGAGCCATTGTTGATCACGCTTCCGACTTCCGTCGAGTCTGAGAATACGCCATTTTTAGCCTTGCTCGCTGATGGTGCGCTAAGGCTGCTGTTCGCTCTTTTACGCATTGGCCTTTGTCGGGCAAGTGTCTCTTCCACGTACCCTTTAAGTCCTTGTAAATCGGCATATAATTGGCAAGTTGAGATCGGCAAGCAAGACATGTTGCTTGCGTTCATCTTGACCATCTTGGTCAGGGCATTCCTGTGTACCTGCTCATTGTTATAGCCAGTTATGTTATCGCATGCGGGATGACATAACACGTTGTCCGCAGCGTCGAGGCAACGTGCGTAATAGCGGTCGACGCCCGCATTGCTGTAGCATAGCCGTAAGGCGTCAGGGCACTTAGCGGCAGCTTCTTCGCGTGTCACAAAGCGGTTCTCACTCAATCTGACGTCATACTCTGTCAGCATGCGGCCATCGCCCATCATAAAAAGTGAAGAGAACACTACGCCATTCTGGCAGACCACGCGGACGAGTCGATGGCAGTCGAGCGTCTTCCCTCAGCTCCCTCACTTGCTTTGCGTTTTTTAGATGCGAAGCATCTTATGGCCGAGTTCAATCCGGTGGTGGTGGTGGTGGCGTGCGGCTTGACCACCCTTACTGCGCATGCGCATCCTCCTCCTCTCCTCTCCTAAGCTCCCCCCTCTCACGTGTCTCATTCTCTCCTGCGCAACGTCGCGATGAGCGCAAGCGCGTCCCTTCCGCTCTCTCTCCTCTCCTACGCCCCCCCCCCCCCTCTCGCACCCCTGTCAACCACGTTCCCCGCTCGTCCTGTGAGAATTAACGGCCAGGCTAGAGGAAAGACACGACGCGCGTAGCGTTCCTCTTCGCGTTCCACGACGCGAGGTCGGTAGCATGTCCAACGATCGCCAACGGAACGCGATTGTGCAAGTGCTCCGGCTTCGCATCGCCTCATGGTCCCCTTTAGCGGGAGATGGTGTAATTGTATATGTTCGCGGTTACTGTGTTCACTGACACTGTGAATCACCTGTGGCACATACCCGCATAACACGAACTGTGGTATGCGGGTTTGTGCGACAAGTGAGTGAGTGAGTGAGTGAGTGAGTGAGTGAGTGAGTGAGTGAGTGAGTGAGTGAGTGAGTGAGTGAGTGAGTGAGTGAGTGAGTGAGTGAGTGAGTGAGTGAGTGAGTGAGTGAGTGAGTGAGTGAGTGAGTGAGTGAGTGAATAAACGTTTAGTGGGTCCGGCAAAACGCGATTAATCGCGCACCCGGCTAATCCCACGACGGAACCGACAGGTCTAGCCTGCCGGCCCGATCACGGGCGCGCTGGCCGGCCAGGATTTGGTCCTCATAGACGGGACTTCGTTGGAGCACGCCCCACTCTTCCTTGAGAGTGCGGGCCCAACGACCCGAACTCCCAGAGTACGTGAGACAAAGTAGCAGCCTCGCCACGGGCTGCGCAAGAACTATTTGGGTAGATGTCTGGATATATGCTATTAACTTGAGAGACGCCGGATTTGGGTAGGAGTTAGTTTGCAGGAGTCTGAGCGTGACCGCCTGCGGCCTTCTTAGCTTGGAATGAGGCGGCGGGAAGATTCGTCTCTCTAAGTAAAAGAATTTAGTAATTTCGTTGTGCATGCTAGGAGCGTGCCTGTGTCCGCGGGAAAGTCGCCCGTTCTGAGGGCAGCGCGGTCGGTAAAGCCACGCGCGGCATCGTGGGCAGACTCGTTGAGGTTCAGAGGAACCCCCTCAATCGCCCCGACGTAACCAGGGAACCAAAGATGGAGTGTGTCGAGCTGCCACTGTTCTTGGAGCCTTTGAGAATTGCACCTACCT
Organism: Rhipicephalus sanguineus; assembly: GCF_013339695.2. Taxonomy (NCBI): domain Eukaryota; kingdom Metazoa; phylum Arthropoda; class Arachnida; order Ixodida; family Ixodidae; genus Rhipicephalus; species Rhipicephalus sanguineus. Next base: position 114,142,865 of record NC_051178.1, read on the forward strand.
GCCGGGCTGAGTCAAAGGGTTTCATGATGTGTGCGACAGGTGTTTTGCGTTATTCATGTCATGAGCAGTGAATCGTGTTCGTCATACATTGATCCCCTGCTATGCCAATTTTGGCATATTACAAGTTATGGAGACGACCAGGAGAGCGCCCAGACGCAGGCGGCTAGAGATAGATAGATAGATAGATAGATAGATAGATAGATAGATAGATAGATAGATAGATAGATAGATAGATAGATAGATAGATAGATAGATAGATAGATAGATAGATAGATAGATAGATAGATAGATAGATAGATAGATAGATAGATAGATAGATAGATAGATAGATAGATAGATAGATAGATAGATAGAAACGGTCAAAGTGTCTGAGGTTCGATAAGAAATGCTTCGCATTTATAACCGCAGCGCGCCTGCCATTCACATGCGTTAGAGGGTAGTGCCAGATGCTTTCCGCTGAAATCGCAAGTACTTTGTCTCTGCAAGTGTAAATACTAAGCGTGTTTGCAAAAAAATATGTTCAGTGTTTTTGTCTAAAATATTGCATTTGGCTGAGAAGCGATGTCAGAATCTCTGGGAAAAATTATAAAAACGTCGAAGTTTTCGCCCTGTACCAGCGACAGGAACGTATATCTGTGTGGTAAAGTGCGTGCTCTTAAAAGGCAGTATTCATTGATGCCACGGAAAAGAGCAAACGTTGTTTAGGCATAGAGAAAGAAAAATCTTTTTCTATTGCTCATGGTGATATTCTTCCATGCTTGTTATAATGGTGAATTTGTCCAGGTAGGACATCGGGACTGCTATCTTCAGTTTTTTTTTTTCGGGACGCCTTGCCTCTCTCCTATAGTATAGAGCCCACACCGTACTCTAAATCGCGAACCCTTTTTGCCTAAACACATTCTGCATTATCATTGAGTGTTCTTACCCTACACCACCCAAGAAGGATTAATTTTCTTTAAATTATCCTTGACCCCACCACGTTTTCACTGTATATTTCAGGCTCCGAACCCTGCCTAGGGACAGCATGCTGCTTTCCCATAACAGAGTGCATGAAAATGAGGTAAAGGATTAATCCCTACCACTTCTCAACTGGTGATACCTCGCTATAATTCCTGATTTTATGCTTATATTTCTGGCAGAATCCCCGAGGCATTAAGTATACAATAGCCCCGCACTCAAACTAAATTCGTTCAGCTGTCGTTTTTCAATTTTGTAGTATTCTTTCTCTGGGAGGTTCCTTTCTCCAGCAGTGACGCGTTGGGCGTTGAGCGGAGGAAGCGCTGAGCGGAACTGAAACGGGGTGACCACCCATGCCGCGACTCACAAAACTGTCCCACATTGAGCGCTATTGCTACGGATCGCAAAAGATACGAAAATCTTCAAAAATGTCCCGCATTTCACACTTGATTATTATTGCGATAGAAATTATATGTACTATAACGCTTAGTATGAGCTACATCACACGAACGCGCGGCAGAGCGCTCTGCATGGTTGTACAGTGGCGCCGATTACGGCATATTTTCCAGTTATCGGGAGAGAGTTCGGCTGTCCCTGCGAGCGCGCATCACCGCCACTTTCTTTCACCCTCGCTCTCATTTTTCCCTGCGATGATATCAGCTTCGAAAATGATAACTTCGAGGGTGAGAGGAAGCAAGTGGGGACGATGCGCACGGGCACGAGCAGCAAAACTCTCTCTCGATAATCGGAAATATGCCATGATCGGCGCCACTGTACAGCCTAGCAGAGCGCTCGTCCACGCGCTCGCGTGATGTAGCTCATACTGAGCGCGATAGTACACCCTCAGTGGCTTTTTGCCGTCGCCGTCATGTTACGAATAAAGTCTAAATCGATAACATCGCCCCGCGTGCGAGGCCTGTCGCAATGGCTCCTAAAGCACATAAAAAACGCTCCTCCCGTCTTTCGTCGGACGAAGGATCATGACGGGGCGTCGGTGGGGAGGAGGTGGGCCGGCTGCGCCTTTCGAGAAGGAACCGTGAACTTTGGTCAAAACGGCGTGGTCGCGAGCGCTATCTATGCTCTCGCCGCTTAGTTCCTGTTGAGACGATAGACAGCACGAAAACCGCTTCGCTTCCTGGAGCCGCCGTATTCCCTTACACCAGCGTTTTGCAGAGTTACGAGAGGCCGGATCAGAAAGATTTAGCTGCTAGCCTTACTTCGTTTAACATTCCAATTTCTTCCTGTCGCATTCATTGCTTCGCCCTTGCGGGGAAACTGTGACTTCGCATTGTTCGGCAGCGCCTTGACTCCAGCTACTTCTGGCCACCCTGTTTGAGGGTGTTTTAGCTGCAAACACACCAAGGTTCCGAAAAAGTCAGCAAGTCGCAAGTCGCAAGTCGCGCGATTCATGGCTGTGACCAATGCTTCTGGCGCCAGCGGCGCGCGCCATCCCGCCGTTCCTCGCGATGGGGGCGGCGGACCCCGGACTCCCGGACCGGCCGAAAATGCACGCGCCGTCTTGTCTTACCGGTGGCCAACCATTGGTAAAAGAATACGTAACGTGTGGAAACTAACTGACAGCTGTTCTGTGCGTGACTTTTTTCTTTAGTTGCCGAATTTTGATGTTGACTTTCATAAATTTGTTTCATGTCGGAGCGTAATACAGTGATGTAGGAAATAGTTTTGTTGACACAGATATGTATTTGAACTTCGACTGGTATCGGTTACCCTATTTCCCTGCGAAACAGATGACAAAATATGCGAAAAGAAGATTTCTCCGCAAGAGGTAAAGATTACATTATTGTAGTTAATTTCTTATCGCACCTTGTTGTAAGAAAGAGAGCTGTTGGGTAACAGGTGTCTCAGCTTGCGACTGCTTCTGCGCAGAGCTGATAGACGGAGCGATCAAGGCGACGGTGAGTTAAGGCAAATTTGTATACATATATACAGAGGCGTTACATATTCGGCGCTTGGGCCGACAGCTTATTGGGCTCGCACAGCAGTGCGACGACGACCCGCGATTTCTTCGTTCGCTGTCTCGCTCTCTCGCTCTCTCCGCGCAGCTTGGTTCTTTTATAGCCCTGGGCGATCGCTTGCATCAGCCAGGAGCGCGAAGCCTCCAATCAGGAACCGCCGTTGGTCGCTGGCTCGAACCGGATCCGCGGGTGAGAGAGAGGGCTTGCCGCACGTTGCGGGAGAGATTTCCTTCGGTTGCGTCAGACGCAGCGCCGGAGTTGCTGGGGATTGCGTAAGGCTCCCGCCTCGTTGCATCAGCTGGTGTTGACGCTGGTTGCGTCGTTGCGTCAGACGCATCGCCGGAGTTACCGGGGATTGCGTAAGACTCCCGCCTCGTTGCATCAGCGGGTGTAGACGCTGGTTGCGTCAGACGTTTTACCAGCTTGAATGCCTTGTCGAAGCAAGGAAGTTTGGGTTGGGAGCCCTGGCATAACAGAGCACGACGCCATAGAGTAGTGGAGTTTATTCTGGAGCTAACGTGAGCACCAGCGACAACGCTGGAACTCTCGATCACTCATGTATGACAGACGATGACCGTCAGTTTTGTCGACGACCGACGACTGTGTGCGCCGATATCGTTGCAATCTAAGTGTCATTCTTTTTTCTGGGCACAAGTCCGCCCAATAAAGAGTTTCACATTTACGGGCTAAAGCATTTGCTTTCTTCACCATGACGACCAACTGACAACATTCATGTGAAAGGCAGTTAACAGCCTTTATTCATCACTTACAGCAGATTCTTACGACGCCGAACGACAGATTCTGAAGGCAGCACATCATTTGCAACGCGGCTCGAACTTGGGCCTGCGGCACCTTCTCGGCCCGTGGCAAGACAGCGGTTGTGCGATGCGCAACACAAAAGCGCTGTTGAGTTCTTGTGCACTCGACTGAACCAAAGTTTGTGCATGACTATTTTGTGTATACAGTATGTGCCTTTGTGACTGTACGTACTATTTGTGTTTATATGCGATCGCTGTATATATCATACGCATCACCCGACACCTGGAGTAGCAATCCATAGGCGATAAACAAGGCTGACATCTCCGGGAATTTCATTAAAAATTATTATCTCTCTTTCTTAATAAATAACTACTTGCCGACTGCGTTTTTCTAGGCTCTTCAAAAGCCTTTGATAATGTTTGTCATTGACAGCTACTTTACAAACCGCACCAACTCAATCTTGACGGTAACCTTTTAAAGTGGATTGAATGTTTCCTGACTAAGAGATCACATTTTGTTACTGCGAACAGCGACCACTCTTCATTTCGCGTAGTTCATTTCGGTGTTTAGCAAGGTTCTGTCTTAGGCCTCCCTGTTGTTGCTCATTCATATTAACGACCTCTCATCAGGTACATCTCTAACATTCATCTCTTTGCTGACGACTGTGTCATTTTTGGAGAAATTACTAACGATAACGACGCTACCGCATTTCAATCTGGCCTTCCTGCTATATCTAGATGGTATGCAAAATGGTTAATGGACTTAAGCATTGAAAAGTGGCAAGTCCTGCGTGTCCAAGTCATGCGTCGCTCGAGCTGCAACTGCGAACTTTGATCATAAGGACACGGTCGCGAGCGCTTGCGAGGGCGCTGTCTCGACAGCTATCAGAAGACGGCTCGTATACCCTTCTACGTGCTGTGCTCTCAACGTTTACGCCGTGTTGAGACGACAGACAGCCCGAAGACCGTTTCGCTGCGGCCATGTTCGCTTACACTGGCGTTTTGTAGAGTTACGCGAGATCGGACGCACAAGGGTTCGCTGCTAGCCTTACTTCGTATAACATTCCTCTTTGGTACTATCGCATTGATCACTTCGGCATTATCTCTCTTTTCATTTACAGGAGTATTCACTCATGGTCGTTGTCTTCCATAATCATGGCAGCCGCTTTGCTGCCAATCATCATGGCGGGTGCATGAGTGTTCCCGCTCACAATTTCAGGCATCACGGAGGCGTCGGCCACTCGCAGACCCACCACGTTTCCTCGGACCCTGCGTGTAATGCAGTTGCACTGTCACGCATAGCGAAGCTTCATACGCGAGTTGATCTACGATTGAATGACACATCACGAGCCAGTTGGCTGATCATCAAAAAGTAAAAACAGCGCGCACTTCAAAAGTACGCAGAAAGGAAGTATGAGGCACTGGCACTGAATTAACAACTGAAGTTTATTGTTTGGACCCCGCTGTGAATATCCAGCAGGAATCAAAAACACCGAAAGGATAAAATCCTGGTAGATACACAGCACAAGCAGAAAGCAGGAAATGTGGCTATCCAACCCACGACAGGAAACACAACTTGTTTGCTTGCTTCTAAGAACCCCTCATCAGGTTCCCTGTAGCTTCGTGCTACAGACGAATGGATGACAATATTTTTTATATAAGCCTTCCTTCATCTTTGGCAGGAGGTTTGCCGAGAGCATGGTAAATCGCGTGTTGAAAAGTCGAGGGTAGTTGAGGGGCTTTCAAACATCAGAAAAAAGTATCGTTTCATCGTTTTTTTTTCTTTTTTGGTGATGACTTGTCCCTTAAGCAGGACACACAACTTGTCCTTCTATAACTTATCAATCCACAGAATATTATTATGCCTAAATAGTCAATCTCCGAGCTAATTAAATAAATACCGAGAAGTTCAGGCGTCAAACAATTCAGGAAAACGCATTGAAAAAACTGAGAATTTACGTGCTAAAACAACGACACGGCACAACCACAGGAGTTTATTAGGAGTACCCACTGTGGCGTGCCTCATGCACATGCACGCCGTAGCGGGGTACTGCACATTAACTATTATGCCTAAGGGCAAACTTTCGAGAAAAAAAAAACTAGCTGGGGTTCTCTAACGCGCGCCTAAATCTATATACACAGGTGTTTCAGTACCCATAGTGTATATAGATTTAGGCAGACATGTGGTATTGGGCGTCTATCTGAATGCAGCCACCGTGGCGAGAAATGGAACCCGCGTCCTCGAGGGCGGCTGCGCAGTAGTAGAGCCGCTAAGCTACCAAAGAGAGTAATTGGATTTACAAGCAGGTGCCTTCTACATAATGTTTGATAAATACTAAAGGGCTGGTTGGTAAGCCGTAATATTCATTGAGCAGCGCACAAAAGACACATTCCCACAAACATGAGAAATACGCAGACACAAGCGCTAGACTGCAACTCAGCTACAGTCCAGCGCTTGTGTTTGCGTATTCATGTGTGTGCGAATGCGTATTCCGCACGCTGCTTCACCAACATCATCTTCTTATTACATAATTCCTGTCCTCCTCTCCGTAAGCTTAGTGAGGATTGTATTCTAAGCTCGGGTACAGTTAGCTGACCTTAAACATAGCAAGCAGCACATACGACGTAAGACGTGAACAAACGGCGTATCTGTCACTTGCCGTGGCACTTGAACCATTTCAGGCATTTGCGTACGCCATCTAACCGTCTTGCTCACTCACCTGAGGCGTTCGTCCACGACAGCGTCTGAATGCGAACCCACGGGCGCTGAGCAACAGGTGTGCATTCCGGGGTTCCCCAGATAGCGGAACAGGCACTCGATGTACTCAATGCTCCACCTTGGTCCCGCGTCAGCGCAAGGTGGATAGGTCACATCCCAGGGCCTTGCGCCGATACTCTTCATGGCCTTTGTGCTGAGAATGCTATCGATAAAGATCTTTGTGCCTGTGAGTATAAAAGCAGCGCGCTTTCGTTTGAAGCCTTCAGCACATCAAGGAGTCATACGTCTTGTCATATCAAAATTTTATTAAACCAACAGATAATCGAGCCCAGGGAGGCGTACGGGAGATTATTTGTAGTTTTTAACTGTAGTGTAGTAATTATGACATCAATGGAAAGATACTAAAGTGGATGGTAAATCAAGTTGCCGCAGGTAGGGACCGAACCAACAACCTTGGTTTGACGCCTCCGTTTCTCTATCATTTGAGTTTCAGCGGTGGTCGTTTTCCCATCCACTCTATTGGGTATTACTCCGTGTGTAATCCAGGGAGTGTTAGCCAGCGCCCCTGGTAGCCATGTCGGCGATTGTGGAACTCTTTTCGTCAGCTGGCGTGGTGTTTTTACGTGGTGTTTTTTCGGACTGGCAGCTCTCCGATAAACCATCGCATGCTACACCTGGAGTCGCCAAGTGTGCCGAGATGAGCCCTTGATCCATACCGTCTTTCGCTTTGACGCATCATTCATTCTTAAGCCGAAGGTTCTTTTTTTGTGCAAGTTCCCTGGAAATGTGGTCTAGTATGCATACATTTATTTACGCTATTAATTCAAACTACCCCTAAAGGCCGCCAGCATGACGGTATTACATCAGGGGTAATAGAATAAAGGTTTTATAAACAGGAGTAAGGTGCCTCAAGCGGAATTATACTTGACAGCAGAAATAATATTTCACTGTGTGTTTCAATCTGCTCGATTCCATTTTTGCTAGTCGAGTAACGTGATTCTAGCACATAACAGTGCAACTGTAAAAGAAACACTGAAAATAAAAAGAAACGAGTGATATTGTAATGCACGACAGGTAACAAAGGAAAAAAAATACCTGGAAGGATTAAGGTAGGATAACTTTTCAGTGTCACTTGTCCAGCCGTTGAACATGTGTTTCAGCTCGCTCGCATCCGCCCCTGGTTATTTCGAGACACTCAAGTGTGCGCTGGCAATCAGAAAGTGCGCGGGGCACATTTATCGCCATGCACTCTACTATAATTATACATTATTGTCCGTGGTAAGCGCAGCAATATGCTATAGAAGACTTGTAAGCGTGTGCGGTGGAATTCGCATAAACATGACTCTACGAAGACGTGAGAGAGAGATAAGATTCTTTAATGAAATGCCCGGAGAGGTTAGCCTGGTTTGTCGCCTGGCTTGCTACTCCAGGTGTCGGGTGATTATGGTATATACAATGATCACATATACACCATATACACACAAATAGTACATACAGTCACAAACACACATATATACATAACAAGAGTCCTTCACAGGTTTTGGCTGAGCTGAGTGTTCTTCAAAAACGCCAACAGCGCTTTTGTGCTGCGCATCGCACAACTGCTGTCTTGCCACGGGCCGAGAAGGTGCCGCAGCTCCAAGCTCGAGCCGCGTTGCAAATGAAGTGCCTCCTTCAGAATCCGTCGTTCTGCGTCGTAACGGGAACAGTCGCAGAGTACGTGCCTTAGGTCTTCCCGAGTGTTACATGTGGTGCACGTGGGTGAGTCCGACTGCCTGATCTTGTGCTTGAAGTATTTCGTATAGGCAACGTCGAGTCTCAGCCGGTGAATGCAAGTTTCATCTTGTCTGGTTAATCCCTGTGGCATATGAAAGCTACACGTCGGGTCTATTCTGTGCAGCGGTCCGTACTGGTTGTTGGCATCGCTCCATATTGTTCTCTGCAGATTACGCGCGAACGCAGACACCAGAAACGCTGCGTCTTGTCTTGAAAAAGGGATTTCAATTTCCTCAGATGCTGTGTCATGCGCAGCTCTGGCAGCGGAGTCAGCTCGAACATTCCCTTCGATGCCGCAGTGAGCAGGCAGCCACTGCAGCACTACATCGTGGTGTAGTTCATGAGCATTATTGCCTAGGCGCCTGATGTCTAGGACTAGTTGGTCTTGCGTACGTGGAGATTTCAGGGACTGCAGTGCGGCTCGTGAGTCGGAGAATATCACCCAAGAGTCGGGTCTCTGATCTTTAATATATGCAAGCGCCCTCCGCAATGCAGCCAGCTCAGTGGCAGCGGCGGATGTGCGGTGGCTGAGAACGGCTGTGATGGTGACATTCGCCGACGGTATCCACACGCCTATAGCAGATGATCCATCTGTGACAGACCCATCTGTATAAACGTGACGGCGGGTTCTATAGTTGGTGTTGATGTGTTCTAGAGCGAAGTATGTCAACGCCGGCCCAGGTGTGTTTCTCTTGCTCTTGAACCCCGGCACTGTCGTGACTATCGTCCAGGGAGGAAGCTGCCATGGAGGCCCCGTCAATATCGACGGCTTTTCATACGTCGGGGGGAGTAACATTCGCACCTCAGAAATGCTGACTGAAGCAAGTGGGTGATCTTGTACCCTTGCCGCAAAACGCAGACAGACTCGGAGGAACTCTTGCTTCATTAGCAGGGCAGCCGAGAGACGTTTGCTTTCTGTCAAGGTCCCTACTGTCGATGTATTTTTCGGTAAACCTAGGCACACCCTCCAGGCTTTGGCTTGCATGCTCGTGAGCACGAAGACGTGGTATTACAGTGGACGCCTGCTCGTTCTATTGCTTTCAAAAAAAAAGCCTAAAAAATAGGAGAGAATTGATGGAGAACTTTATAAGTAGTAATCACAGGTAATTTTTTATGCGATTGAAACCCGGAACATCGTTTTGTACAAATCTGAGGCTCGTTATCGCTCTATAAACGAAGTTGCAAGGACGCTTGGCCGAACGCGTGTGTATTGCAGTTTCTTTCTTTCTTTCTTTCTTTCTTTCTTTCTTTCTTTCTTTCTTTCTTTCTTTCTTTCTTTCTTTCTTTCTTTCTTTCTTTCTTTCTTTCTTTCTTTCTTTCTCTCTCTCTTTCTTTCTTTCTTTCTTTCTTTCTTTCTTTCTTTCTTTCTTTCTTTCGTTATAAACACTGAAATGAAAGGTTTGGTCATTGGAAGTACACTGTGGAAACTGGAGGACACCGTTTCTTTGTTTCGTTTTGGTACGGCCTTCAATACATCCACGGAAATACATCCATGGAAGCCAGATATCTCTGTGAAGATTCAATTGATTGAATCTTCACAGAAATGTCTGAATTCTTAAATGCTCATTTAAAAAAAAGGACTGCATCTAGAAATAACTGCCGACAATGCACGTTTCGCATTCAGCTGACGCCATTAATGGTGTACGACTGTGAAAACTCCTGTAGACATTCTAAATATTGTTTTCTACAGCAGCGCTGTTATGCACCGGGCTTGCCGTGTGTCGCAGATAGAAAATTACCATCATCTCGAACCGGCACGCTGTCTCTTCGTCCTTTTATTGCGATAGCAATTATATGGACAGTCTCGGCTGGATTTTGCCGTCGCCGTCGCCGTCGCCGCCGTCATGCACCGTATATGTATAAGTATGTATATATATATAAAAGCCCCAAAGAAAAATAATTCTGAAAAATGCTTCCGAAGCGCGGAATCGAACCAGGGACCTCTTGTTCTGCAGCGAGCGGCGCTATCCACTACGCCACGAAACGCTTTTTTTTTTCTTTATTGCCTGCTTTTGACAAGAAACAAACAAAAACAAGAAGAAACGCTATTTACAATACAAACACTGGTTGCGTAAAAAGGGAGAGGGATCGACAGGAAAAAAAAAAGGAAAGGCCATACTGGGACTAATGAGGACGCTCTAAACCTCCTTCATTTGCAAAAGAAGCTCTACACGATCTAACCAATCAGGAACATCTTCAAGAAGTTTTTGTTCTTCAACAAAACGGGTTACGCTTTCTTTGAAGTATTGACGCGCCGGACGGGCGTCCGCATCAGCGTGCCGTATGGCCATCCTGCACTTCCATATGCTGTGGAGTGCAATCAACATTATCAGATCAAAAGGTGTCCCGTCATCACTTTCAACAGAGAGATATCGAATTCCAGGGGGGTCTAAGGGGAAATCTTTTTTGATGGTACGCTGCAGTACGTCCCATAAAAACACAGCGTCCCAGCAGTCGAGGAACATGTGGTCTATTGTTTCTACTTTTCTGCATATTAAGCAATCGGTTCCCCATGGCACAAACATGCCTTTTTCCTCCAGCCAAGGTTTGACAGGAAGTGTACCTGAATGTAGTTGAAAGAAGAATGTTTTCATTCCTGCAGGTACCATCATTCTTTTGACCCTTTTTAGTACATTTCTCCATCGACCCTCAGGGTACATGGTTCTATACAGCGGTACAGGTAGTACAACGTCACAAAGGTCTTTGTACAATTTCTTCCGTGTCACAGTGGAAAGATAATCGAGAGAAAAGCGAGCGGACAAAAAATCACTAGCTAAAACTACTTCTTTTAAAAATCCATGTAAGCTTCCAGGCAAATATTTCGTGGATACAACAATGTTCGGCAACCGTTTGCACAGGCGAAGCTGGCACACAGTGCGCAGAAAAGGGTCCTGTACATTGCGTAAGAACAGAAAGCGATGTCAGAAATGGGGGGCTGGGATTGACACACCTCTACGCCACGAAACGCAGATCCTCCACGTAGCTAACGGCGAGCGTTATATACACACCCTTTAGCGCTGGACGGACTCGGAGACAGCAGGCGATAATAAGCGTTTCTTCATTACCAGCGAGATGGCGCTAGGAGCCCGACGGGCGCATTTAAAAGTCGTTGGCGAGCTCGCTCGCTTCTTATATTTGCGCATGGGAGAAGCTTGCGCTTCCGCTGTCTGCTCGCGCGGTTTTTTCTCCTCTTCTTCTTCACTCTCAGAACACGTGCGCCGATACGTCCGGCGTGGGATGAAATAACTCTGACGGGCGAAAGAAAGAGTACCGAGCGAGAGAAAGAAAGAGAGAAAGAGAAAGAGAAAAATTCTTGGCGAAAAAGTTTCTCGGCGAGGCGACATTCGAATCCGCGTAGCCTAGATGCGAAGGCGAGCGTCCTAACCACTTGGCTATTCAGGCACGCTAGCATAGCATAACCCTAGCCTTGTATAGTATAGTGTAGCAAGGGTGTGGGAAAGGGAAGTGATAATAACGAGGAGGAAAACGAAGATGGGAGAACAAGTACAGAGAGAGAGAGAGAATGAAAGAGATAGAAAGTGAAAGAGAGAAATAGAAATAAAGGGGGGAAAGGAAAAGATAGAAAGACAAGTAATTATACAGAGAGAGAAAGAAATAGAAAGCCATGTTTAGTATAGTACAGCAATGAGTTGCAAAGAGAAAGGTGAGAGGGTGAAAGCCTAGCCTAGCCAGGATCAGCTCTGCTGTGATCCAGCCTTTGGCGACTTAGTTCAAGCTGTGCTCTTCTTTTTTTCTTTATCTCGTATGCGCACGATGCATGCTGCCGTTAATTAGCGTTTGGTAACTCATCCAAGCTAAACTTTCGTGCGTTCTGAGGTAGCTATTTTTGAGCGAATATACTTCAACCGCCGCTCCTCATAATTTCTTCCCCACAGCATGTTTCCGCATCTCAAGGGTGCATCCCCCAGTTTCTTAGTCCTCGCGTGCAAGCCGCATACCTTCAGCAGCAGCTTTGGCATCGTCGGGGTGTTCGAGCATGCGCAGATCGATCTCCGGATAGTCAGTCGGGTCAGACGAACGCAGCGCGATGCGTCCGCGGGACTTTGGCTGGGTGTGGAACACGACCACCCTGAAACCGGGCACGTTGTTTCTGGGTCCAAAAAAGGTGTCGTAAGCCTGCAAATTAAAATCCATCAAGAAAGCGAAAATCAAAGAAGAAAAGGTAAGAGGTTGACGCCGGGCAACAAATTGTACTCCCTCCAGCAATATTTTGCGGGACGCAAAATTTTCGAGAAAGCTGTATTTCCTCTCTGTCTGCGAGCATAGCCTCCAATCAGATGTTTCATTCTGTAGGGGCTTTGATACTTATAAGAATGCCCGATAGCTTAGAAGCGTCATTCATTAACAGAGGAGAAATCAACGCCCGTACACTTTTACTGCTGGGTGTACAGACTAGTTATATTCGGCGGCTTCTACGGTTTAGTCATTCGGTGTATACCGCTGGGCACGTGCTCATTCTTGCGCGAGTGTGCTTTGATTTAGGTGCGTGTTTAGGAACGCCACATGGTCATAATTGAAGGGCCGTAATTATTCGGAAGTTGCACTCTACGGCGCGTTTCATGATTACACCTTATAGTTTTGCAGCGTAAAACCACAGATCTTAGACAAGCCATCCGACCCCGTAGGGGAGGGAGGGGTAAGTGGCCAATAAACAACGCGATCTTAATCCGGGCTGGTACGTCAGCATATATTGTGCAGCTTGAAAACACAGAAACAGAAAACACAGGACGAGCGCTAGTTGTCTCCATCTTCCCATGTTAATTGGACAATAAACCTTGGCATGCCATTACCACGTCACATGCAGAGGTACCAAGGACGAGGCCCCTCCTTTGCAACGAGCGAAAATATTATCGAGATCCGAGTGGATCAATCTTTTTTTTTTTGAATTTTTTGCAGGCACGAAATCGAGCCTTCATGACTACCTCTATGCGAAAGGCGCGCACAGCTCACCTCTGGCAACATGCCCAAGTTGAGCATTTCGACTCTTGCAAGTTGCGTAGCCGGTTGGGACGAAACGATGGCCACTTCAACGTCGGGTGAGTCGAGACCCAGCGCGTACTGGGTGCCAATAAACTGGACAGCCTCAATAGCTGTCGGTATGGAGATGACGCCTGGTGCGGTTACGCAAGCAAAGAAGAAGCAATAAGAAGGGTCTGTGTAGTGCTACCCCATCAGCCTGCCGCAAGCCAAACACAGACAGGGCGAACCAGCTACTACGCAGCATGATTTAAAAAAAAAGGAGGAACGTTCTAACGCGAAGCACACCCAGTGCATATTGTTTCCAGTATACTGTAGTAGACACTACCAATTTTTTCGTTGATGCGGTTCACTTAATTATTCCTAATCATGTTTCTAACTCGACAAGTACTCACCTAATCATTAAAATGTCAATGAATTATATGTATAGCCATGCTCAAATGACATCTAACTGCTCTATTTACAGCAACGTACTAATTACGTGTTCGTTTTTTCCGGCTATAAAGAAAGCCGCCGAAGAAGAAAATAGAAAATAAAAAACACGCTCCCACCTTATGGGGGTGGCAGCGTAGTCTTGACTTGCTTCCTCACAGTGAGCCGGTTTGAGGGCGCTGCTTCCTGATGCGCGCTGCAGTCTAGTCACGTGTCAATTTTCAGATTTCGAGGGGTTTCGTTTAGTAGCCAAAGGAAAGCGAGCACGCAATTAGTACGTTGCTGAAAATAGCGCAGTTATATGTCATTTGAACACGCCTGCATATCCCTCACTGACATTTTAATGATGATGTGAGTATTTGTGGAGTTAGAAACATAATTAGGATTAAATAAATAAACCTCATTAACGTAAACATTAGTAGTGGCTACTACAGTATACTGGGAACAATATGCACTAGATGTGCTTCGCATAACGACGTTCCTCTTTTTTTTAAACCGTGCTGCGTGATAGCTGGGACACATAACCACCTCCATAGAGCATAACAAACTGCACAAAAAAGAAGACAACACGTACACATAATTTTCCAAAGGTTTCGACCCTCCCCACATGACTAGAAACACGCGCGCACGCACACACGCATAGATAGATAGATAGATAGATAGATAGATAGATAGATAGATAGATAGATAGATAGATAGATAGATAGATAGATAGATAGATAGATAGATAGATAGATAGATAGATAGATAGATAGATAGATAGATAGATAGATAGATAGATAGATAGATAGATAGATAGATAGATAGATAGATAGATAGATAGATAGATAGATAGATAGATAGATAGATAGATAGATAGATAGCGCTTCGTGCGTTGCCACAGGAATCGCGATCAGGCGCGGGACATTACCGATGCTCTTCTTTCAGCGGGTCACAGGCAGCCGTGGGAGAAAACCTTAAGGAGAGCAGTCTCTTCGGCAGCATTACATGCATGCTTCACAAGCTTTATGTCGTAGGTAAGCATCTGACTTTTTTAAAAAAAAAGGTCTTCTTCAAGACAACATTTATTGCGCTTGAGGAGGAACTTCTTCTTTCGGCATTAAACGTCGCATTTATCAACCTTAGTAGTTAATAATATTTATGCGCATCACCCGGCATTTCGTGTATTTGCCTCTTTCCTTTTCCCATGAGGTTACAATTTCGAGTAATCTACAAATGAATCTCATCCGTCGGCTTCGCTTCAAACGTGGCCTCACCGCTTCTGGTGGTGTCGTATTGCGCAATGTCTTGCAAGGTGAAGAGTGACACCCCCACCTGCCAGTCGGTTATGACAGGTACAGCCGCCAATAGAAAGGCGTGATCTTGTACGCTGCGCCCTACGGGAAGATCAGCCACCACAGGGATCTGCACAGACAACACATAATAATAAGCCGTCGCAGCGGCGTACAAAGTACAGGGTGATTAATTTAGAGCAGACATATTTCATTTAGCTGTTTTTTTTTTGTTAAAGATTATCCTATTTTAATGCGGTTTGCGGCAAAATATTCAGGAAGGACGACATTTTAATGGCCCTCTCCGTTTTTTTTTTTTTGATGTACAATGCTTAAAAAAATAAATGAGAAATAACAAATGCCGCGACATTCCGCGAAATTCCAGGCAATGAGAGACTGCATACTGCTGAAGTCAGAACAGTTTGACGTTTCGGGTGGTCATTTCAACATGTGCCAATGGGTAAGTGGTAATAAACCTATATAACCTCTGCAAACCTTCGCTAGTTCCGTGTGGCCGGCCGCATGGTAAGTAGACTTTTTAACGTTTTATAGGCGCAAGCCCTTTCTCCTTGTATAGCACTTCGCGGTTTTCGTTATTTCTTATTCATTCTTGCTTATTTGAGTTGCACATCGAACAACGGGACAGGCCATTAGATCTTTATCTTTCTCGAATGTTTTTGCAGCAACCCGCATTAAAATCGGATACTTTGTAACAATAGCCCAATGAAATAGGTGATTTCTAAAATAATCATCTTATATATAATGTACCAATATGTATAAGCAGCGAAATGGGGACTTCTTTGGAACAAACACTCGCCGCGGTAGTGTATTGGTTATGATGCTCGACTGCTCACCCGAAGGGCGAGGGTTCGAATTGCGGCCGCATTTTCGATGGACGCGCAAATGATTGAGGCCCGTGTACTTAGATTTAGAGGCGCGTTAAGGAACTCCAGGGGGTCGAAATTTCCGGAGCCCCCCACTACGGCGTCCCTCATAATCATATTGTGGTTTTGGGACGTTCAACCCGAACAATTATTATCGTTCGGATCAAGAAAAGAAACAGAGGTAAACAAAACAAAATATGAAGCTTTAGTGCAGCTCTCCTGGTTGTGCCGTTTCTGAAAATACTTTGTTATTCTTTCCGCGACAAAAATCGGAGCAAAAAAAAAAACCGTGCTTTACAGGCAAGCTGTATGGTTAAACGAAACCAAGATTCGCCAGTCCTATGAGCTCAAAAACTCCTAGCGTCTATGCATAGGTCGGTAATCACACTCATGAGTCGACTCACTTAGGCTCACTCAGACTCAGTTCGACCGGCGAGTCTGAGTATGAGTGAGTCTGGGTGAGTAATATTCTGACGAGTGTCAGTCCGAGTGAGCCCGACTGAGCAATATTATGTTGAGTCTGAGTCGGAGAAAGCCCTTAGGGCAAAATATCTTTCTTTAGAATGCATATTGATTTATGAAAACTCAAACCTTCATTTTACAAGGCAGATCCCCACGAAATAAATTTTGAAATAACGACATCAGTTTTGTGATAAGCGCCCTCGAACTTTCTGTGGAAATTCAGGTTGTTTCCACATACGTTCCTTCATCAAAACGTCTTTTAAAGACGATAGTCTTTCTTGGGGAACTTAAACGCAGAAATTTTGGTCTGTCTTTCTGTCTGTCTTTCTGTTTGTCGGCACGTCCCTCGATTCAGCCACTCGGCCAAAGTTGAACCACTTGCCCAAGGGCCAGCCATCGTAAACGGCTGACTAGGTTCATACTTGTGTACATTGTTGATCAAAAAGCAAACATTACGCATATCTGAGGCGCAACATCACTAGGTAACTATTAGGTGGTGTGTTCCTTTAATAGAAAATACATACATGCGCAATTCTAGACACCCTAGTTTCTTAAGCTGCGCTGAAAATGCGACTGCACCGAAACTTGGCTTCCTCCGTGCCCTCTGCACGAGCTCATTGTTGTGTTTCGGTTTCGGTTCAGTATTGCACAGTACGAGTGCCATGGGGCGCCGCTCTGGTATTCCGGCTTTACCCAGGCGACGTGAATATAAAAGAGTGTGTGGAGAGTACTCGTTGAGTGCGGACGTTTCTTGTGCTTCGGCGCTTCGCGCCAAACCGCGTGTTCGGGCTGGCTGGCGTCCCCGCCGGTCGCGTTCGTCACCGCCGGTCTTCGCCTGCTGCTGCGCCGGGACTACCAGCCCGCAACACAGCATTCACGTTTCCCGACGTATTGCCAGATGGCGTTCATATCTCACGCAGCGCCTCTTCTATCGTCTTTAGACGACATTTGCAGCGAAGCACGCAGATACGCGGCCAATTTTTTATGCTGTAAGGCTGAAAAATTGCTGAAGCACCAATATATTATGTCCTGAACTTTGAGAACTCGTATCTAAAAGCGTGTGTCATACTCATTATCAAATTAGGTGGGCATGAATTTGGAAGTCAGAGGTTTCAATTCGGAAACTGCAATAAGTGTCGCGAAGAAATTATTTTGAAGATTAAGCAATGACATTTGGTTAATTAGCTAAAAATTAAAATTCGACTTCTCGTCTTAATGCAGCCTGCCCCTGAGCAGGCAAACATTTTGCTCAACAAATGAAAACGTGCTACATGTAGCGTGAGACCTTTTTTTAAATGCGAAGCATTTCTTAGCGAAGTTCTGCGACTTTGAGCGTATCTATCTATCTATCTATCTATCTATCTATCTATCTATCTATCTATCTATCTATCTATCTATCTATCTATCTATCTATCTATCTATCTATCTATCTATCTATCTATCTATCTATCTATCTAGACGCCTACGACTTTGTGCTCTCCTGGCCGTTTCGTTAATCGCATGTATACCAAAATTGGTATAGCATAACATGGCCGTATCACAAACATAAATGACAGGTCATAACGTGAAAATCATGACACGCATCTCATGAAAAGCATTATCGACATTCCACGGCCTTTGGGCTCTTGCGGCCGTTCTGTTAACTTCATATATACCAAAATTGGCACGGCATGACAAGAGTTCATGACGAACATAATGACAGGTCCTAACATGCAAATCATGACACGCATGCCAATTTGCAGCATGATTTGCATGACATGGTCTCGGGTCGCTAGCGGCCATTTAAATGCATGGATATGTACGAAAACTTTTATGACGAGACATTCCTGTATGACGAACATAGCTGACACGTGGTAACACGTAAATCGTGACCTGCATATCATGTACAACATGATTTACATGCCACGCTCATGGTGCACTGGCAGCCGTTTCGCTAGATTGATATACACCAAAATTGATATAGCGCGATGTCACTGCATGAAGGACATGAATAACAGTTGGTAACATGAAAACCATGACATGCCTGTCATGATTTACATGCCAAGCTCATGGTGTATTCGCGGCCGTTTCGCTAGCTTGATATACACCAAAATTGGTATTGCGCGACGCGACTGTACGACGAACGTTAATGAAAGGCCGTAACATGAAAATGATGACATGTATGCCATGACCGACATTATTTACATGCCACGTTCATGGCGCACTCGTGGCCGTTTCGCTAGATTGATAAACGCCAAAATTGGTATTGCGCGATGTGACTGTGTGAGGAACATGAATAACAGGTGGTAACATGGAAACCACTACATGCATGTCATGTATGTTTACATGTCATATTTGCATTTTAGATGCGAAGTATCTTAAGGCGGAGCGCAATCCGGTGGTGGTGGTGTGCGGCGTGACCACCCTTACTGCGCATGCGCATACCCTCTCCACACACCTCCTCTCCACTCACCCTCTCCCCTTCCCCTCTCCACATCCCCCTCTCCACTATGTGACACTGCGTGACGTGACTGTATAACAAACGTAAATGACACCTGGTAACTTGAAAATCATAATATGCATGTCATTTACGGCATGATTTACATGCCATGCTCACAGTGCACTCGCGGCCGTTTCGCTCGCCTGATATACACCAAAACTGTTATCTTGCGATGTGACTGTGTGAGAAACATGAATAACAGGTCGTAACATGAAAACCATGATATGCATGTCACGTATGTCATGATTTACATGTCACGCTCATGGTGCATTCGCTGCCGTTTCGCAAGCTTGATATACACCAAAATTGGTATTGTGCGACGCGACTGTATGACGAACGCAAATGAGAGGTGGTAACATGAAAATCATGACATGCAAGTCGTGTAGGACATGATTTACATTCCACGCGCATGGTGCACTCGCGCCCTTTTCGCTCGCTTAATGTACGTTAAAATTCGTATTGCTCGGTGTGACTGTATGACGAACATAAGTGCCAGGTGGAAACATCAAAACTATGACGTGCATGTCATGTGTGGCATAATTTACATGCCACACTCGTGGTGCGCTCGCGGCCATTTCGCTCGTTTGATATACACCAAAATTGGTATTGCGCGATGTGACTGTATGACGAACATAAATTACATGTCCTAGCATGCGAATCATGGTATATGCATGTCATGTAGGGTATGACTTACATGATACTTTCATGGTGCGCTTCCGGCCGTTGTGTTAACTGGACATATACCAAAAAAGTGTACGGCATGCAAGAGTGCGTGATGAACATAAATGACAGGTCATGCATTGTATACACCAGAATATACTTTTCATAAGCATGGTATATACCAGATTGTGCATGCATGCGTGTACGGCAAACATACGATATATGGTGAACTAGATGCCATGGCATGAATGATTTCATTTGGCTCACAGACCAACAACGCGGTGTGTGCAGCTCTTTGCTTGCTGCTTCGCATTCCATCGAGTCCCACAGTGCGTGGGATCTGCCGGATTTTTTTGTAATTTGTTAACGTCTGCTAACCATTCGAGTATGACACTCCCTTGAACCGTGCCGACTAGTTCTCACTGCTCAGCAACTCACAATGTCATTACCTGCGCCTACATAAAATTGTGTTTTCATCCTAAGGTATCTGGTTATTCTTCATTGGTTAGCTATTCGAAACGTGCATTGACGTGAGAAATCATGCAAGAGCCAACACCTCACTGGCGTAGCTAAGTCCTCAACGCCTTCGTGGTGTGTCGTCAAAAGTGGTGTAAAAAGCCCGACCTGTAGCCGTTCCAAGTCTTCTCTGGGCCCCACACCCGACAGCAAAAGAAGCTGAGCAGATCCCACGGTGCCAGCGGATAGGACCACTTCTCGTGCAGCGGACACGTTCTGCGACGTCCCGTATCTTGTGAACGTCACGCCCACCGCACGGGAGCCTTCGAAGTTGATCTGCGTCCCAGAATGACGTGGCACGTTGCTTCAAATGTTGCTTTAAAAAACTGACTTTAAGAACAGTTCGAAGGACGGGAAAGCAGTAAAAGAACAACATAGACAGAAACGATGTCTAGGACAACAACGTTTATATTTGTCACAGCCATGCAATGTGTACTCGCTCGTTCTAAAACAAAAGAAGTGTTTCAAATAAGCTACGTGCAAAGTTGTTTGCGCGGAGGTCACTGTTTGGACTGTTGGGCTGTCCGTTTCAACAACCTGCCTCAATGGACATTTCTGAGCGTCAAATGTGTGTTTTGCAACTCCACGATCGCTCGAAACTGAATTTATGTGTTCTTTTTCATACAGAACCATAGTAATACCCGCGTCTTAAAGAGAGAGATGGAAATACAAAGAGAGATGATAACAAACATGTCCTGGTTCGCAACAACCACGCATGGTCATTGCTGAGTAATCCTAAATGGGGTGATATAGAAGAGTTGGCCTCTTTAGTTGAGCAGTTATCCCAGAAATCTCAATAAGAATAATCAGAAATAATTAAGCAAAAGAAAGCAAGATCAAGACGACAAGGAAACACCACACACATCAACACAAATCGCTAAGGTAAAAGGGCCCCATCTTGGACGAGTGATAACGCCAGGTAATTTGGGTCAATAGCCTCCTCGCATTGCACTGTTCAGTACTTCACTTTCTGTCCAATAATTAAACACTAACCACTGATGTAAAGCGTTCCATGTGGAGCCTACGAGACAATTTTCTTATTTTTTTTCGTCAGGCGATACGCTAAAAGAACAATGAGGTTCAGCGAGATGCATTCCACGGAACTGCAAAGCTGTGGGCTGTATGTTTGGCCTACTGCTTCATTTCGCGCTGTAAAATAGCGCTTGTGTTGTTCGACAGTCTAGAAAATGAATCTCGCAGACAATTAAAGTCCACTTTAATTAATTTTAATTTGCTTCCTTATTACTAAACTACAGTTAATGACAACAATTATTGGCACCTATGCTTTTCCTGGCCTAATTGTCTGTTGGATTCATCTTGCTGTGTCCAACAAAGAAACGAGCCCCTCGAAAAAAGTTTCCCTTCTATCGTTCGACAATGTACGAGTAATAGAATGTTTCCGTCGCACACACCTTTGTGACTTGGCTGAACAGCGCCACGTCGAGATTGTTCCGCTTTTTCAGCACGGGCTGTATGAACGACTTGCTTGCGCTAACTCGCTCTCCATTCGCAACGTTTGCCTGCAGGCGAGAGCAACCTGCTCACGAGAAAGTGAATGCACGAGAGAAAAAAATGATAGGTCAAACATGTTTAGGAAATATAAGCTATGCATTATTATTTAAATTGAATTGGCTAGTACTGTTCTATTAGAGTTTTGATATCCTTGTACTTTCGTCCCAAGAAGAGGGTCGATCATTCTTGTTATTCAGATCAGACCAGAGAAGTTAATTAAGTGCCCTGTGAATTGGTGGGATGAACCTGCACCCCGCCTAGGCTTCGGTCAAGGCTTGCTGGCTCTTGGCGGCTTCCTCGGCTCGTTGGACGGCCCAGAGTTGGTGCTCTAGGTCCGAGCTGAGCAACGCAGACTTCCAGCGTGTGCGGAGGCTGTCGCTGCTTGAGGCTTCGTCACTGTTGTTGTGTATTATACCAGGACATTCGCATGCTCAACGATAGCTCTACAGTCGCAATGTTATTAATAGGTGTTTCATTCATAGAACAATATTAGTATAAAACTTTATTTGTTGTCTTTGCTTACGTAGCCCCAGCAAAAGGAACCCATTTTTTGCTACAGTGCGGCTGTCCCGGTCGATCACTCTTCGCTGGTCGTTCACAGATGTGGCGGAAACAACGGTTTCCCACTGGGAGGGGGAAGGAGTGAGCATTATAGGTTGGCCATGCCACTTGGGGCATTCCCACGTGGATTGGTACAAGCGTGTGTGTTCTCCATAGAGAGGGCATTGGGCCACGGTTTGGGTAAAAAGTGCGGCGATGTGCAGCACATACACAAAAGCACGTTTTGTCACTTTGCACTGTGAACACCAAAGAATGTACATGGAAGAGCTGTCTCTTTCGCCTTGGTTTACCTGACTGTGTCGCGCCGTTGTAGTCGACAATGGAATAGCCGGACTCCTTGCACGCATTGAGGAAGAGCTCGTTCAAGGGAGTGCTGGCATTTGGGTATCCCACGGGTACCTCGCCGCTTTCTCCGTGGTATTCTGCTCGTTCACAAAAGAATAAAGTTCGGAGAAATGCACTCGTTCATACAAAAGGTACCAGTATTAAATACCCCTCACCGTAGATTCTGAAAACACCTTTCGCTGGTGTGTCTGCAAAGGCGTGTGTCCAAAATGCGTGTACCTTTACGCTGCTTCCAATCAAGAACGTCGAAAACGTGTGCGCGACTCCAGCAAAGGAACGTTTCGTTAAATATGGGCAGCAGGGGCGTAGCCAGAAGTGTTTTACGGGGGGGGGGGGGGGATTCAATTAGCCTTCATGCATACCCGTGCGTGTATGTATACACGTGCAAAATGTAAAAAACAATATGGCCGGGGAAAGTTGGTGGGGGAATCCCCGAACTCCCCCCCTCGCCCCCCCCCCCCTAGCTACGCCATCGGTGTGCAGTGACAAGGTAATATTAAAAAAAGGCGTCTCGAGCAACCGAACGCTATAGTTTCTATGTCGTACAGAAGGCCCCACGAAGCGTACGCATTTTACTTTACAGCCGCTCTTACGTCGCCAGCATTCCACGAAATGTACCATTCTTGTAAAAGAACTTGTTCTTGGGCTAGTTGGTAGATCATTTCCAAAAATAATTACAGCGCAAATACACAGCACATTGACGCACACCCACATACAAACACCAAACACGTACAGTGCTCTTGGTCTGGCGTTTCCATACATACTGCGGAGGCATTGATATCTGCAGTGAATGGGCACAAGTGTGCGATTTGGTCGTTTAACGGTCTCTTCACTTAATACATATATTATGTGGCAGCAATATCTGTAGCAACACCCGTGAGATATGCAGTCTACGTCAAAATTCCGAGTCAATAAAACATCAGCAGTTGGATCCATAGAGTGAAATCTGGAAATTCCGTATTGCTATTTGTTTGAATCAAATAAATTAGAAATGTCAGGCGCTGAAACTGGTGAACATCCTTCCGCCTGTTGTAACCCACTCCCCTCTGTAAAGCTTCGGCGATTGAGGGTAACAAAATAAATAAATAAAAATAAATAAACATACAAGTACCAAGTAGGATATTATTCCGGGACGTAAACAAAATAAATATTAAATTTTCAGTCAACTGCCATCGGCGTATTGCTGGCTCTAAAAAACGAAGAGCCAAGTGATTGTTCAGTTTCCTTATCCACGCATCTTCACGGTGCCACCATAAGCAGGAATTAGGGAGAGAGAGAGAGAAGCAAGCAAACACAGGGACGTTAACCAGACGCACGTCCGGTTTGCTACCCAGCACTGAGGGAAGAGATAAGGGGATGAGACAGAGGAAGAGAAGAGAAGAGGTATGGACCCATTCACGAGCTCACTTCGGGAGAGCACATGCAGTCTACAGGCGATCGCTCAGATTTGTTGACTTCAGGTACTTCGGTAGCGCTTTAGTTGCCTTCTGCGCTCTCGAAGCACATGCCCAAGGTCCTAGAATCTTGTCTACAGAAAATTATCTGGTGTCCAGTTGGTCCAAAGCATCCGGAGCTGGCATCGCTTGGCGTCATAGCGAGCGCAGCTGCACAGGACGTGTTCTATTGTTTCGAGGAAGAGGGCATGATATTATACATCAGTGGGTACCACGACATACCGGTATTACTGGGAATCAATTACCCGACGATGCACGCAGCTCAGCCCACGAAGGAACCAGAATGGTTCCGATCCTTCTATCAAGGACGGATGCGGCAAGACAACTTTATTTTTCAGCTAATTACATTCGCAATAAAATAAAAGCAGGCAGCAGAACGAAGCTGTGATATGAAGCTGTTAATCACCCTTTAATCCCCTTTCCCATCTCATCCCCAAGAGCAGCCAAGAATTGTCCTTGCATTTCATTCATTTATTCATCTTCCAGCTCGAAATCTTACACGCTCGTTTTCGTCATCTATCAAATTCCAAAGGTGTAAACTATATAAACTTGATCCTTCGCTCAAGCTACAGCTATCATCGCGAATTTCCCGCTTCGATGCGACGCTGTTATGCCGACTTTGGTTGGGTGTTCCATTCACAAAGGTGTACTCGTTTCGCATCGGCATGGTGGCCACCTCTACCTGCACCTCCTGCGGAACCGAAGCGGAATTAAGTTCCTACATTAGTTACTTGCTAGCGACATTGTTTTATGTAGCGGCGTCAGTTATGGAGGAGGAAGGGGTGCGCTTGCCCATTCCCCCAGGCCGTGAACCTTAGCAGCCTAAACTACTGGATGGAAAATGTGTCACATGGCCATTACTGCGGCAATAACCTTTAAGTCAATAAACATCCAAATTTTTCATCGTAACACGAATTATTTTCAGTGCTGCTCTCAATGCACTGTTAGCCCACGGCTCTCACCCTATTTCCCTCCCATGCCCCGTGCCGGAAGAATAGGAGCAAGCTACGCCGCGGGTTTCATGCATAATGTAAACTTGTGACAGTGGTATTCGACCACGAAAAGGAAATCCTAAGAGCATGCACTCTAAAAAAGAGTGGTTTGACTCCTTTAGAGTGATGTTTCTACTACGCTGTCTCCCAAGGTCGCTCCTCCCGTCGCAATGACTTTGAGGGGCCGTAGTGCAAGGCGCTCAAGGTCAGTGTAAGTCATTACTTGCCACTTATACTACTATCTCGAAACTTACACGTGAGCTCTCTTTGGAGATCATTATAGTCTTTTTGGTGAGTCGTTGAACCCAAGAGAGAGTTAACGTGTCTCTTTATAGAGAGTCATACACGGGCCAAGTCAGGGCTCAGCGATACTCTTTCTTTCTGAGAGTGAGTGGCTCCGTAGATTTCAAGAGTACTTACCATCTACTGGTTCGGCACGAAAATCCTCAATGTCCTTGAAATGTGGCAGAACATCCTCATATGTCCAACCCGTGGCTCCGTACGTTAGGGCCCAGCGGTCGTAATCGTGGCGATTTCCTCGCACGTACATCATGAAATTTAATACGCTGCTTCCGCCTAGAACTTTGCCTCGCGACAAAGGGCACCACTGTAACAACGCACAGACGTCAAGCTTAGAAAGATCAGTTGGTGCAATAAAGAAATGAGATTCTACGGTCATTTCTTAACCGTGTAGTCCGCGTCTGTGGTTTACGGGTTGTGTGTGTAACTTCAGAAAACATTTGCTGCCCTACAAGTCTCTCCCAGCAGCATTCAAAGCTGTACAACGTCGTGTAGTTCGCAAAGGTTGTAGCGCACGCTGAAAATTGGGCTGCAGAAATATGCAGCTTTTTCATATAATTGTGGACACACTCGCTGTCCTGAAATGAATGACGCCGACAACGCTCTGAAGTATACCCGACTCCTTAATGAAGTTATAAACCCATAACTCATTGCGTAGCCGTGTTATACAGCATTCATTTTTCTAGAGCGCATTTCACATGAGAATGAAATTTGTATTGATTTGAACATGTATACGAATGCGCAGTTCTGCGCATGAATGTTCCACAAAAACATTTCAACCTTTGAAATTCAAGAAAACCAGGTTCTGGCCTGAGGATAAAAGAACGCCTCCTTGACCATAAAGCCTAAAGTACAAATTGTGCTTCACTGAATTTGACAAGTCAAATTTCTTATTCCAGCAAGAAAGGCTTCGCGCAAAGCCCGTAGGAGTGCTTGAGTGATGGAGACTTCCTATGGTGGCTTATTCAGAGAAGAGCTTTTTAACGTGTAGTTACTCGGCTCACTTATACTTCTCATAACGTTTTCTTTTAAATCAAGTGTGAGAAAGGTGGCCGATTTCTTTTTATTGTCGTCGATGTCGAATATAGTTTCTGCATGGCAACGTTAATGAAACCTTCTTGCCACTAGTGCAAACAAGGCTCACCTGTTCGTGGAAAGAAAGGCAGGAGTTCCTCTGCGGCACAGTCCGATAGTCCCAGTCATCATGGCCACCGAGGCTGTAGGCTGCAGTTAGAGGTATCTGTCGCGAGGCGGTTTCCAGCCCGCCAGCTTCCAGCAGTAGCACAGTGGTGTCCGGATTGGCAGACATGCGGTTAGCAACCACGCAGCCAGCAGATCCGCCGCCAACTGCGCGCAGTGATACGTTTCAAGCAGTCAGAAGGGCAAAACCAATGTATAAAGCGAAACGGGGAAAGGGAGCCCATTTATGGGGTGATAGTCAATACTCTCAGTGGAGTGATAACGCACGGAAGTTCTAAATTTTTATCTCCATTGTCACTTTGTCATTCTGCAGGACGATCCATTTCAAGACGACTTATCTCTCTGGAAGTGATTGAGCTTCAGTTTAGTTGTTGTTGTTTCCTTACAGAATTATAGTCAACAATTTTCCGATTACCTGGTACCCAATTACAGCATGTTTCCTGCATATTCTTCGATTATGCGCTTCGCATGCTTACTCAGTAACGGAAAATAAAATTCCTAGAGGTGTATACGGAAATTGAGCAAAGTGTGGTTTTAAAACACACGTCTGCCCAATGCACTATCACACTGCATGCCATATTGTAGTTTGTATAATCAACCACGTTTTTTCACTGAATGTATTAGTGATGGCGTTATTGTATAGTAGTAATTGTAGCCGCAGATTGCTTTCAACGCAAGACACGTGAAATCGATGGCAACAACCATATTGAAACGCAATATATAACGGAAAAGCAAAGCAGGCAACAAGAGGTGCAACACACTGCCTAACGGAGCAATGTGAATTTCCTCATCACGGAGAAAAAAGCTGGTATCTTCCAAAGATCGTGTCGTATTTCAAAGTAATAACAATGAACATCAACACCGCTTTAGAAACATCGGTTTCAGTGCACAGGAAAGCATCCAGTTGTGTGACCTGAGCACACGCTCAACAGTGAAAATGCGTTACTTCACTTATCATTTCAAAACAGCTGTGTACACCACACGCACTCAAAAAACCAAAACTGTGTCATCCACATTCCTTCAACCTTAGTTCACGTAGTTTTTAGTCAGTACAGGTATTGTCAGGAAGCTGGTTAATGTTGCCACGATACCCAATTTTGTATCATAATCTGTGTTACATAGGCGAGGGCACTGGGTGGGGGAGGTGGCAGGGGGCCGCTGCGACGCACCGCACCCCCCCCCCTGAAGGGGATCCCTGCGCACGCCTATGGTTACAGATGTGTTAACCCTTTGCGTTCACAAGTGAGCTGGCGAATGTTTAGCTCATTTGGTCGAACACTTAATTTATATTTGAATATATTATTGCGATAGGAATTATATGGACCGTCGCGGCTGGATTTTGTCGTCGCCGTCATGCACCATATATGTATAAGTATATATATATATATATATATATATATATATATATATATATATATATATATATATATATATATACTATATATATATATATATATATATATACACATATATATACATATATGTATATATCAGCCCCAAAGAAAAATAATTCAGAAAAATGCTTCCCAAGTGCGGAATCGAACCACGGACCTCTTGCTCCGCAGCGAGTGGCGCTAACCACTACGCCACGAAACGCAGATCCTCCTCGTAGCTAACGGCGAGCGTTATATACACACCCTTTACCGCTGGACGGACTCAGAGACGGCAGACGCTTATAAGCGTTTCTTCATTACCAGCGAGATGGCGCTAGGAGCGCGACGGGCGCATTTAAAAGTGGTCGGCGAGCTCGCTCGCTTCTTCTTCTATTTGCGAAGGGAGAACCTTGCCCTTCCGCTGTCTGCTCGCGCAGTTTTCTCGTGGTGAGGGGAAGAGGAATGTTTCAAGCTTTCGCCGTGATGTCCGCGCTCATGTTACGGAGCGTACGAAAGTCACTCGAGCTCAAGGGACACCGCTAAACGAACAAGCAGAAGATGAGCGCGAACTATCAAGTGTCACAGCTCGACACTTGAAGCACGCTAGTTTCCTTCGCTGCTTCGGCCGCCTTTGCAACAGGAGCGCTGTTGGGATCAGCTGGGATCAGGCTTCCCAAAGTGTGGGACTCGTACGTTGACATCGTGTGGTGCAGGTGCGGACGCATATAGGACATCGATCTCGACCATGCTCCTCACCAGGTGTATTTTGTGGCCCCTTCATCTTTTCTGGTGGGCGCAGCGCTGAGACGGCAAGACACCTTATTGGCAGGAGCCGCTGTCATCGCTTCCCGAGTATCTCAGTGCTAGCCGACGCGGGGCTATATAAGCCGAAGACACTTGTACAAACTATTCCCTCTCCCTCTCTCTTGTAAATATGTAAATAAACCTCCGTTCTCTCTCTCCGTTCTCCCTTAGAACACTTCGCGTCTCTGCAGAAGGTGGGCGATGGGTTCGACGACCGGGGCCGGCTATCGATGACGAGAACCGCCGGGCCCGAGTCTTAACAGCCCCCTGCGTGGAACTCGAGTATCCTACCACAGAGCCACGCCACACTCGAAAGTCCTTCGCAAAAAGACCCTATACAGGTGTCATGCCGGGCAAGAAATCACGTTAACAGGTGTCATACAGCGTGGTAGAATAGTAAAATAACAACCAGGCGTCACACATTGCGAATAGCGTAACGAGTGGGTGGGCTTCCCACCCAATGCAAATGGCTCAGCCATAATTCTTCGTCATCAGCCACACGACCTACAAGGTGCACAGAATGTATTACACATTCCCCGCAGTATGATGAATAATAATACTGCCCTACTTCACAATATTATGTCGATTTATCGTGTAGTGGGCACCTCGCAACTGTAGTTGCAGTAGTCGCCCCAAGAGTGTTTACAACGGGCTCTAGAAAGGCCGCTCCTTCAGCTTTCGCTGTGGCTGTGCTGCGTGTTCCGCGCAGACCTCGCGTTTTCTGCTACTGGTGCAGTCTCCGTAGATATGCTTGATAAGACATAGATATATTTGATAATATACTGGAATTCATGCACGCTTCCCACGCTCATTGACTACGCAATCGGTCATGATTGCTTGTACATTCATTTGTGATGATTTACTAAACCGTTACAAATGTCACAGCCCAATAATAACGCATTGTGCTTCTGAACACAAAGTGCGGATCCCGTCAGTTACACCCAATAATGCTCAGTTGTCAGTTCTGTCTGAGCACAGCTTTAGCGCCCGTCCTCAAAAACATGGATTAGTGGATGCTTCTCACGTTAGCGCTGAAATGGTGGCTAGTGTGCCTACTTGTTTCAAGCGTTAGCATAGCTGGAAAATAAGGCAGACGAGTTGTATCGATCACTGTCGCACTCAAAGTGGCTCGAAGTGACTCGAAGGACGCCGATACACACCGTATAAGCTCACTTGTCAGTAAGCTCTAAAATAGCTCTTGGGAGCTTTGCGATATGTCGCTTAAAACGTGTGCGGAATAAGCCATTGCTTGAGTTTCTTTGTTTTATAGGTTGTTGTTGTTTCATGAGTGGGGCGATGAAATTGAAATATAGTGCCCCTCCTCCTCCCTGTGACACCCTCCCTTTGTTGTCGTGTCAGCTACGCAGAGAAGTATGCGCTTATGACAGTGTTGACATGATTACATTCGAAAACTCACGACATTTTGGTGTAGAATGGCTTGTTCATTCATGGGCGCAATTGTTATCACTTCAAGGTCAAGGTAAGAATTGCTCCTCTCTATTCCAGTGAAAAGCATCAGAGCAGTCGTAGCGCACGAAGACTCGCGTGCCGTTCTATGAAGTCATTGATGATACATTCGAGATATCGTTGTAACGTCTACTGAATCTGAGTCAGAGGTCCAATGCTTGCTTTTGAATGTAGCAATAGTGCGACTGGATCTAATATTGATGGCGTTTAGAAATAATTTCTTTATCCGTGTTCCTAGCCATAACACACTCTACTTATAGCGCGTCACTGCCCCACAACACCTCCACTCATCCCGTTCTATCGAAATTGCAACCACGATCGCGTAGGAAGACCGTGCATACAAGTTCCTAGATTGCCTTTTTCGAACCCTCTGTCTGCTCCGAGGAAAACAGACAGCCACTAACAATGTTGCAGTGAGCACTTTGGGGAAGTGAACTCGCTGGAGGCAGACCAGCGATGAAAGCAACACTAATTCGTTATCTCACCGATTACGTAGTCGTACTGTTGGCGCAGCTCCCCTAGCTCGTAATCCCGCAGCACGGGGAGGTCTGTGAAAGGTACGTGCACTATTAGGTTAACGAGCGCAATCAGCAGACCCACAGGGTTTTGGGGCGCAGCGCCTCGGCCGCACAGGGCACAGGCCAGTGCGTCGATGTCACCGCTCATATTCCTACTCCAGTGTTGTTCCCGTGCCTGGACCCTGCAAAGTGACTATGCTAGCGGGCCCAGTATCTCGTTTCTGCTAAACGAAGCCTACACACGCAATTTTTGACGGCAACGGGAAGCGCTTTCGAAATAAGCAGCTGTACGATAGCTATCCGTTTGACATCCGTTCCATAAACACTGCCCTAGCACGAATAATTTTGATCTAGCGCTGTAGCACCAGCTGCTATAAATTATAAAGCGCTCATTTATACTCTAAAAAATAATATTAAATCTCCGCGCGCTCTCTGATTGGTGCGCTCCTCCCCCGGTGCTCTGGTCATGTGACCTGCATTGCATAGCTCCTCTGATAGCCTCCTCTCTTCTCCTCTCCTCGCTACGTGACCTAGCTTTGCTCCTACACGACGCCTGACGACAAAGGGTATAACTAGAACACGACCACTGTTTAAAAAAAACGTAAAAAAAACAAGAGCGCGTAAAAAGTGTGTTTTTTGTCCCGCAACAATAATCGTCATCTGGCTTGCTTGCGTTTCCTATCTCGAAAACTCGGTGCTCGCAACTTTACTATCAAGAATGCTGTGTCACGCTGATAGCGAGTACTCTGTTCATCACAGGGAAGTACCGGGCGTGTGGCGATAATGCAAGACATGCGACAGAGATGATTATTTTTGTCGAACAAAAGGATATCCTCAATTACGCGCTCTTTTAGGGGCGAAGCTCCTTAGAGTGGGTCGTTCCCTCCTCTGTAGTAGTATCTCTGTAGCCAGCTCTAGTCTAATGAATTGCTCACTAGATGGCGTTTCATGTATTTCTTAGAGCTCTAGTTTAATGTATTGCTCACTAGATGGCGTTTCATGTAATTCTTAGAGTTGCTGTTTAAAGGTGACAGATGGCGCTTGTATAATGCGAATGGCGCATGTCATTCGATGCCTGCGATCGTAAAAGGCGCTCGGTCTTGGTACGCTTCCTCTTTCGCTCGGAGTCGCCGGATGGAGGCAGCCAAGGCGCTCGCTCTTGGCGCGCTTTCTCTTTCGCTTGTCGCCGGATGGAGGCAGACAAGGCGCTCGCTCTTCGCGCGCTTTTTCTTTTGCTCGGGACCGGACACTTTCCCTGCATTTCACCGATCACAAAGCGGTGATAATGAAGGGACCACGTAAACCAACAGCGCAATAAAAGCTTGATATTTATTATATATACGGTGTTTCACACACTTTATATGATGTATTGGGCAAATTTCACAGAAGAGTTTCACGGTTTACCGATGATTCGCTCCGGAGCTTCGCCCCACTCATCATCATTCACCCCGTGGATATGCTGTGATTTTTTTTCTTTCTTTATTTTTTTGGAGATTAGGTCTTCAGAATAAAGGTAAATGATTCAAACTTGTACAGGAGATACGCGTGTTACCTCGATTCAGAAAGAAACAGTGCGTAATTGTTGTTTTTGTCGCAGTTCCATATGAGAAAGGAACACAGAAATTAATCTAGCTCTAATGGCGCATTCACGCTTGAGAAGCGAAAAAAAAAAGCGAAAACGCCAGGGCTGCCGAAATACCGTACTCGAGCGCGCGTCGAACGCGTTCTCATTTGTTCTGCCTCTCCTTCATGCCTTCGTCGCCGCCGCCTTCGTCACTTCTAGAATTCATTCTATTTGGCGCGTTTCCTGAGCATTTAATTTCGTACCAAATTGAAATACCGAATGCTAGTGTGCGTCTCAGAACCACGATATGATTACAAGGAACGCCGTAGTGGAGGGCTCCGGAAATTTTGATCATCAGGTGTTCTTTACCGTACACCTGAATCTAAGTACACGGGCCTCAAGGTCTCGCCTCCATCGAAATGCGGCGGCCGCGGCCGGGATTCGATCTCGCGACATTCGGGTCAGCACACGACTGCCATGACCACTAGACCACCACGGCGGGTGCTGGGGTTACTTGCGAGCCATGAAAAGCAGTCCCTCCCACGATGTGCAGTCGAAAATTGCTAAATAACATGCAGCACCAAATAACTCGCATGATCTTACCACGTCAGTGCTTTTCGAGGAAGATGATTTACCAGCTCAACCTAATGTAAGTTTTGTGTGCCGGCGTGCTCCATTATGTCCCTGGACCTCTGCAATTTCGAAAGTGAGTAATTCTCAGCCATGTTGTCGCACTGTCTGCACTTGTCAGACAGCATGCCAGAGCTGTGGAGATAACAATGACCAGTCTTTAATAAAATTGACACAAAGAAAAGAATGAATTGCGATGGCCTCCAAGAGGTAAACGAAAAATTCTCACAAGAAAAAACAAAGGGCATATTACTGCAACACATCAGCATGAGGAATTTGACACAGATGGCGGAGATGGCCTCCTCGTCGGCCACCACGGAATCAAAACTAGAGCCCCTTGGCTCCAGTAACGCCGGTCCATCAAGAGGTGGTAAAAAGTGCCGACGAACTAACACCCAGAAGCGACGCATACAGAGAACAGCACAAGCCTGGACACAACTACGTGGTCATGCTTACGTACGATCACTATCTCTGGTCTCTCAATATCAGCTAAAAGAACGAGTTTTAGGAGGCGTCCCTGTCGGATTCGGTAACCAAGGTTGTGTCCCGACATATAATTGGGATAGAAAGGGAAGAAAGAGAGAAAAGATAGAAGGCGACAGAAGAAATAGAGGGAGAGAGAAAGAGAAAAGCGGACAAAAAATTACAGCACATCCACGGGGTGAATGATGAGGAGTTGGGCGATGCTCCGGAGGGCATCATCGGTAAACCCTGAATACGAGTAATTCGTCCCACTAAAGTAAACACGTGAGAAATGTTAAATGACATCATTTATATTTTCATAACATCACATCTTTTCATCATATTTCATCATACTACAAGTATAGTTTTATAACATCTCGTATCTCGCATCGGCTGCTCAACAGTCACCTGTGAAGCGCCGGCGGTGGCCATTTCTCCTTATGTAGAGCTAGGCTAGAGAAGTTCCAGAGGGATGGCCTCGGGACTAAGGCCTCGCAGTCGGCGACTGTAGCGGTGGGCAGGAGTATCCACTGCAGGAACGGGTTGCGGGATCGGACTGGCAGAACTGCTTCGTGAAGGGGTGGTGAGCATCAGGCGTTGAAGTCCGAAGAACCGAAGAGCCTAGCGTCGTATTCCTCAGAGAAATCGTGGTTGCTGCTCGAGCTTCCCACTTCGTCGTCCTCAGTTATCTAGCCGGCCTTGAGCCGTGTTTTCATCATATACAATTACCGCCATCTAGCGGACACTCCACGAACTAAACGAGAGGTGGCTACTACATACATCGGGGACGCACGACCCACGGCTTAAGGAGCTTCGCTCTTAAAAAGAAGGGAAGCAAGAGAGAAAACATATAAAGACAGAGAAATAAATAGGCAGAGAGAGAGAGAGAGAGATAGAAAGAAACAGATGCTAAAAAGATATGCCATGTATAGCCATGTATTGTAGAGAATAGCAAGGGGTGTGAAAGGTAGAGGTGAGAGCTTAAAAGACTAACCAAGAGCTAGCTAGGTGACCACCAGCTCTGCTGTGACCCTGCCTCATGTGACGTAGTGCAAGACGCGCTAATTTTTTTCGAAAGGGTAGAAGGTGCCCCATCCTGGCGCTCGGTATTGAATGCGTCAATGGCTGCTCATTTCTAGAAGGTGACATCTCCTTTCCGTTCTGTTCTTTCTCTCACGCCTCTTCCTCCTGAGAAATCTAAGAAAACGTGTACAGTGACAAGCCCTGCGTACTTCCGCGCCCTGCCTTTCTCACATTGCCAGTAAAACACAGTATATTATGATTATCTTTCTGTTCTCCGTCTCTTCAGTTACGGTGTACATTGCATTGGGAAAAAAACGTACACTGGTTGTTCCGTTTGCCAGAGGCTGACTGGCTCTAGAAGTAAACGATTTTAAATGCTGAATATATGTTCCCCTAGGAAGAAAGACGAGCACCTGTGTAGGAGTAAAAAAATGCAGGTTAGTTCAAAGACTATGCCAGGATAACCCCAACTAATTTGAAAACATTTTCGATGTGCTTACTTTTTCGCGTTCAGAACAACGTCGAGTTTTGTGCAGCTGTTCTGTGGCAATACTGCTGCCTTTTCAACTTCTTCTTTTCATACTACGTGTCGATGATCCCCGGGATACTGGCGGTCCGCAGGTGTGCCTGACTGGTTCACTGAAGCGAAGTCGAATGGCGAACGAATTGCATCGTTACAAACTGTGCCCCCTCCCCTCCTTTCGTTTGTCGATGAGCGTATTGTACTTGTCATTCGACATTTCGGTCCTGCACGCGTGGTGTTTTTTCAACAAAATATTTATCTTTAATATTGCTAACGCACATTGCTCTATAGAAAAGCCAGCATTTTTCCACGATTTCAACGTACAGACATATGTTACATCCAATTAATGACATCATTGCGTTAGAGAAGCGAAGCTTTTCCTGTCTATATTCACAAAAACTGACAAAGGCTTTAATAATGGGCATGCAATATATTTATGTTATAGAATGTTTCATGAGACCAAAATCTCTGGAGTAAGAGCTCTTTTGCAACCGACAGCAGCCTGTCGCAACCACCGTCAGCGACACTAGCTCCCCGTTTCGACTCAATGTCTCATTTTTTACAACACTCAAGCGAATTGCGATATCTGCAAGTTGGAGGAGGAAACACTGACGCTCTTTATTCACTACACACACACTGTAAAATACCAATAACCCTGGCGTGGTATGTAATACAATTCGTCCCATTGTGCACAGATTTCGAGTGACAATAACGAGCCGATAATATAGCTGTGAAACCTTGCAGAAGCAATGTCTTCTTCAGAGCGGCGCAGTTCCACTCGCCTCTAAGACAATCACGGCAGTCACGGCAATGATAATAGCACAAAGAATTATCAGCTGCACGACCAGAGTGCCATTTTTTCAGCCATTTACCACTCGCAAAGAGCGAGCTTACAGTGGAAAGACTACAGCGGAGAGCTTCTTCTTTACCATCACGCTTTCGATACTGTATCGCGTGAGAGATCTAAGCACGACCATATGCGCACAGTCGCGTGCGCATATGATCGTGCTTGTTCAAACGTGCGCTGATACGCATTATCGGTCAGTGCGGGCATGCTGCTCTGCACAGGATGGCAGAGAGAGTGCTTCGAGGACCAGGCCGGAAATGAGACAGGCGGCGCCACGCGGAGCCCGTTGCCAAGCGTGTGTGTGCGTTCCACCCTGCACAGCTACTGTAGTCGCTAAAATGTCCGGAAAATGACGATGCACTTCTGATCGGCCAAAATGCGTGACGCCAAGCGCAGCTGTCCAACGATCTCCATGGTTTGCGAGTTGTTTTCACCAGCCGACATGCTTGCAGAAATGGGAACATTGTGACGTACGGAGTGACCGAGCGTCATGCGAAGTCAGTTAATGCGGCAGTATCGTTCGTATGATTGTCTCGGAAATAATCTTGGTTAATGGACGCTATATCTACAGCGTTGATGATATTTTTGTATAATTTTATCATTTCTGCAGTTTTACGTGCTAAAACACCGATATTATTTTGAGGCACACCATAATGGGCGGCTGCGGATTAATTAGGACCACCTGGTGTTCGTTAACGTCAATCTACATCTAAACACCCGACTGTTTCCGCGGCACATTTAAGCTTAGGGTCTGTGTACAATTACTAACGAATGTTTTCAAGTACATTGTTCATCGTGCGAGGTACCTGGCTCCCCAGTCAAACAATTGTCTTTTTACAGTTGTGCGGAGTACGACCTTTCGAAGAGCGTGTGCACAAGGAAATTAACCCCATCTGCATTTTAACGTGGTAGCATTAAGTGCCCGTGTCGCAGAAATTTTACTGCCGGCATTGGCGTCGTTAGTTTTGAGCGAGAAATTGCCGTAGAATGCGTCGCCGGTAAAGTTGCCTCGGGATTACGAAGTACTTGTAAATCAGAAAACACCCTTCTTTACCCCGTTCATCAAGCCGTGAAGTTCACGATGCCATTATAAACATACAAGAGTTACGCATCATATTCGCGCATCAACGTGAGCGTCTCGTTCGAAGCTCCACTATACGTCGACGCTGCGAATGAGCTGCACAGTACCATGGCGAATGTCGGAATTATAAATACGAGCGAGCACCAAAAGGCCGTCACCAAATAACTCTGCAGAATCACCAGTATATAATACATACAGCAATCTGCAGGAGCTGAGATTTATTGATGACGACCGGTTTGCTTATGACGACGGGGCGGGGCATGCCGTGAGTGTGACGTTATTCCTGCTGGAATTATACGGTGACGCATGTAGACGCGACCTTTAGCTCTTCGAGAGCGATCAAAGTCACTGATGGCTCTCGCCTACTAATTGAAGCGGAGCAGATTAACTAATTAAGTAAACGCATGTGTCATCAAAACATCCCTAATCTTAACTGAAAAGGAACAGAATCTCCTGCTTATGTCAAAATGAGTTGTTTCTATCTGAATTCTTCAGGTGCTATGTTTGGGTTAGAGCTGTGCACGGGCCGTATTTCCGAGCCCGAGCCCGGCCCGGGCCCGCTGACTTTGTCGAAGGCCCGCCCGAGCCCGTAGGCAAAGGGCTGCGAGCCCGCCCGGCCCGGCCCGACGTACGAAAACACAATCCCGGGCCCGGCCCGGCCCGGCCCGGCTTTTTGAAGGTTCGCTGCGAAAACAAAACATCATTTTTCGGTAATTTGGCGTTTTATTGAGCATAGCAAATGTGATCAAACGACACACGACGAACAGTCTCTATTACACAAATTACAAATTGTCGTGCAAAAACAGCAAGCAAGTAGACGGCCTCATGCCAGCAACAATGGAGTTCGCTCGCCAAAGCCGTCACGTGTATGGGGTATGCCCATGCAAGCGTCAGCTTGCACGAAGGCGATCTACATCGGGTCGCTCGTCGCTGTCGCGTACATTTTCACTCATATGGGATTTGGCCTTAAATCTAACGCGAACAGTCGCGTGGCGCCGTCACTAGCTCAGGTGGTGTTCTGTTTGTCGGAGTGCAACAGAGGCAGTGCTTTACCTGCTCCCCTTTTCTTTAAAGTAGCGAATGGAAAGGAAAAGCGGTAAAGGGCGGTCGCGGAAAAGGCGCTGTATGCGTGCTGGAAAACAATTCCCGCTCATTCTCTATATTTCGGGCTTGAGTCGGGCTTTGCACCGGGCCCGAGCCCGGCCCGATAAAACTCCGAGTAGCCCGAGCCCGGCCCGGGCCCGAGGTGAAAATACGTCGGCCCGCCCGAGCCCGGCCCGCGGGCCGGGTCGGGCTCGGGCTTTCGGGCTACCCGGAGCCCGTGCACACCTCTAGTTTGGGTACGCTTTGAAGAAAGCTTTTGAACGTGATTCAGGTTACTTGTGACGTTCTGACGCTGAAGGTATACTTTAATTCGGTTTGGCAAAACAATCAAACTTCAGTGTCGTTATTGGCGCCTGTATGTCCACTCTTGCTTCTTTTGCACCCTGTTTTCCTTGCATTCGACCACCTTCGCTCGATAAATATCAATAAGCCCACTTTCTCTCTGACGCAATAGGGAAAAGCCAACACTATTGTGTCATGCCCTGCTTGTTATTGTGTGCTGACGCTGTACTGCACTGCAGCCGCATGTACATTGCAGCAACGGGGGGGGGGGGGGGGGGGGGGGGGGGCAGGGGTGAAACGCACAGCCCAACCTAGTCTAATCTGACCATAAAATGTCTAACCTAAGTGATGTGTCCGACCAGGCCCGTAGCCAGGGTGAGGGGTGCCCTTGAGACCCCCCCCCCCCCGAAATTTTGGTGAAGTATGTGTTTTTACCAAAAATAAATAATAAAAGTAGGTGTTTTTCTCAAAAAGTCCAGGTTTCAGCATGTGCCCCCCCCCCCCCCCTCCCCGAAAAAAAATTCCTGGCGACGGTCCTGTGTCCGACAACGACAGCGCTGCTGTTTGCGAGAAGACACTATCTCTACCGGCTATTTCGCAGTTCTTTTCCCTTCAGAACCAATCTCCTCGATGATCATAGCTGCCGCCTTGCTTCCGATCATCATAGCTGCTGCTTGGGTAGTGCCGCTCACGATATCAGGCATCACGGATGCGTCGCTCACCCGTAGACCAGTTACGTTGCCTCGGACCCTGAATGAATGGGTGTTGACATGGAAAATACGTTGCACATTTGAGTGGACAGAACTGTTCAAAATTACGTGGAATGCGTTACGGTGTCCTCACACATTTGTATGAAGTCATCTTTTTATGCTGCTTTACCTTCTTTTTCTCTTTGTAGTTCCTATTTCCACAATGTTCGCTTGGCTTTAGAATCAAAGTAATGTGGATGAAATTACTGAGTGTTCATACGGCCGGTTCGTATAATTTCTGATCATTTTGCTACGCCGCTAATTATGCCTCATTTCACAGTCACAATATGACATGAATTCTTGCTTTGTCTGCACTGAGTTACCTGTATGCGACACGTCTGTATTTCTGAAACGCATTGTACTCATTCATTTAGTTTTCCGGCTAGCACCTCTATGCTGGTCCTTTCAGACAATGCAGATATTTTTAATAAATAAAACTCGTATGACTGTCAGGTCCCTGTCGTTTTTGCCCACGAACAGGAGCTACCCTTTTCAAAGATAGCGCCGGTCTGACGTAAGAGAGCATCCGCGTTGCCTGCGCGCCGAGCGCGGTCAGTTTTAGATATGACCATTAAAATTAGATGATGAATATCTCGAATTGCGCGCAATTAATGCGATTGGTAAAAAAGGGTATGCCATGAATTGTGATACTGCACATTTTTCCCATATTTACAACTACCTTCAAGTCAAAATTATAAAACTGAGATGAATGCTAGATGATATACCTGACATACCAACGAGATTAATGCTACATGATATACCTGGTCAGAGTTGATTAATATAAATGAGAAGCAACATGGGGCCTAAGACAGTACCTTGCTAAAAGCCGCAATCAACTATCTGAAATGAAGAGTTGTGGCCGTTGGCATAGTCCCTCCGTTGGTGAGCAAACATTGAATCCACTTTAAAACTTGGAGGACGCTAGAGCTTCGCCTGCAAGAGTAGAATGCAATAGCGTAATCAGGTCGCGTGCGCATCGCCTTCTCAACTGCTAGCCTGCTTCGGTTCTCGGTAGATGCCTCAACCGTGCCGAAAGGAAACGAACGTCTGTGCACGTAACATTGGCTGTTCCAAACTATCATAGAATGCTTACTGCAAGTTCAGTCGCGAAGTGCCCACTACGCCATAGTTCTTCGTTTTGCGAATCAGTGAAGGGCCCATTACGCGTCCGTAAGGCAACACGCCAACCTAGTGCTCACTTTGCTGATGCTTTTGCGGATGATGATGACTAAATATGTTAGAGTGCTTTGTAATAGGTGGGCCTTTAAAACACCCACTCTTTGTGCAATTCGCATAGTTTGACGCCTAGCGCGATTCTACGCTTCTGTCACTCAAAATTACGGGTTAAGGAGACTCCTGCTACTACATGACCTTCATATAGTGTTTTTTTTTTTTTCAACAGCAGTTTCAAACAATAGCGTGGCTCTTTGGTAGAATGCCTGCTTGCAACACAAAAGGCCTGGGTTCGATTCTCACTCAAACCGAAGATTTTTATTCTTTATTTTCTTTGCATCTTTCTCGACTTTTCGCTCATGGGCAACGCTGGTTTTTCCCTCACAACCAACGATGGCGATGCCGACAACGGAATTTCTGCGAAACGAGCGCCTTAACGCTATCGCGTTAGAAAGGTTACCGTCAAGATTGAGTTGGTGCAGCTTGTAAAGCAACTGTCAATGGCAAACCTTATCGGATGCTTTCGAAAAGGCTACAAAAGAGCGGTCGGCTAGCACTGATTTATCAAGAAACTGTTGTAAGTGATGAATAAAGGATAACTGCTTTTCACATTAATATTGTCACGTGGTCGCGATGGCGGAGAAAGCAAATACTTTCATCCGTAAGGATGAAATTGCTTATTGGGTTAACTTGTGCCCAGCAAAAAGAATGACACTGAGATTGCAACGATATCAGCACACACATTCGTCGGTCGTCGATAAAACTGACGGTCGTCGTCTTTTATACATGAGTGATCGAAAATTCCAGCGCTATCTGTGGTGATCGCGTTAGCTCCAGAATAAAGTCGACTACTCGATCGCATGGTGCGCGCAATCTTACAAAAAAATACGATGAGAAATTAACTACAATAAGTTATTCTTTACCTTTTGGCGAGAAATTTTCTCTTCACTTATTTTGTCACCTCTGAAGCAGGGAAGAAATTCAAATATGGTGGGAATCGAGAGCACCCGCCCTTTTGGCTCCTCGTTCCCCAGCTAGCCCGTGTGCAGGCCCCGTGCGTTTCGACCACAGGGAACCGCCGTTAAACGGCAACATGGCGGCCGTGGAAACAAACAGTCAGTGCCATAAACCGCTCGTGAATGGCCTCAGGAACGTACATGGACCTACATGTACCGGAACCTTCGTACATGGCCTACAGAGATCGATTTTCGCTGAAAAAGCGCCACCTTTGATTATATATTTAAGTAGCTATAGAAGCGTACACAATCATACGCGGTACAAAAGTATTACCTGCCGTGTTAACTTAGCACGTACGGGGTCGCGCCGCTAAGCTCGAGGGTGCTGATTCGATTATGGCCACGGCGGCCGCATTTCGACGGAGGCAAAATGCATAGGACAGCCGGGTGCTTAGATGTGGATTCACGTTAACGAACTCCAGGAGGTCCTAATCAATCCGCAACCCCCCATTATGGTTTACCTCAAAATAATATCGGGGTTTTAGCACGTAAAACTCCAGAAATTATAATGTCACACAAAAATATCATCAACGCCCTAAATATATAGCGTCCATTAAGCAAGGTCCTTTCCCAGACAATCATACGAACGATACCGCCGCATTAAGTGACTTCGCAGGACGCTCGGTAATTCCGTACGTCACAACGTTCCCATTTCTGCAAGCATGTCCTCTGGTGAAAACAACTCGCAATCCATGGAGATCGTTGGACAGCTGCGCTCAGCGTCACACACTCTGGCCGATCAGCCGTACATATTAAATATCCGGACATTTCAGCGACTGCAGCAGCTGTGCAGGGTGGAACGGGCATATACACTTGTCAACGGGCTCAGCGTGGCGCCGCATGTCTCATTTCCGGCCTGGTACTCGAAGCCCTCTCTCTGCTCTCCTGTGCAGAGCAGCACGTCCGCCCTGACCGATAATGCGTATCAGTGCACGTTTGAACATGGTTTCCACTATTACTGCATTAGCGCACGCGACTGTGCGCATATGATCGTGCTTAGATCTCTCACGCGATACAGTATCGAAAGCGTGATGGTAAAGAAGAAGCTCTCCGCTGTAGTCTTTCCACTGTAAGCTCGCTCTTTGCGAGTGGTAAATGGCTGAAAAAATGGCACTCTGGACGTGCAGCTGATAATTCTGTGTGCTATTATCATTGCCGTTATTGTCTTAGATGCGAGTGGAACTGCGCCTCCCTGAAGAAGGCATTGCTTCTGCAAGGTTTCACAGCTATATTATCCGCTCGTTATTGTCACTCGAAATCTGTGCACATTGGGAAGAATTGTACGACATACCACGCCAGGAATATTGGTATTTTTAAAGGTGTGTGTGTGTAGTGAATATAGAGCGTCAGTGTTTTCTTCGCTAACTTACACATGCCGTAGTTCACTTCAGTGTTATAAAAAATGAAACATTGTGTCGAAACGGGGAGCTAGTATCGATGACGGTGGTTGCGACAGGCTGCTGTCGGTTGCAAAAGAGCTCCTATACCCGAGATTTGATTGGTCTCATGCAACATACTATAACATAAATATATTGCATGTCCATTATAAAAGCCTTTGTCAGTCTTTGTGAATATAGTCAGGAAAAGCTTTGCTTCTCTAACGCAATGATGCCATTAACTGGATGTAAGAAATGTCTGTACGCTGAAATCGCGAAGAAATGCTGGCTTTTCTACACAACCATGTGCGTTATCAATATCAAAGACAAATATTTTGTTGAGAAAACACCGCGGGTGAAGGACCGAAATCTCAAATGACAAGTACGATACGCTCATCAAAAAATGAAAGGAGGGGAGGGGGGCACAGTTTGTAACGATTCAATTCGTTTGCCATTCGCATCGCTTCAGTGAACCAGTCAGGCACACCTGCGGACCGCTAGTACTCCGGGAGTCATCGACACGTAATATGAAAAGAAAAAGTTGAAAAAGCAGCAGCATTGCCACAGAACAGCTGCACGAAACTCGACATTGTTCTGAACGCGAAAAAGTAAGCAATATCGAAGGTCCTTTCGAAATAATTAGGGTTATCCTGGCATATTCTTTGAACGAACCTACATTCTTTTTTCTTACTCCTGCACAGGTACTAGTCGTTCTTCCTTCATATATTCAGCGTTTAAAATCGTTTACTTCTACAGCCAATCAGCCTCTGGCAAGCGGAACAACCAGTGTACGTATTTTTTTTTCCAATGCAAGGTTCACCATAACTGTAGAGACGGAAAACTGAATGATAATCATACTATACTGTGTTTTACGGGCATTCTGAGAAAGACAGAGCCCAGAAGTACGCAGGGCTTGTCACTGTACACGTTTTTATAGATTTCTTAGGAGGAAAGGAGTTTAACGGAGAATAGAAAGGAAAAGAGATGCCACCGTCTAGGAATGAGAACAGCCTTTGACGCATTCAATACCGAGCGCCAGGATGGGGAACTTTCTACCATTTCGAAAAAAATTAGCGCATCTTGCACTACGTCGCACGAGGCTGGTTAACAGGAGAGCTGGTGGTCACCTAGCTAGTTCTGTCTTGGTTAGGCTGTCAACCTCTCACTTCCACCTTTCACACCCCTTGCTATTCTCTGCTATACATGATTATGCATGCCGTTTTTTCTCTATCTCTTTAGTATCTGTTTCTTTCTATCTCTATCTCTCTGCCTATTTATTTGTGTCTTTTTAT
The DNA here is from genome assembly GCF_013339695.2 of Rhipicephalus sanguineus. Classification (NCBI taxonomy): domain Eukaryota; kingdom Metazoa; phylum Arthropoda; class Arachnida; order Ixodida; family Ixodidae; genus Rhipicephalus; species Rhipicephalus sanguineus. The sequence continues at coordinate 114,186,401 of NC_051178.1, forward strand.
GTCTTTCTCTCTTCCTTCTCTTTCTTTCTGTTCATTTTCTCTCTCTCTCTCTCTCTCTCTCTGTAGTTCTTCTGTCGCCTTCTATCTTTTCTCTCTCTCTTCGTTTCTATCTCAATTATATGGCGAGACGCCACCTTGGTTACCGATTATAACAAAGACGCCTCCTAAAACTCGTTCATATTGAGAGACCAGAGATAGTGACGGTACGTAAGCGTGACCACGTAGTTGTGTCCAGGCTTGTGCTGTTCTCTGTATGCGTCGCTTCTGGATATTCGTTCGTCGGCATTTTTTAACCCCTCCTGAGGGACCGGCGTGACTGGAGCCAAAGGGCTGTAGTTTTGATTCCGTGGTGGCCGACGAGGACGCCATCTCCGCCTTGTGTGTCAGACTTCTCATGCTGACGTGTTGCAGTAATATGCCCTTTGTTTTGCCTTGCGAGAATTTTTCGTTTACCTCTTGGAGGCCATCGCAATTCATTCTTTTCTCTGTGTCAATTTTATTAAAGACTGGTCATGGTTATCTCCACAGCTCGAGCATGCTGTCTGACAAGTGCAGATAGTGCGACAACATGGCTGAGATTGATTCACTTTCGAAATTGCAGAGGTCCAGGCACTTAATGGAGCACGTCGGCCCACAAAACTTACCTTAACTTGAGCACGTAAAGCATCTTCCTCGAAAAGCCTTGATGCGGTAAGATCATGCGAGCTATTTGGTGCTGCATTTTAATTAGGTCACGCGAATGCGCGCTTAAAAGCAATTTTCGATTATACATCGTGGGAGGGACTGCTTTTCATGGCTCGCAAGTAACCCCAGCACCCGTCGCGGTGGTCTAGTGGTTATGGCGCCCGTGTGCTGACCCGAAGGTCGCGAGATCGAATCCCGGCCGCGGCAGCCGCATTTCGATGGAGGCCAGAGCCTTGAGGCCCGTGTACTTAGATTGAGGTGTACGTTAAGGAACACCAGATGGTCAAAATTTCCTCAGCCCTCTACTACGGCCTTCCTCATAATCATATGGTGGTTCTGGGATGTAAAGCTCCAACAAACTAGCATTCGGTACTTGAATTCGGTATGAAATTAAATGCTCAGGAAACGGGCAAAGTAGGATGAATTATCGAAGTGACGAAGGTGGCGACGACGAAGGCATGCAGGAGTGGCAGAACAAATGTGAACACGTTCGAAGCGCGCGAGCACGGTTTTTCGGCCGCTCTGGCGTTCTCGCTCTTTCTCCGCTTTTCAAATGTGAATGCACCATTAGAGCTAGATTAATTTCTGCGTTCCTTTCTGATATGGAACAGCGACAAAAACAGCAATTATGCACTGCTTCTTTCTGAATCGAGGCAACACGCGTATCTCCTGTAAAAATTTGAATCATTTACCTTTATTTTGATGGCCTAAACTGTAAAGGAAAAAAAAGAAGAGCGCGTAAAAGAGGATCTATTTTTGTTCGACATAAATAACCATCTCTGCCGCATGTCTTTCCTTGCATTATCGCCGCACGACAGGTACTTTCCTGTGATGAACAGAGTGCTGGCTATCAGCGTGACACAGCATTCTTGATAGTAAAGTGGCGAGCACCGAGTGTTCGAGAAAGGAAACGCAAGCAAGCCAGATGCCGTTTATCGTTGCGGGACAAAAACACACTCATTACGGGCTTTCGTTTCTTTTCTACGTTTTTGTTTACCAGTGGTCTTGTTCTAGTTATACCCTTTGTCGTCCGGTGAGGAGCAAGCTACGCCACGTCGCCAGTAAAGGAGGAGAGAGGAGGCTATCAGAGTAGTTGTGTAATGCAGGTCACATGACCAGCGCACCGGGGGAGGAACGGACCAGTCAGAGAGCGCTTAATTTGTTTTTTTTTTTTTTAGAGTATAAATGAACCCTTTATAGTTTATAGCTGCCGTTGCTACAGCGCTGGATAAAAATTATGGGCAGCGTTTATGGAACGGATGTCAAAGGGATAGCTACGTACAGCTGCTTATTTCGAAAGCGCTTTCCGTTGCCGTCAAATATTGTGGGTGTATTCTTCGTTTAGCAGAAACGAGATACTGGGCCCACTAGTATAGACACTTTGCAGGGTCCAGGCACGGGAACAACACCGGAGTAGGAGCATGAGCGGTGACATCGACGCACTGGCCTGTGCCCTGTGGGGGCGAGGCGCTGCACCACAAAACCCTGTGGGTCTGCTAATTGCGCTCGTTAACCTAATAGCCCACGTGCCTTTCACAGACCTGCCCGTGCTGCGGGATTACGAGCTCGGGGAGCTGCGCCAACAGTACGACTACGTAATCGGTGAGATAACGAATTAGTTGTTGCTTTCATCGCAGATCTGCCTGCAGCGAGTTGACTTCCCCAAAGTGCTCAGTGCGACATTGTTAGTGGCCGACTGTTTTCCTCGGAGCAGACAGAGGGTTCGAAAATGGCAATCTAGGAACATGTATGCAGGGTCTTCCTACGCGATCGTGGTTGCAATTTCGACAGAACGGGATAAGTTGAGGTGTTGTGGGGGCAGGGACGCGCTATAAGTAGACTGTGTTATGGCTGAACACGGATAAAGAAATTCTTTCTAAACGCCAGCAATGTTAGATCCAGTCGCACTATTGCTACATTCAAACGCAATCATTGGACCTCTGACTCATATTCAGTAGACATTACAACGATATCTCGCATTTCGATATCTCGCAGTCATTGTGCGATATCGCACAATGACTTCTAGAACGGCACTCAAGTCTTTCGTGCGCTACGACTGCTCTGTTGCTTTTCACTGTAGTAGAGAGGAGCAATTCTTACCTTGACCTTCAAGTGATAACACCCGCGCCCATGTAGGAACAAGCTATTCTACACCAAAAGATGTCGTGAGTTTTCGAATGTTATCATGTCATAAGCACATACTTCTCTGAGTATCTGATATTGACAACAAAGAGAGGGTGTCACAGGGAGGAGGAGGGGCACTATATTTCAATTTCATCGCCCACTCATGAAACAACAACAAAAGAAAACGAAAAGCAAGCAATGGCTTATTCCGCACACGTTTTAAGCGACTTGTCGCAAAGCTCGCAGAAGCATTTTCAGAGCTTACTGACAAGTGGGCTTATACGGTGTGTATCGGTGTCCTTCGAGTCACTTCGAGCCACTTTGAGTGCGACAGTGATCGATAGAAATCGTCTGCTTTATTTTCCAGCTATGCTAACGCTTGAAGCAAGTAGGTACACTCGCCACCATTTCGGCGCTAACGTGAGAAGCATCCACTAATCCATGCTTTTGAGGCCGGGCACTAAAGCTGTGCTCAGACAGAACCGAGAGCTGAATATTGTTCGGGGGTAACTGACGGGATCCGCACTTTGTGTTCAGAAGCACAATGCGTTATTACTGGGCTGTGATATTTCTAACGGTTTAGCAAACCATTACATATTAATCTACAGGCAATCACGGCCGATTGCGTAGTCAATGAGCGTGGGAAGCGTACTTGAATTCCAGTACATTATCAAATATATATACGTCTTATCAAGCATATCTACAAAGACTGCACCAGTAACAAAAAGCGCCAGGCCTGCGCGGAACACGCAGCACTGTCACAGCGAAAGCTGAAGGAGCGGCCTTTCTAGAGCCCGTTGTAAACACTCCTGGGGCGACTGCTACAGCTACAGTTGCGAGGCACGCACTACGCCAAAACTCGACATAATTTTGCGAAGTATGGAAGTAGCATTATTCTTCATACTGCGGGGAAACGAGGTATCCGATACAAATGCGTAATACATTGTGTGCACCTTGTAGGTGGTGTGGCTGATGACGAAAAATTATGGCTCAGCCCTTTGCAATGGGTGGGAAGCCCACCCACTCATTACGCTATTCGCACTGTGTGACGCCTTGTTGTTATTTTACTCTTCTACCACGCTGTATTACACCTGTTAACGTGATTTCTTGCCCGGTATGACACCTGTATAGGGTGTTTTTGCGAAGAACTTTCTGGCAGTGGCATGGCTCTGTGGTAGGACACGCGAGTGCCACGCAGGGGGCTGTTAGGACTCGGGCCCGGCGGGTGTCGTCATCGATAGCCGGCCCCGGTCGTCGAACCCGTCGCCCACCTTTTGCAGAGAGGAGAAGCGTTCTTAAGAGAGAACGGAGGTTTATTTACATATTTACGAGAGAGGTGGAGAGGGCATATTTTGTACAAGAGTCTTCGGCTTATATAGTCTCGCGTCGGCTAGCACTGAGATATCCGGGAAGCGATGACAGCGGCTCCTGCCAGTAAGGTGTCCTGCCGTCTCAGCGCTACGCCCACCAGAAAGGATAAAGGGGCCACAAAATAAACCTGGCGAGGAGCATGGTTCAGATCGATGTCCGACTTCGGAGGAGATGGCGGCAGGCGTCTGGAGCACGTGTATGTCTGCGTTCGCCAGAAGACATGCCGTGTTTCGATGTGAACCTCTCCGGCGGCGCCATCCCACGATGCGCCGCCTCGCTCGCCCTATCACAGTTGTCACAGGTGCATAAGTACCTCCCAGGAAAATGCGGGGTTCAGCGCGTCCGTCTAAGCGCCGGTCCCTGGGAAAAAGCTTTTGCATGACAGGTCCGTGGACAATGGCGTTCACAATGAGGAATTCGAGAGCCAGACGTAACAAGGCGTAGGTTCAAATCCCACTCAATCCTGGATATTTTTTTTTTCTCATTGTGCGCGATCGCGGTTACAGGCGGCGGCGGACAACGGTGCCACTCAAATCGGCTGTTGTTGTGATCTCATAACAGATGTCGCTGTAAAAAAAATATCAGGCTGAAAAAGTTTGCTTCGAAATAACGTTCAGGATAGAGCCCTCTCACAAGCTAGATATTTATTCGTTTGGCAGTCTATGAGCGTCGCATAATTACAGAGCTCGGCGCAGGCACTCTTTACATGTAGGATGCCTCCGCTCCTGCAACGTCGCGTATCAAACTATTCCAGCCACCCGGCGTACGAGCCTAGACGCCACAAAATTGATACTTGTTGCACGTATTTACCGGGAGCCCGTCGATCACGTACTGTATAATATAGTGCAATAGTTTACTGACGCGACCATTCACTTTTTTTATGTGAAATGCGGTTCGAAAGTTGGAGAAACAAACTTGTTATTCCCTTAATTAGCGATGACACGTTCACCCAACAATATGCGGTTTTCAGGGACAAATAGAAATACAGGGTATGTTGTGCCTATACACATATGAAGAATGCACTCTTAAAATAATATTTCAGTGCGAAATGAGCCCTAGAAGTCGCTGGTTATAAACACCGCCCTCCGCCGGCGACCGCCATTTGCCATGGTGTGTGTGACGTTTAGGCACACACGCCATGACAGCTACGCTCTGTGTGCTTCGTGGAGCGTAGCCGTCGTCTACCACCAAAGTTTCCGCCGCTGCAAATCATTTAACTTCAAGTCCAAGCTGATGAAAGCTGAAATAGCTCCATTGCACGCGCAGCTGACCACGTAACAAAATCATGCGCCGGAGGAATGTAGACGCTCGCAAAGTAAGCAGAATTGCTACATCACGGCTCGCTAGTGCGCCAGTGTTGCCCGACTCTCAGGCGTCTCGTCTGCTTATAAATCTATTCAATTATAAAGTAAGTGTTCGACTAAATGCGCCAAACTTTCGCCTGCTCGTTGGTGAACGCAAAAGGGTTAACACATAACACAGATTATGATCGAAAATTGGGGGTCGTGGCGCCTTTAACCAGCTTCACGACATTAGTTGCACTGACTAAAAACTATGTGAACTATAGTTGATGGCAAGTGGATGACAAAGGTTTGCCTTTCGGGTACGTGTGGTGTAGATAGCCGTTTTGAAATGACAAGTGAAGTAACGCGAGCGCAGAGGCCCTCTGAGGGTTGGCCCATTTTTACTGTAAAGCCCGTGCTCAGGTCACACAACTGGATGCTTTCCTGTGCAGATAAACCGATGTTTCTAAGGCGGTATTCATGGTCATTGTTATTACTTCGAAATACGACACGATCTTTTGAAGATACCAGCTTTTTTTCTCCATGATGAGGAAATTCACATCGCTCTATTAGGCAGTGTGTTGCGCCTCTTGTTGCCTGCTTTCCGTTACATTGCGTTTCAATGTGGTTGTTGTAATCTATTTCACGCGCCTTGCGCTCAAAGGAATCCGCGGCTGCAATTACTACTATACAATAACGGCATCATCAATACATTCAGCGAAAAAAACATGATTGAACATAGAATTACAACATGGCATGCAGTATCATAGCGCATTGGGCAGACATGTGTTTAAAACTGCATTTTGTAGAATTTCATTATTCACCTCTAGGAATATTATTTCCCGTTATTGAGTAAGCATGCGAAGCACATAATCGAAGAATATGCTGGACAACATGCTTTATTGGGTGCCAGGTAATCTGAAACTTGTTGATTGTAATTCTGTAAGGAAAAAACAACAACAACAACTCCTAAATTGAAGCGCAAAACATTTCCAGAGCGATAAGTCGTCTTGAAATGGATCGTCCTGCAGAATGACAAAAGTCGCAATAAAAATAAAAATCTAGAACTCCCGTGCGTTATCACGCCAGTGAGAGTACTGACTAACTATGACCCTATAAATGGGCCCCCTTTCCCCGTTTCGCTTTGTACATTGGTTTTGCCCTTCTGACTGCTTGAAACGTATCACTGCGCGCAGTTGGCGGCGGATCTGCTGGCTGCGTGGTTGCTAATCGCTTGTCTGCGAATCCGGACACAACTGTGCTGCTGCTGGAAGCCGGCGGTCTGGAAACCGCTTCGCGACAGATACCTCTAACTGCAGCCTACAACCTCGGTGGCCATGATGACTGGGACTATCGGACTGTGCCGCAGAGGAACTCCTGCCTTTCTTTCCACGAACAGGTGAGCCTTGGTTGCACTGGTGCCACGAAGGTTTCATTAACGTTGCCATGCAGAAACTATATTCGACATCGACGACAATAAAAAGAAATCGGTCACCTTTCTCACACTCGATTTAAGAGAAAACGTTATGAGAAGTATAAGTGAGCCGAGTAAGTATACGTTAAAAAGCTCTCCTCTGAATAAGCCACCAAAGGAGGTCTCCATCACTCAAGCACTCCTACGGGCTTTGCATGAAGCCTTTCTCACTCGAATCAGAAGTCAAATTACGCGAAGCACATTTTGTACTTTAGGCTTTAGGTTCAAGGAGGCGATCTTTGATCCTCAAGCCAGGACCTAGTTTTCTTGAATTTCAAAGCTTGAAATGTTTTTGAGGAACATCCATGCTACGCCTTTCTATTCATATTCATGTTCAAATCAATACCAATTTTATTATGATCTGAAATGCGCTCTAGAAAAGCGAATGCTGGATAATACGGCTCCGAAATTAGTTATGGGTTTATAACTTCATTAATGAGTCGGGTATACTTCAGAGCGTTGTCGGCGTCACGTATTTCAGGACAGCGTGTGTGTCCACAAATATATGAAAGTGCTGCATATTTCGGCAGCCCGATTTTAAGCGTGCACTACAATCTTTGCGAACGACATGACGCTCTACACCTTTGAATGCTGCTGCGAAAGACTTGTAGGACAGCAAATGTTTTCTGAGATTACACAACCCGTAAACTACAGACGCAGACTACGTGGTTAAGAAATTACCGTATAACTTAATTTCTTATTGCACCAATTGATCTTTCTAAGCTTGCACGTCTCTGCATTGTTACAGCGGTGCCCTTTGTCGCGAGGCAAGGTTCTAGGCGGAAGCAGCGTATTAAATTTCATGATGTACGTGCGAGGAAATCGCCACGATTATGACCGCTGGGCCCAAGCGTACGGAGCCACGGGTTGGGCATATGAGGATGTTCTGCCACATTTCAGGGACATTGAGGATTTTCGTGCCGGGCCAGTAGATGGTAAGTACTGTTGAAATCTACGGAGCCACTCACTCTCAGAAAGAAAGAGTATCGCTGAGCCCTGACTTGGCCCGTGTATGACTCTCTTTAAAGAGACACGTTAACTCTCTCTTGGGTTCAACGACTCACCAAAAAGACTATAATGATCTCCAAAGAGAGCTCACGTGTAAGTTTCGAGATAGTAGTATAAGTGGCAAGCAAGGACTTACAATGTCCTCGAGCGGTTGCGCTCCGGCCGCTCAAGGTCATTGCGACGCGAGGATCGACCTTGGGAGACAGCGTAGGAGAAATTTCACTCTCAAGGCACATTCACACCGAGCGCGGATCCGGAAAGCGGAGAGGCGGATCGGGAAAGTGGACGCTTATTATCCGCAAAAGCGGAAAACCCGCGGCCGCTTGTCCGGATCGCTCCCGGACCGATTTTCTCCGCGCAGAAAAGTTGGCCGCTTTGGCCGCAGCCAATCGAGGTCCGAGAAGCGCGCGCGCAGTATTGCGTGGTGCCGCAAGATGGCGACACTTCCGCCGTGGATTGGTGGATCGCTCCATCCGCGCGGCGGAGCGGGCAGAAGGCAACGCGGTTGGTCTGAACAGCCGCGCGGCCTCGCTGCCGCTCCGCTTTGAATATCCGCTTGCCCGCTTGCGTGCTCCGCGTTCGGTGCGAACGTGCCCTAAACGAGTCAAAGCACTCTTTTTTAGAGTGCATACTCGCAGGATTTTCTTTTCGAGGTCAAATACCGCTATCACAAGGTGACATCATGCATGAAACCCGCGGCGTCACTGGCTCCTATTCTTCCGGCATGAGGCAGGGGAGGGGAATAGGGGGAGAGCCGTGGGCTAACAGTGCATTGAGAGCGGCACTCAAGATAATTGTTGTTGCGATGAAAAATTTTGATGTTCATTGATTCAAAGGTTATTGTCGCAGTAATGTCCATGTGACACATATTCTACCCCCTATACTTTCTTTGGCGTTATTGTCTGTTAGTTCTCATTAATATATTCTACCCGGTAATTTAGGCTGCTAAGGTTCACGGCCTGGGGGCGTGGGCGAGCGCACCCCTTCCTCCTGCATAACTGACGTCGCTACATGAAACAATAAGTCGCTAGCACGGAACTAATGTAGGAACTTAATTCCTTTTCGGTTCCGCAGGAGTTGCGTGTAGAGGTGTCCGCCATGCCGATGCAAAACAAGTACACCTTTGTGAATGGAACACCCCACCAAAGTCGGCATAACAGCGTCGCATCGGAGCGGGAAATTCGCGATTATAGCTGTAGCTTGAGCGAAGGATCAAGTTTATATAGTTTACACCTTTGGAATTTGATAGACGACCAAAACGGGCGTGTAAGATTTCGGGCTGGAAGATGAATTATTAATTAATTAATTAGTTAATTAATTATTAATTAGTGTGACTTTTATTGAAATAAAAAGATGACTCTTGGCTGCTGTTGCAGATGAGGTGGAAAAGGGGATTAAAGGGTAGCGTGGTAGAAGAGTAAAATAACAACCAGGAGTCACAGAATGCGAACTGCGCAACGAGTTGGGCGTTGAATGCTTCCAAGCCATTACAAAGGGTATTGTGATAATTATTCATCGTCATCAGCCACAGAATCGACAAAGTGCGCATAATGCCTTACAGGTGTTTAGCGGGTACCACGGTTCTCCGCAGAATGACGAAAAATGGCATAGGGGATGCTTCCCTACTTCACAAAGCTTATGATGATTTATAGCGTACTGGGTTCGTCGCAAGTGCACTTATATTGGTTGCCAAGGAAGCCGATAAGGATCCCATAATTCATTTCCTCAGGGTCTCAATAAAGTTCTTTCACCATCTCTCTCTCTTTCTCACGTTAGCGTATGTTATAAAGGGGGGGGGGGGAGAGTGAAATAACGACCGGGCGTCACACAATGCCAATTACGTAACTAGTGGGTCGTATAAAGCTTCCAACCCATTACAAAGGGTTGAGCCATAATTCTTCATCGTCATCAGCCATCGCGTCAGCAAAAGGACATAATGCCTTACAGACGGTACCTCGATTCTCTTCAGAATGATGAATAATGGCGTGGTGGGTACGCTGCTAGTTTGCTCGCCCAAGAGAGTTCATAACGGGCTCTAGGAATGCCGCTCTTCCAGCTTTCGCTGTAGCTCTGCTGCGCTTTCCACGCAGACCTGGCGTTTTTTTTTCACATTTTGCATGCATATACATACACGTACGCATACACACGCCACGCGCGCAAGCGTTTTTTTATAGGTATGCATAAAAAGTGGCTGTATCACCCCCGTAAAACATTTCTGGCTGCACCCCTGCTGCACACATTTAAGAAACGTTCCTTTGCTGGAGTTGCACACGCGTTTTCGGCTTCCTTGATTGAAAGCAGCGTAAAAGTAAACGCATTTTGGACATGCCTTTGCGATCGCACCAGCGAAAGGTGTTTTCAGAATGTACGGTAAGGGTATTTAATACGGTTACCTTTTGTATCAACGATTGCATTTCTCCGAACTTTTTTGTGTGTGTGAACAAGCAGAATACCACGGAGAAAGCGGCGAGGTACCGGTGGGATACGCGAATGCCAGCACTCCATTGAACGAGCTTTTCCTCGATGCGTGCAATGAGTCCGGCTATCCCATGGTCGACTACAACGGCGCGACCCAGTCAGGTAAGCCAGACTCTGCTAAGACGAGAAAGAAAGCTCTTCCATGTAGATTTCTTGCCATTCACAGTGCAGATAAAGAAAACGTGCTGTTGTGTATGTGTTGCACTTTACCACACTTTTTGCCCAAACCGTGGCCTAATGTCCTTTTTTGGGGAGAACACTCACGTTTGCACCATTCCACGTGGTAATGCCCCAAGCAGCATGACCAACCCAGAATACTCACTCCTTCCCGCTCCCATTGGGAGACCACTGTTCGCAGCACAGCTGTGAACAACCAGTGAAGAGTGATTGACTGGGACAGCCGCACTCTAGCAACAAATGAGTTGCTGTACTGAGTGTTCGACCCGCTGGGACTACATAAGCAAAAACAACAAATAAAGTTTTATACTAATGCTGTTCTAGGAAATAAACACCTAATAATACCTTTGGGACTTTAGAGCTATCCTTGAGCAAGCGACTTTCCTGGTATAATACGCAATAACAGTGACGAAGCCTCAAACAGCGACAGCCTCCGCGCACGCTGGAAGTCTTCATTGCTCAGCTCAGACCTGGAGCACCCACTCTGGGCCGTCCAGCGAGACGAGGAAGCCGCCAAGAGCTAGCAAACCTTGGTCGAAGCCTAGGCGGGGTGCAGGTTCATCCCACCCATTCACAGGGCACTTAATAAACTTCTCTGAACTGATCTGAAAAACAAGAATGATCGACCCTCTTCTTGGGTCGAAAGTACAAGGATATCACAACTGTAATATAACAGTACTAGCCAATTCAATTTAAACAATAATGCATAGCTTATATTTCGTAGACATGTTTGACCGATCAGTTTTTTTCCCTCATGCATTCACTTTCTCGTGAACAGGTTGCTCTCGCCTGCAGGCAAACGTTGCGAATGGAGAGCGAGTTAGCGCAAGCAAGTCGTTCATACAGCCCGTGCTGAGAAAGCGGAACAATCTCGACGTGGCTCTCTTCAGCCAAGTCACAAAGGTGTGTGCGACGGAGATTCTATAACTTGTGAATCGTCGTACGATAGAAGCGGAAGTTTTTTCGAGGGGCTCGTTTCTTTGTTCGACACAACAAATGAATCCAACAGACAGGCCGGGGAAAGCATAGGTGCCATCAGGGGCGTAGGCAGAATTTTTCTCGGGGGGGGGGGGGGGGGGGCACCTCCTTGATATGAAGTGGAGGCCATGCAGGCAGGTGTGGTCGAGTGTCATTTTGGGCTCTGTATGCCATGGTGAAAAAAAATTCGGGGGGGGGGGGTGGCAGGGGCCCGGTGGACCACCCCCTAGCCACGCCACTGGGTGACATTCATTGTTGTCATTAACTGTAGTTCAGTAATAATGACGCAAACTGAAAGGGCTTAAAGTGGACTTTAATTCTCTGTTAGATTCATTTCCTAAACTGTCGAATAACACAAGCGCTATTTTACAGTCCGAAATGAAGCAGTCGGCCGAACATACAGCTCACAGTTTAGCAGTTCCTTGGAGTGCATCTCGCTCAACCTGATTGTTCTTTTATTGTATCGCCTTACTAAAAAAAAAAAGAAAATTGTGTCGTAGGCTGCACATGGAACGCACGACGTCAGTGGTTAGTGTTCAATTCTTGAACACAGGGTGAAGTATTGAAAAGTGCAATACGATGAGGACATTGACTCAAATTACCTGGCGCTGTCACTCGTCTAAGAAGGGGTCCTAGCACGTTAGTGATTTGTGTATATGTGTGTGGTGTTTTCTTGTCATCTTGACCTTTTTCTTTTTCTTAATTATTTCTCATTATTCTAATTGAGATTTTTTGGGATAACTGCTCAACTAAAGAGGCCAACTTTCCAATATTACCCCATTTACGATTACTCAGCAATGACCATGCGTGCTTGTTGCAAACCAGGACATGTTTGTTGTCATCTCTCTCTGCATCTCTCTCTATTTATGACGCGAGTATTTCCATGGTGCCGTATGTAAAGGAACACAGAAATTCAGTTTCGAGCGATCGTGGAGTTGCAAAACACGCATTTCCTGCACAAAAATGTCCATTGAGGCAAGTTGTTGAAACGGACGGCGCAACAGTCTATCTCGCGAACTCTGCGCAAACAACTTTGCGCGTAACCAATTTGAAACGCTCCTAAGTTGGATGGTTGGGCAAGTACGCACGACGCGTACAGAACTTGTAAAACGACTCCGTGAACGGGGTAACAGCAAAAGGACGACGCGTCCAACAGTGAAGGAGGTTCATTGATCACAGCCTTTTACTGCTTATTTTTCTGTTGTTCTTTCCTTATTTTCTTTCAGAACGAGCGAGTACACATTGCGTGGTTGTGACAAATAAATGTTGTCCTAGACATCGTGTGTGTCTATGTACTTCTTTTACTGCTGTCCTGTTTTTCGAACTGTAATTAGTCAGTTTTTTTTTTTGAAGCAATATTTAAAACAACGTGCCGCGTCATTCTGGGACGCAGATCAATTTCGAAGGTACCCGTGCGGTGGGCGTGACGTTCATGAGATACGGCACGACACAGAGCGTGTCCGCTACACGAGAAGTGGTCCTATCCGCTGGCACCGTGGGATCTGCTCAGCTTCTTCTGCTGTCTGGTGTGGGGCCCAGAGAAGACTTGGAACGGCTACAGGTCGGGCTTTATACACCATTTTTGACGACTCACCACGAAGGCGTTGAGGACTTACTTTCCTACGGCAGTGAGGTGTTTGCTGTTGCATCATTTCTCACGTCAAGGCACGTTTCAAATAGCTAACCAGACAAGAATAACCAGATGCCATAGGATGAAAAGACAATTTTATGTAGGCGCAGGTAATGACGTTGTGAGTTGCTGAGCAGTGAGATCTAGTCGACACGGTTCAAGGGAGTGCTCTATTCGAATGGTTAGCAGGCGTTAACAAATTGCGAAACCGGTCTCACGCTACAGGTAGCACGTTTTCATTTGTTGAGCAAAATGTTTGCCTTCACAGGGGCTGTTTCATTTGTTGAGCGAGATGATTGCCTGCTTAGGGGCAGGCTACCATAAGACTACAAGTCGAATTTGAATACTTAACTAATTAATCGAGTGTCATTGTTTAATCTTCGAAATAATTTCTTCGCGACACTTATTGCAATTTCCGAATGGAAACCTCTGACTTCAAAATTCATGTCCACCTAATTTGATATTGAGGACGACACCAGCTTTTAGATACGCATTCTCAAAGCTCAGGGCATATTATATTGATGTTTCAGCAATTTTCGAGCTTTAATGCATAAAAAGACGTTTTGATGAAGAAACGTAAGTGGAGAGCACTTATCACAGAACTGATGTCGTTGTTTCAAAATTTATTTCGTGTGGATCCAGCTCTATAAGTATATTTGCGCTATGTGCCAAATGAGTTTAAATAAAAGCCATGTTACCGTTAAAGCAAACACCTGGTATATTTTGTTTACTGCAACAACAAGTATGCCGTATTAACTTTACGCCCTGCTGAGAGCGAACGAAAATGTGATGCCGATAAAGTGCCCTTTACTCATTTATATTCTGATACTATCTAAAACAATAATTTTATTTGGAATAGTGCATTTCGTATATATAAAAATAAAAGGAAACCGCCACTTAAGCGCCCTGTACAGAGGGTTAACCAGGGATGCTGAAACGTGTGGCCGCGGTGTTTATCACTTGGTTAACATGTCCAGGAATTCGGGACATCGACAACTAGCGCCATCTGTTGCGTTGGCTGCTGAGTGGCAGCGTCACTGAATGGGAAACGACCTTTAAACATTTATTGTAGTGCAACGCCTCAATATAAGCTTAAATCACTTCGTCCGTATAATCTGGGAGTCAACATCTCACAGTGCGAGAAGTTTTGTTTTATTCCCATAAACTTCCTGGGTTCGAGAATCACTTTTATGTGCTATGTGAAACTCCATAGGAGAGAATTAAAAAAATTATATAAAAACAATGCGCTCTCACCTGCCAAAATCACTAAAGTGATCCAATCTAGATGATTCAGTCTTCGTACCTGTGAAGTTTGGCTGATGTAGGCGAAGTTTCCGAGGTTCGACGGGAACTTTTGTAAAAAGGTGCATTGCAGTGAAACCACCTTATAGGAGTGCATGCGCTTCATAGTGTTTTCGGTGGCCCGAAAACACGGGAAAATGTCAGTGTTTTTATACAAGTTTGTTATTCTTGAAGCTGCTCAAGATATTGAGGGTATGAATACTGTGGAGTTCATTCGTTGATAATTAGCAATGAGAAATCATGGGTTAATTAGAACAGATGATCAAAAACGAGAATAGCTCATCGCAATTCAAAGCAAGTAATAATTAACAAGAGACATTGATACGCATGCGAATCTTCCTCTATTGAGTATATGTAATCAAAGGTACTAATGAATTTAACAATTTATATAAAGCTTATTGTTGAAAGCGGTGAGTACAGAAGGACATGTATCATATATATATATTTATAGGTAGTATTGCAACGTACACCATTAATACTAGATGGCTATCGCATCTAACTAGGAGTAGCTACTGTTATAGCTAATTTAGAATCAAAGGTATAAAAGAGATGGTAATCGTACTCTGGAATTATTAATATTGACACTTAGTGATAAATAGGAAAGGGATAAATAAAAATCAACTAATCGGAGGATCACGTTGTGATGTATCACATGGAGTGGAGACGAAGAGGATGAAAGATATAAGAATCTTAAGTTGCTAGTTAGGGATTAGGGGTATTTTAGCTTAATTATTATGGATAATTAACACATTTGACAATGACGTACCCGCAAGTATTCACACTGACTGAGGTTTACTCAGCAACATTATGCACATTTGCACCCTGACCATATAAGTCATCACTTGTAACGATGATTAATCACAAATTTTAAGCTCATAATAGAAGGCTTTCAGTATAGAAGCATACGTACATGAAATCTATACGGTATTCAATGTATGAATTTACGATAAGGGATACATAACAACACGCAATCATCTTTAGTGGTAGCGATCGATGGTTAGTAGTGAGGGATGATTTTGGGGGAAATCTATGCAACCGAGTGATTAAAGGTGGCAAATCAAATTTTATGCAAGAGAAAAATATTTTATCGTTTATTAGTGATCGTTGTAGGCAATTATCAAGTGTGAGTAGATGGTCAATAAATTAATAGGACGATATCATTGTAATGCATCAAATGAAATAATAGAGGGAGAGGCTGAATACATTTAGAATGTTTTGCTAATTGGCAATTAAGGACACTGCAGCACAATTAAAATATTTATTTTTACAGCAGAGCTGTTATCCCACCCTTTGTCTGACTCGCGATGTAGACAAGCAATCATCATCATGCCGGCGTGTTCAGCATAACTGTGCCTAGTTAAGCCAAGTGAATCATAGCCAATCCTATTTAAGCCTAGTTGAGCAGGGCAAAACCTCATTAGCCATGCATATATACTCAAAGGCTAATTTGCCATAATTAGGCCGAGTTGAGATTCTTGTTGCATAGTCATGCCGCGCTCGGCATATGCTAATTAGCGAATACTAATTAAGACTTAATGGCGCTGATTAAGACTAAATTAGCATTAATTATGCTAATTAGTTCATTAGCCTTATATTGACTTCGAATGCAAGCTAGTCGAGGCTGAACCTCGAATGTGCGAGTTTGGGTAATTAAACTAATTAAGTTAAAATTAAGGCTAGTCTGACTTGGGATGCAAGCTAATCGAGACCAAGTCTCCAATGTGCCACTAAGAGCTATTAAGCTATTGCAGTTCGGCGGGCTCATTGGTTTGTTAGCACTGTAACGAAAAAACAGCGCGTGAATACAGGGACGGAAGGGGCACACACACGAGCGTTGTGTGTGTGCCCCTTTCGTCCCTGTGTTCTCACGCTGTTTTTCCGTTACAATGCTATTAAGCTAATTATCATAATTAATCTGCTTGAGCAGATTCATTTGGTGTTGTGATTTACTGGTGTTGTGACCTACTTGGTGTTGCAATTGCCAAGCGATACCCAATCGAACCCTATCAACACCTAGTCTAGACTCGTGATTTACAGTGTGCTCCTGTGAACACTTCGTGCATATGCGTGTGAATGCACGTGTCGACACTTGGCTGGTCAAGCCAGGACCAGCCAAGTGTCGACCAGCTCCCCTCTAGCACAGCCTTGCGCGACTCAGTGCAAGCTGCGCGAATTTTTAAAATTACGTTAGCCCAGAATGCACATTAGGAATGACTTACTATAATGTTGATCTATAATCGCACCTTGGCATGAAGTGCATGACTAATGAATGGCGACGATGAATTCAACATATTTTAAATGTAGGGGTGAAAGCTGTCAGTGTAGGACATAATCAAGATAGATAGTATAAGCTGCACTAGAAGAGAAACTTGGGCTAGTTGGTGATTCATCATTGTGAAGGAAAAAACAGCGCTACAAAAGCGCTTCAAGATTGCGAGTTCAGCGCCTGTGTCCTGTTTTCTTCCTTAGTCCTCGTCCATTTGTAGCGCTGTTTTTTCCTTCACAATAGATGGTATAATGTCACGTAGTCGTGACGTCGACGACGACCGCAGGCGACGTGTCCAAGATGAAACTCTTTATTTGCCCGTACTTGTGGCCGAGAAAGGGAAAGTTAATTTACAGCAATACACACGGTATTCACTGATTGCGGCGAACAGAGCGTCGACCGTCGATCAGCTGACAAGCGGTGAAGCGCGTCGGCATTTATACATGTGCCGTCGAATATTCCAGCGTTATTGCTGGTTATCGCGCAAGTTCTAGAATAAGCTCGAGTGTTCGCGACTTGCGCGCAATCTTAACAAAACAATCTACAATAAACGCGAAGCTTCTCGAACAATGATGCGCGGTGTGCGCTGAGCGTTGCTGACAGTTTTGTGCAGTTATAGTGCGATGGCGGGAAATAATAGAATATCGTTAATTATTAGCAGCGATAAATATCATTAATTCGCAATCAATTATGATTATTCATTTAATATAGGTGCCATGAATCACTGACATGTGCCACAAGAAACAGTTACGATAGATCACGATTTAAAGGAGTACTGCTTTGAAAACAGCGCGAAAACTGGACAAAGGCTAAGGAAAAAAATTCGGCAGATCTCACGCGTTGTGGGAATCGGTTTCATGCGAAGCAGTCATCGAGTACTTTTATGCTGTATTTTATGGCTTTGAGCCTAGCGTTACTAGGTGGATCAACGTGCTTTTTTAAGTGCAGTAACTGTGCGCACAACGTGGGCTTACCAGGCACGTAGACAATACTGGCGTTTAAAGGGTAACATACAGTGCGACGTAACGTCAGCCCTCACGTTAGAACACATACGTCAGTATTTTCGAAACTAAGTGCACCTTATGGTGCAATCATGTGAATATCATACGTAACTTTCGCTAATGTGTTCCGCCGGGGTCGAGAAATGCTTCAATATAGCTTACTGAATCATAGAAATACAAATGTAAGGTTTATTAGACTGCTATAAAAGCAGAGCCAACGAACCACATCAATTAATCTGATATGACGCCTGTATCGTAGGGATGCATATGCAGTGTTTATTGCTTTCTTGTAAAATTAGATACCCAGCACCACAACCACAATGGATGTTGCACCGACATTACGCCTGCATAGTCCGTTTTTTCAAACCAGTTTGTAGCCCTGGCGTGGCTCTGTGATAGAATGCGTGACTGCCACGCAGAGTTGTGCTTGGGTTGGGTTTCTGCTGAGATAATAATCTTTATTCTGTCCATTTGTGAGGTCAACGCTGCCGATATCGGTTTCTCTTAACGCTCTTGCATTTAAATTACCAATGTTTGTTTCGCCGTTCCTGATATAAACTATCTATCGCCTGTGGCGCATACCCGTACACCGTGGCGCATACCGTACACCGCGGCACGTGGTAAACGGGTATGTGCCACACGTGTCTGGAGGAAAGTGTTTCACGACGTACGCGACAGGATTTTCACGTTATTCACGTCAAGACCCGACAGTCATATTCGTCAAATCCTCTTACCCTCCCCTGCAAATTTCGGTCTACACCAAGTTAAGGAGGCGATCAAGAGAGCACCCAGACGTATGCGGATAGATAGATAGATAGATAGATAGATAGATAGATAGATAGATAGATAGATAGATAGATAGATAGATAGATAGATAGATAGATAGATAGATAGATAGATAGATAGATAGATAGATAGATAGATAGATAGATAGATAGATAGATAGATAGATAGATAGATAGATAGATAGATAGATAGATAGATAGATAGATAGATAGATAGATAGATAGATAGATAGATAGATATGCCCAAAGTATCAAGTGTTCGCTAAGAAATGCTTCGCATTTGAAACAATACAAGTGCTGGCACATTGATGTGTTATACAAACACTGGGTGCGAAAGAGCCTGCTGCAAGAGAAACAAATTGCAGAAGGCTGTGTTGAAGCTAGGGCCAGTTGCTACACGTTACTGCGTTGAAAACACAGCGAAAAAGGCCCAAATGCTAATATAACATAAGTGCTTGTGTTGTTTGTTACCTTCGTCCCGTTTTCGCGCTGTTTTCAACGCAGTAACAGGTATACCAACTGGCCCTTCAAGAGATCCTTCTGCAATTTAAAGGAGTAATTAATTAACTTGATAGTTACAGGCAAATAATAATTAAGTGCAGATATATAGTAAAATTAATTGAGGGATATGATTGCAAAGCTACAGATGATAGCCTAAAGAAAGAGGGTGAATGCATTGGGAGATTCTTGCTAATAAGCCTTTTTCAAGCAATCCCAGAACGCCCCGCGGGAGCGTGAAGCCCTATGGGAAAAGTGTGTACATCGAGCGAGCCAGCCATTCGGTCGCCCGCTGCTCGTTGGCTCCGTGGGATCGCGAAACGAAAAGAACACGTTGAATATTCTTACATCGTAAAACAATTCACATATCCGAACGCATCTGCATGTATCTCTACGCATGAAATGTGAAAGGAATAACGCAGTCAGTGTAGGTATTGCCGAGCGTATGTATGTATATCGGACTTAGCACTTAAACGGCTTGTGTGTTACCGCGTGCCTATGCCGTCAAGACGTTCTGTTGTCATCAATATGAGCCGAACACCGAATTAATGTTTAGTGTTCGAATACTTGTAATGCACTAATGTAAATGTAACGCACTGAATCGCCATAGACACATTTCCATTTGAGCATTTGGTGTCGTGAACACTTTTGCGCTTGCTCGCTGCGTTTAGCCGCTATGGCCTATTTAAAAGGTAATTTCAGAGTTGCAGGTCATCTTGCTCACGACTATACATATCTGCGGCATACATTCACCTGCTAGCCAACACGCGAAAGCACAACCAGCGTTTCTAAAATGCAACTGCATTTAGTATCAACGAAGGGTGGCAAAAGCTTATCGATTGATGCATATATGGTGCGAGCTACGCGCACGCGGTCTATCTGTACTTTATTTCAGTATACTTTATACTTCAATGTATTTTTTTATTTTAGCAAACGCTGACTATACGCTCTCGAGTACTCTTTGAATATCACAACCTCACCTTGAGCTGGTCGACAGTGTCGATGGACGTTGATTCCAAATGGATCCGCGAATAGCATAGACCGCTCCTGAACTTCATCTAGGAAGCCGAATTGTATTGTTTTACTTAATTTATGGTGTAGGGGCAGGGGACATTGCCTGGCTCGCGCGTGACTAACTTCGTCCCACGTTTCTATTAGTCATCTCTAGAACGGACGAAGCCTCTAAGCGGTGAAGTGAAAACTGGGCACAGGCAAAAACCAGATGTATGTACTAAGGGACAAGGAAGGCAAAGGCACTAACACAAGGGTAGGGTAGCTTAAACAGCTGAGGAGTTTGACGGAGATCCGTACAGTAGCCGGGGCAACCAGGGAGATAACGTAAGAAGTAGTAGTAGCCCAGAGGAATCGGGCATCCCACCGGTAACGACAGGGGAAATAAAGAAAGCCTTCGAGGGAAAAAGAGACAAAGCCCCTGGTGAGGATCATGTAACATCAGATCTGTTGAAAGAGTGGGCAGACTGTGTTATAAAAACTGGCCACCCTGTATACAAAATGTCTCTTAACGGTGAGGGTACCCGAATCTTGGAAGAATACTAAGATCATCTTAATCCATAAAAAAGGGGACGTCAAATTGCAGACCGATCAGCTTACTGTCCGTTGTCTACAAGCTGCTTACAAAGATAGTAGCTAATGCAATTAGGAGAACGTTAGAATTCAGTCAACCAAAGGACCAAGCAGGATTCCGTACAGGCTACTCGACAATAGACCACATTGACACTGTCAATCAGGCGATAGAGAAATGCGCTGAATATAACTAACCCCTATATACAGCCTTCATAGATTACGAGAAGGCATTTGATTCGGTCGAGCATAAGCAGTTACGCAGGCGCTACGGAATCAGGGCGTCGACGAACCATATTTAAAAATGCTGAAATAAATCTTAGGTTTAGGCGCACGTTAAAGAGCCTCAGGTGGTCAATAATTCCTGAGCCCTCCACGACGGCGTCCCTCATAATCATATCGTGGTTTCGGGACGTTAAAGCTCAACAGTTATTATTATTATTATTATTATTATTATTATTATTATTATTATTATTATTATTATTATTATTATTATTATTATTATTATTATTATTATTATTATTATTATTATTATTATTATTATTATTATTATTATTATTATTATTATTATTATTATTATTATTATTATTATTATTATTAACAACACTGATACTGGTAGAGTGTTGGTTTATGTAAATTGAATTACCAAAAATGAAAGCTCGAAGCGTTTATATTCAACCTGGTTGAATGTTTTCTCCGCAGTGCATTGTGGTTTAAACCGCACTCGTCTTAAGCGTCTAGTCGTGTTTTGGATTTCTCATCTTCCAATATGACTGAAAAAAAAATACAAAGACCAGGAGACGCCATTTCTTGACTTGCACCCCGCGAAAATACACACTGCGGTGTAGCTTTTCGCATGCGACAGCAGCGCCAGAAGATGGCCTAGCGAGCAAAGCAAGCAAAACTAGAGGAATATCATAATCTTCTGCCTTTATATATGGTTTTTTTTTTATCCTGCGACAAGAGCATCTGTAATTACGAATTGTCCACGTGCGCATTCACGTGGCTACTTGAGAATTATTAAAATAAGCAGATGATAGGACATGCAGAACATTAATTTAGGCAAAACTCGGTATGTGACACTATCGCGTTAATTACGAAGCGCGTGTACAGGGTTGTTTTTCACGTATTATTTCTGTTATCGCCGAGCGGCCTATGTAGTAATAATAATTTAAGGGTTTTTACGTTCCATAACCACATTGTCATTATGAGGCAAGCCGCAGTGGGGAAATCTGTAATAGGTTTAAACACCTGGGGTTCTTGAACGTGCACCTACATCAAAGTAAGCTGGTGTTCTTGCATTTCGTCCCCACTGGAATACGGCCGCCATGGCAGGCAATCGAACCCGCGACCTCGCGCTTAGCAGCGCCCACTTTATCTGCCAATCGCTCCCACGGCGGACACATATTATGTAGGTGGCGCTGTAATAAAATTTAACCCCTATAGCTGACGCTTAGAAGTCCACAGTAGGCTATGCTCTGGAGAGACATTCATAAGTTAAACTACTTTAACATTATTAGTCAATTGTATTGGTCGTCCCACCCTCACCCTTAAGCATATTCCACCTCACCCGTTGTAGCACAGCCTCCATCGGCCTACTCGAGTTTTGGTACCAATGGTGGTCGCGCTGCCCAAAACTGGATTTTTAAAATCACGAGCCATACAACGCTCTCGCCTTAATGAATGATGGTTACTTAGCGCTCTCTGACGGTACGAAGTGTTTATTGACATTACTGTATGACTGAGACGATGGCAATGAGGGATGCGAGGAAACGGAAGAATTTGATCATCTAAGATTCCTGACCAATTAGGTCAGTAGATTAGTAGGTGAACATCGTGTCTACCAAGTATGAAAATAATAAAAGGTAGTCCGTGCATCTCAGAGGGGGCCACACTTCCTGCGAGATGCGAGTCGCGCACTGCAGCACACTGCTTTCAGCGTCATTTGTTACAGCACGTGACTTCAGTTAGCCTTCCACTGCGAAACTCTCAGTGCGGTCACTCTAAAGTCGCCGCGAAGAAAAACGGATAGATGGTGGGGCTCGTCATGTAAGCAAAACAGGGCACATTGCCTACAATACGTAAGGGAAGGCAGGGGAAAAAACTCCGCTTGCAGAGTTCTTTCCCTGCATCGCCTTGGCAAACGTAAGGCCAGCGTTAATAACAATATCTGGGGTTTTATGTCCCAAAACCCCGATATGATTATAAGCGACGCCGTAGTGGAGGGCTCCGGAAATTTCGACCATCTGGTGTTCTTTAACATGCACTGATATCGCACAGTACACGGGCCTCTAGCATTTCGCCTCCATCGAAATGCGACGTCCGCAGCTGGGATCGAATCCGCGACCTTCGGGTCAGCAGTAGTGATGCAGAACTATCGATGGTACTATCGATACTATCGATAGCTGAGTCGCTATCGAACTATCGATGGTAAAAAATACTATCGATAGCGCTATCGATAGTAAAAAATTCGATGGTACTATTGGTAGTATAAAATCAACTGCGCGGACTCACTGCAGAATAAACTTGGTTTCCCGCGCGCGTGGTACATAGTGGAGCCGGAAGAACAGGATGGAGGGCAAGAAAGTTGGCATGCTTGTGTTCTTCACCCGAGTGCTTTGCTGACACATGATCATAAAGTGAAATTGTTCAGCTATAGCGCAAAGGAAGCCTTTACATGTGGTGGGACCGCGCGGCTTCAAACTGATATTGCATTTTATGATTTCACAACAAAAAATATCAAGAAGTTAATTGTAAGATGTAACTGGTTGCTTTTGGATACGAATTTATTGATGAATATTTCCCGATATTTTCACTGCGGAAATATTTAATTTCTCTACCAAAAATGATCATAAATTAAGCGAAGCTGGTAGTAGGCTATCGTAAATATTTTGGCAATATGGCCGGCCAGCAGCCGCATCATTATTCACACCATTATCGATAGTATTGTCACGTGGATGTGACGGTGAAGAATGCTGCAGCAAGACTGGGAAATACGGATATACGGTCATTCACCATATATATATATATATATATATATATATATATATATATATTTATATAAGCCACAAAGAAAAATAACTCAGAAAGACTTTCCGTCGCGCGGTATCGAACGGGCGACCTCTCGCTTTCCAGCGAGCGGCGTTTAACGGTTACGCCATCTAGAGTCACTGTATATGCTACCTTTAGGTAGCAGAGTTGCGCATCTGTCTTCCAACGCCACTAGCAACCATGTATTGCGGAGAAGCTGCCGCTTGGGCCAATTTTTTTATTTCTCGACGCTGCCGCTGCAGCGAACTGAATTAACACTAGCCATCGACAGCCAATGTTTATCGCCGGTCTTCGACACGCCAGACAGGTTAATCGGCGACACAGTAGGCATGTCGCCTGCAAAAACGAAGTGCGACTTTACCGCATAGCTGTGGTTGCTAGCCGGACCTATGCGCTACTCTGCTACCTAAAGGTAGCATATACAGTGACTCTAACGCCATCAACAGTACCGTCTTTCCGCCTGCTAACGGCGAGCTATTTATATACACTATTTCCTTCAGCATGCTTTCTTATTCGCCACATAAATGGCGCGACGTGCGCGCGTTGCGCGCTTTAAAGTTCATCGCCCCGCTCCTGCGAACGCCGTTGGTCTTCGTCCTACAGGGCGTGGCCGCCTTCGTGCGCTTATCTCGAGGAAAGAAGGGGGCGGCCGGGGGGGAAGCGGGCGGTTGTATGTCTTGTGCTCTCCCCGCGAGGTCCGCACTGCTGAAGCCACAGAGCGTACGAAGGTCACTTCGCAGCGGCCGCGTTTGCGAAAGGAGCGCGCTGTTTAAACAGAAATAAATAACAACTGTGACAGTTCGCGCTCGTCCTGTGTGTGCCTGTTCGTTCGTTTCGTCAGCCCTGCTTTATGTTTGAGCAGTGCGCTTCAAGTGTCGAGCTGTGACGCATGATAGTTCGCGTTCGTCCTGTGTGCGTTCTTTTCGTGCGTCCTTTGGGCTCGAGCGACGCGCTGGCATTTTCGAGCTGCTTTCCATTCTTCGCGTTACATTGCAATTTATTGCTATCGCATTCATTGCTTCGCTGTTGCGGCGAAACTGTGACTTTTATACATCAGTCATCAAACCTTCCAGCGTTATCGCTGGTGTTCGCGTAAGCTCTCGAATAAACTTGACTATTCGCGTCCGGCGCGTAATCTTAGCAGAATGATCTCAAGCAATTGTGAAGCTTCTCAAAGATTACGGCGCGGTCTGCGTCAAACGTTGCTAACAGTCTTTGTGGTTGAAACCTAAATACGTCAAACCAAAGCAATGAACACGCGTTCCAGTAATATCGCTATAGCAATAATAACGATGGTACTACCGATTGCACTATCGATAGTTTGTTTACACTATCGATAGTTTCAAAAAAGCTATCGATAGTCAATTTACCGATAGTTCTGCATCACTAGTCAGCAGCCCGGCACCATAATCACTGCTCCATTGCGGCGGACAAGGCCCGCGTTGACAGCAATGTTTACCTTCTGGTGGCACGGTAACAGGGCAGTTCAATGCCTTCCTACTCTTGCAATTCGCCGCGAGATCGGGCTACAGGTGGCAGCACCGTCGCCGCGCTAGTGTGGATAGGCGGTTGTTGGCGCGTATACAAACGTGCACAACAGCGCTTCGTTGTGAGCGATGTGACTTGATTTCCGGCAAACAAAATGCGTTGACTGCAGCTTTGTGCTAAAATGTGCGCTCTTCATTCCCGAATTAATGCACGAAGCACGCCGAACGTTACAATTACTTGTGAGAGAAGCGCATTCTGCCAACGAACGGGTTGCTCGCCTTCGGCGACAGTCGGCGTTTTCGCAATGGGTGACGTTTTCTCGTTTTATTTGTACATGTTTAGCTTGTGTTCCACCTACTACGCACTGCTGTATCGCGCGACTGAAATAACTATTTACTTCTTGTTCATTTGGATGCCCCTCAACAAAAAGAAAGCCCGTATTCCTGCACGATGAGTTGAAATAGGACTTTGTGCACTGCGTGCTCAAATATTCATTCGCATTTTTTATTCAGTTCTCCATGAAATGTAGGACAGTTTATAGGTTTACTGAGGAAAGCTACGTGGCTGACAGCGCTTTAGCGCTACGGAGATGTTTAACACGCACACGCTTGTTTTTATTCCAGTAACGGTACACAAAGGTAACTGTGCAGCACGGAAATTTCTTCGATTGATTACTTGCACGACAGCAATGGAACAAAGGCCCGGTTATTTCACGGGACCAAAGTACGCTTTTTCATACGAATAATGTCCGCTGCCTTCTGTCAATCCAAACAACGCAACACAAACGCTCAAGATAATGTAAAGAAAAAAAAAGATGTGGCTTCGCGTGAAATTACTACGACATAAATGTAAACTACGCCGTTTGGATTATTTTGACCATCAGCGCTCATTAACGCGCACTTTAATCTAAGTACACGGGTGTTTTTGTATAAATTTTGCCACAAGTTAAAATTGCGCAAGGCAACTCAGTTTTGCGATTTCCGTGTCATTTCATTTTCTGTTCTTTTTAGGGGACAATTTAAGTACCGAAGTGTCAGACGTGACTCAACAGAAATATTTCTTTCTAGTGAGACCAGGACCGTACACAACTAAAGCTCGACGCATAACGTATAAACCACGCTTAACCACAACGCACAAAGCCTTTTTTTTACCACCGCGCCGCTAAAAGGCTATATTCACATGAGATTTCATCTTTAGGGCTACGCCAAGTGCACATTGCAATGCGCTTGAACAGCGGCACCTACAATGACTCTCGTGAACGGAGGGTACGACGACCACACACAGCACTATCGACAAGTGCACTCTCTGTTCTTATTACAGTACATATACAGCCGATCAAGGCCAAATGCTTCTCTAAATCGCATTAGGCATACGTACGAGCGGTTTAAGTTGCACTAACGCAACGGAACAAACCGCCTTTTGAGGATCCGCATGACGTACGCGCACATGCAAGCACACGGGGCTAGCAGACGACGCACGGAGCAATCCACAATATGCGCGGTTCAGCCAGAAGCCACTAGGCGGCGACTCCGCTCGATCTCGCGGCCAATAGTGAACAGCAAACTTATTGACAAAAACAAAAAAGACATTCGTGAAAGGTTGCTCAGCTTGCCCCAAACATCGCCTGGTGAGGTGCTACGTTGTCTTACGGTAAACAAACACGCGACACAGAGAATAAAAATAAAACGGCTTTTCGAGGTCCCTTGCTCACATAAATTAAATATTTCCGCTCATAATCGATATAAAACGGGTCCTGACGAGGGGCCTTTTAGCGAACTTTACCATGTAAAAATAGAAACGCGCTATTCTGTCCCGAAGAAAGCTGGCCGCAAGAGCCGGGTTTCAAGCCGCGACCGCCTACAATTCTGCAGACCAGCATAGGCAGTCAAACAAGAAGGCGAGTTTCTCGATACTTTATGTGAATCTAATCTGTTTCATTACTCTTTCACCAACACTTAGCAGAGAGGGAAACGCGGCCTGTGTAGCATGTCATGCGTAAGTCAATGCACTTTGGGACGTATAGTTACGTTATTTAGAAACAAAAAGCGCGCCGTTAAAACTAAAACGACTTTATTAAAACCATTCTTTTTAAGATGATCGAACAATTTTCTGCTTGCAAAGGTATTCTTCCTTTACTTCTGCTGCTTATTGAGCTTTAAAGAAAATGTCTGTGGCAGCGAATATAACACGGCCAGGCGTCTTCACGTAATAGCGCAAAATATTGATTTTATAAATTGATGCCAACAAAAATTAGGGACGTCACGACTCCGCACATTCGCAAACTCGCGATCGTCATCACCGCCTCCCAAGCTTGCATTATTTTCTGGAAGTTAGTTTTTTCACATTACAAAAACAGCAGCGCTAAAGGACGCGTAATTGCTTTAAGAAACCCGTCGAAGCCAACAACAATATATCTTCGGACGAAATATATTGAAGAGGCAGGGGATGAGAAGAAGGGCAGCACGCTCTTTCGAGAGTTCGTAGTTATCAAGCACAGCCAAGCGCCTTGTATGTGTGCACCCTTTCAGTGCAACAGAACTGCTGACTCACAGTCGAGCAGCGCAACCGGCCGCTCGTCGCATGCGTTGCCGTTATCACTCGGCGGCTGAGGTTCGCGCTCGCTGGTTGTACATCGTAGTCGTGCTTTTTTTATGTATTGTGGTTTTCTCAATCCGCGCGATCACGGCAAGCGTCATCGCGCGAATTTTGAACGTTGAAGGTCCGTACGCCACGTGGTGTGAAAATCAGTGAACTAAAAGCGATGTCCCGAATTCCTGGGTATGTCCCGACAGTTGGCTAAACTCTTTCTGAATGATTGACGACGTATGACCAAAAATCTTAATTGGATTTTCCTCCCGTGTGTTCTCTTCTTCATTTTTAGTGGGCCAGTGGCGAGTAGTGGGATTTGCTCAATTTTTACGGCACATAGAGGCCAGGAGTGTTTGAGCACACAGGACGGGTGAATCTTGGTTTCGCTTTGCCATATGCAGCTTGTTTTTAAAGCAATGTTTTTTGCCGATTTTTGTCGCGGAAGGAATAAGTAAGTATTTTCAGAAATGGCACAGCCAGGAGAGCTGTAGTGAAGCTTCATATTTTGTTTACCTCCGTTTCCTTGCTTGTTCCGGATGATAATAATAACCCGCACACCAGAGTTCATGTTATGCGGGTATGTGCCACAGGTGATACAGAGTCTCAACAAACACTATAACCGCGAACACACACACACACTGACACGCAACGAAAGTGATAATAATGAAAATGGTCGTGGTTTAACGCCCTAACAACATAGGCGTCCCTCATGATTATGAGGGACGCCTTAGTGGAGGGCTCCGGAAATTTCGACCCCCTAGGGTTCCTTAACGCGCACCTAAATCTAAGTACACGGGCCTCAAGCATTTTCGCCTCCATCGTAAATGCGGCCGCCGTGGTCGCGATTCGAACCCTCGACCTTCGAGTCAGCAGTCCAGCATCATAACCACTAGACCACCCTGGCGGGTGCTTGTTCCGAAAAAGTTCCTATTTCGCTGCCTATATATATTGGCATGTTATAAAAAAGGTGATGCTTTTAGAACTAACCTATTTCATTGGGCTCTTGTATTGTCACAAAGTATCGCATTTAAATTTGGGTTACTGCAAAAACATTCGGGAAGGATGAAAATTTAATGGTCTGTCCTGTTCGATGTGGAACGCAAAGAAACAAGAATAAATAAGAAATAATGAAAACCGCGAAGTGCTATACAAGGAGGAAGGGCTTGCGTATTTAAAACGTTGAAAAGTCTAATTGCCATGCGGCCGGCCACACGGAGCTAGTATAGGTTTGCAGCAGTTACAGCGGTTTATAACCACTTAGCCTAGGATACATGTTGATATTGCCACCCGAAACGTCAAACTGTTCTGACTACAACAGTGCGCAGTCCCTCACTGTCTCGAATTTCGCGAATGTCTCGGTATTTGTTATTTCTCAGTTATTCTTCTTTTTGCGCATTGCACATCAAAAAAACGGAGAGGGCCATTGAGATTTAGTCCACGATGAAACAAGCGCAATATACACGGAGACTTAGAAAGGACAGAGGACGGAGCTCTTACTAGCAAATGAATATTTTTATTTCGGAAGAGCATTCTTATATATGCATCACATGAATGTACGTCACCACAAACCACCCTTATTAATGCAAACAGCGATAATCAACGAATAACCGCCATGATAACTGATGGCATATAATAGGTAAGCACGTGTTAAACCCATCGAGTTAAATGCCAGCACTTGTTACATGCCATCGGTTATCATGGCGGTCTTTCGCTGATTCACGATGTTTGTGATAATAAGGGTGGTTCGCGGTGACGTGCATTCATATGATGCATATATAAGAATGTTCTTCCGAAATAAAAATTTTCAGTTGCTACTAAGCGCTCCGTCCTGTGTCCTTTCTAAGTCTCCATGCATATTGCGCTTGTTTCAACATGAACCTTTACCAACATGCCCAAATGGCAGTCATCTTAAAGATTTAATCCTACCTGAATATTTTGCCGCAAACCGCATTAAAATCGGATAATTTTTAACAAAAGAAAACAGCCCAATGAAATAGGTCTGTTGTAAATGAATCACCTTGTACTTTGTACGCCGCTCCGACTGCTTATTATTGTGTGTTGACTGTGCAGATCTCTGTAGTGGCCGATCTTCCCGTAGGGCGCAGCGTACAAGATCACGCCTGGCTATTTGCGGCTGCACCTGTCATGACCGACTGGCAGGTGGGGGTGTCACTCTTCACCTTGCAAGACATTGCGCAATACGACACCAACAGAAGTGGTAAGGCCACATTTGAAGTGAAGCCGATGGTTGAGGTTTCCTAATCGATAACTCGGAATAGTAACCTTATTGGAAAAAAGAAAGAGGCCAACACACGAAATACCGGGTGATGCGCATAAATATTATTAATTACTAAGGTTGATAAATGCGACGTTTAATGCCGAAAGAAGAAGTTCCTCCTCAAGCGCAATAAATGTTCTCTTGAATAAGACCTTTTTTTTTAAAAAAAAAGTCACACGGTTACCTACGACATAATGCTTTTGAAGCATGCATGCATTGTTGCCGCAGAGACTGCTTCCATTAAGGTTTTCTGCTATGGCTGCGAGTGAGCCGCTGAAAGAAGAGCATCGGTAATGTCCCTCGCCTGATCGCGCTTCCTGTGGCAACGCACGAAGCGCGATCTATCTATCTATCTATCTATCTATCTATCTATCTATCTATCTATCTATCTATCTATCTATCTATCTATCTATCTATCTATCTATCTATCTATCTATCTATCTATCTATCTATCTATCTATCTTCTGTCTGTCTGTCTGTCTGTCTGTCTGTCTGTCTGTCTGTCTGTCTGTCTGTCTGTCTGTCTGTCTGTCTGTCTGTCTGTCTGTCTGTCTGTCTGTCTGTCTGTCTGTGTGCGTTCTTCTAGTAATGTGGTGAGGGCCGAAACCTTTGGAAAAAATGTGTGTACGTGTTGTCTTGTTTTTTGTGCAATTTATGTTCGATGGAGATGGTTATACAGGGTGTCCCAGCTATCACGTAGCACGATTAAAAAAAAAAGAGGAACGTCGTTACGCGAAGCACATCTAGTGCATATTGTTCCCAGTATACTGTAGTAGCCACTACTAAATTTCACGTTAATGAGGTTTATTTATTTAGTCCTAATTATGTTTCTAACTCCACAAGTACTCACCTCATCATTAAAATGTCAATGAGCCTTATGTGGCATGTTCAAATGACATCTAACTCCGCTATTTTCAGCAACGTACTAATTGCGTGCTCGCTTTTTTGGGGGGCTAATAAACAAAACCCGCGAAATCTGAATATTGACACGTGACTAGAATGCAGGGCGCATCAGGAAGCAGCACCCTCAAACAGGCTCACTGTGAGGAAGCAAATCAAGACTACGCTTCCACCTGCATAGGGTGGCAGCGTGTTTTTTTTTCTTTTTCGGGGGCTTTCTTTATCAGCCGGGGAAAATGAGCACGCAATTAGTACGTTGCTGATAAAAGCGCAGTTAGATGTCGTTTGAGCATGTCTACATATACTTCATTGACATTTTAATGATTAGGGGATTACTTGTCGAGTTAGAAACATGATTAGGAATACTTAGGCAAACCGCATCAACGAAAAAATTGGTAGTGTCTACTACATTATACTGGAAACAATATGCACTAGGTGTGCTTCGCGTTACGACGTTCCTCCTTTCTCAAATCGTGCTGCGTAATAGCTGGGTCGCACAGTATGTGCTTGGCTTGCGGCAGACTGATGGAGCAGCACTACACAGACCCTTCTTATTGCTTCTTCTTTGCTTGCGTAACCACACCAGGCGTCATCTCCATACCGACAGCTGTTGAGGCTGTCCAGTTTATTGGCACCCAATACGCGCTGGGTCTCGACTCACCCGACATCGAAGTGGCCATCATTTCGACCCAACCGGCTACGCAACTTGCAAGAGCCGAAATGCTCAACTTGGGCTGGTTGCCAGAGGTGAGCTCTGCGCGCCCTCCACATAGAGGTAGTCACGAAGGCTCGAAAAAAATTGATGCACTCGGATCTCGGTAATCATTTTCGCACGTTGCAAAGAAGGGGCCTCGTCCTTGGTACCTCTGCATGTGACGTGGTTATGGCATGCCAAGGTTCATTGGCCTGTTAACATGCGGAGATGAAAACAGCTAGCGCTCGTCCTGTGCCTTGTGTTTCTGTGTTTTCAACCTGCGCAATACATGCTGACGTACCAACTAGCCCGGATTTAGATCGCTTTGTTTATTGGCCACTTTCCCCTCCCCTATGGGATCGGGTGGTTTTACTAAGATCTGGGGTCTTACGCTGCAAAACTATAAGGTGTAATCATGAGACGCGCCGTAGAGTGGAACTCCCGAATAAATATGGCCGTTTAGTTATGACCATGTGGTGTTCCTAAACACGCACCTAAATCTAAGCACGCTCGCGCATGGATGGGCACGTGCCCAGCGGTATACACCCAGCGACTCAATCGTAGAAAACGAAGCAAACCATAGACGCCGCCGAATATACTGAATAAGAGGCTGGGTCCGAGCTAGTTGGTACACTGACATTATGAAACCGTTAAGCGCACAATATAACGTTAAGCGCAAATATAACCGCCGAATATAACTAGTCTGTACACCCAGCAGCAAAAGTTTACGGGACGTCGACTCCACTACAAGCGTGGATTTCTGCTCTCTTAATGCATGACCCTTCTAATCTATCGGGCATTTTGTTAAGTCCCAAAAAGTACTACAGGATGAAACATCTGATTTGGAGGCTATGTTCCCAGACAACGAGGAAAAACAGCTTTCTCGAAAATTTTGTGTCCCGCAAAAAATTGCTGGAGGGAGTACAATTTGTTGCTCGGCATCAACCTCTTACCTTTTCTTCTTTGATTTTCGCTTTCTTGCTGGAATTTAATTTGCAGGCTTACGACAGCTTTTTTGGACCCAGAAACAACGTGCCCGGCTTCAGGGTGGTTGTGTTCCACACCCAGCCGAAGTCTCGCGGACGCATTGCGCTGCGTTCGTCTGACCCGACTGCCTCTCCGGAGATCGACCTGCGCATGCTCGAACATCCCGACGATGCCAAAGCTGCTGCTGAAGGTATGCGGCTTGCACGCTACCACAACTAAAGTGTGGGATGCGCTCATGAGGTGCGGAAACATGCAGTGGTGAGGAATTATGAGGATCTGCGGTTGAGATATATCGCTCAAAAATAGCCACCTCAGGGCGCACGAGGGTTTAGTTTGTATGAGTTACTAAACGCTAATTAACGGCAGCATGCATCGTGCGCATACGAGATAAAGAAAAAAGGAAAAGCACAGCTTGCACTAAGTCGCCAAAGGCTGGGTCACAGCAGAGCTGATCCTGGCTAGGCTAGGCTTTCACCCTCTCACCTTTCTCTTTCCAACTCATTGCTGTACTATACTAAACATGGCTTTCTATTTCTTTCTCTCTCTGTATAATTATTTTCATTTCTATCTTTTTCTCTCTTTCTTCCCTTTCTTTCTATTTTTCTCCTTCTCTTTCTTTCTTTGTCTTTCTGTCTCTCTATAGTCGTTCTCTCGGCTTCAATCTTTTTCTTTCTACCATTTCTTTTTATCTATTCCTCTAGAAGAGAAACTTGGGCTAGTTGGTTATTCATCATTGTGAAGGAAAAACGGCGCTAAAAAAGGTCGAGGACTGAGGAAGAAACACGACACAGGCGCTGAACTCGCAACTGAAATTTATTGGAAGACACACGCACACATATATACAACAGCTGACTCGGTCACATGACACTCCATATCGTCTGCGCAGCAGAGCAATTCAGATCTGCACAAATAACAACTCATGACGAATCTATACATTTGTAAGAACATTCGATAAAAATAAGAACAACCCATCTATATAAAAACCTTCATAACAGTCCACAAAAATTAAACGCTATTAACGCGGCAGCATTGAATCCAGGCATCCAACTCCTTTCTCACAAAGTGCAACCGACGGTTTACTCACGCACCCTCCCCCTTCTCTTTCAATGCAAAATGCTTCCATCACCTCCCTAGGGCACTTGTCCCGATGGCCAAACAAACACGTCGTTTCCTGCGCCATGGGCTGGCAGCCACACTGTCTACAATGAGCCGGCAGATGTAAATCTCCGGAAGCCGTTAATGATGACAGGTGTTCCTTTAGTCTAACATTAACGCACCGCCCGGATTCTCCTATGTACACCCTCCCGCATGATAATGGCAGCCTATAAACAACACAACATTTACACTGAACATATCTATTCTTCTTCTTGTCCGGACAGAAAGTACATGTTTTGCGCAACTCTGAAGTTCTTCCATGCAAGCGGGGGAAAATCGAGGACATCTCGTTAGGAGCAGACATTACAACACGCACCCCATACCTACTTGCCGCATTTTTCAATCCATGGGAAAACTTATGCACGTAGGGGACCACAACCGGTCTCTTTTCATTGCGCCCGCTTTCTTTTTTTCCTGCGTGTGTGATTACCTCCTTTGACCCACTTGATTAGATTAGCCAAGTTGAAACGTTTAAGTCGGCGGGCTACCCTGATGCGGAAATCTTAAGAGGCTGTCACCAGTAGTGGCTTCAGCTGAATGCGAAACGTGAAATGTCCGCAGTTATTTCTAGATGCAATCCTTCTTTTTTAAATGCTATTGAATCTTCACAGCGATGTCTGAATTCCGTGGATGTATTCAAGACCGTAAAAAAACAAAACAAAGAAACCGTGTCGTCCAGTTTCCACAGCGTTCTTCGAGTGATCAAACCTTCCATTGCAGTGTTTATAAAGAAAGAAAGAAAGAAAGAAAGAAAGAAAGAAAGAAAGAAAGAAAGAAAGAAAGAAAGAAAGAAAGTGAAAGAAAGAAAGGAAGAAAGAGAGAAAGAAAGAAAGAAAGAAAGAAAGAAAGAAAGAAAGAAAGAAAGAAAGAAAGAAAGAAAGAAAGAAAGAAAGAAAGAAAGAAAGAAAGAAAGAAAGAAAGAAAGAAAGAAAGAATTAAAGAAAGAAAGAAAGAAAGAAAATTTAGGGAGGGGCGAAGCATGTAGGGAAGGGTGTTTCAGCTCCACTAACGTGACACTTGTGGAGGCCCGAAGCAAGCAGTGTGCGCCGGTGTTTCCCACAGCAAAATCACTGCTAATGGGCAATGAAATACACAAGAAAGATTAGACACAGAGACCCGCAGTCCGCTTTTAGTTAACGTGCACGCTGCTAATCTTTATTGCTCAACTACGCACGAGAGAAATCTCCCACCGTCACTACATAGCAGGTGAAGATGCAGTGCCTATATACACGGGGTAAGCGGTGAACGGTTGTGCAGCGCGAGCAGTCGGTTTCTGCAATAAAGAAACTCGCTAGCAGAGGCTGCCTGTGTCGGCATTGTCTCTCGCGGGCGAGGGCGTTCTCGTTCCTGGTAAGCTGGTAGTTCAGCGTTCATCGCAGAAAGAGCGTTTCCATAGTCAACGCTCGCCATTCGCTATCTCTCGTCACATGGCCAGCGCTGAGGCGGTAGCGCCCTCTCTTGCGTTCAAACAAATGGACCGTCCCGAGAGTAGACGACGATGCACAATGCACGTCGACACGCCCTAAGGTGCTTTGCCTCTAAAAACCGCAGTAGACACCCGTTGCGCGAGGCGTGCTCGCGACTCTATAGGGTAATAATTGGGCCTCAGATTTATACCAAACGATGTTCCGGGTTTCAGTCGCATCTTTAATGACCCGTAATCACTACGTGTAATGTTCCACGAGGATTCTCTCCTGCTTTTTAGGCTTCTTTTGGAAATCAAACAAGGAGCAGGCGTCCACTGTAGATTACGTCTCCGTAGGGTCATATTGTGCGAATTCAGCCGGACACGCTTTCAATTTTCCACAGCATATTGCTGCATTTACCACGAACTAATATGTATCATAGTAGAGTGCATGGAAATCAATGTGCCCTGTGCCCGTTCAGATTGCCAGCGCACACGTGAGTGTCTAGAAATAACCCGGGGCGGATGCGAGCGAGCTGAAACACAGGTTCAACAGCTGGACAAGTCACAATGAAAAGTTATCTTTCAAAAGTCTAAGGCGCGAAGTAAATTTGATACGTATACTCTGCAAAATTAGTTTTCTGCTATTCTTTCAGAACCCGTTGCAGACACAATAGTCGTCCATACCGCGCACAATATAAGGTTGTTTATGGCCTTCTATGAAACACCGCCATCGAAACAGGCACGGCTATATTTTAGCAAGTTGAAGGCATTCAAAGTACTGACCCTTCCCTTCAAGTGCCTCTTGTAAAGCCTTTTTTTTTAGTATTCCTTGCGCAGTTTCACAATTCTATCCGTCCTACCTTAATTCTTCCAGGTATTTTTTTCTTTGTTATCAGTCGTGCGTTACAATATCGCTCATTTGTTTTTATTTTACGTGTTTATTTTACAGTTGCACTGTTCCATGCTAGAATCGCGTTACTCTACTTGCAAAAATGGATTCGAACGGATTCAAACACACAGTGAAATATTATTTCTGCAAGCAAGTATAAAGCAGCTTGAGGCACTTTACTTCTGTTCAAACAACCTTTATTCTATTACCCCTAATGTAATACCGTCATGTTGGCGGCATTCAGGGGCGGTTTGAATTAATAGCGCAGATAAATGTATGCATACTAGACCACATTTCCAGGGAACTTACGAAAATATACCTTTGGCTTAAGAATTAATGATGCGTCAAAACGAAAGAGGGAATGGATGAAGGGCTCCTCCCGGCACACTTGGTGCCTTCAGGTGTAGCATGCGAGAGATTATTGGCGAGCTGCCATTTCGTAAAAACACCACGTAAAAACACCACGCAAGCTGACGAAAAGATCGCCGTCACAATCGCCGTCATGACTACTGCAGTGGCGCCGGCTAGCTCTCCCAGGATTACACATGCGGTAATACCCAATAAAGCGGATGGGAAAACGCCCACCGCTGTAGCTCTAATGGTAGAGCATCGAATGCGTTAACCCAAGGTTGTAGGTTCGGTCCCTACCTGCGGTAAGTTGATTTTCCATCCACGTGAATTTCTTTCCATTTATATCATAATTACTACATTGCAGTTAAAAACTACAAATAATGTCTCCTACACCTGCTTTGGCTTATTGACTGACTGTCGGTTTAATTAAATTTTGATATCACAAAGCGTATGACGGCTTCAGACGAAAGCGCGCTGTTTTCATACTTACAGGCACAAAGATCTTTATCGATAGCATCCTGAGCACAAAGGCCATGAAAAGTATAGGCGCAAGGCCCTGGGATGTGACCTATCCACCTTGCGCTGACGCGGGACAAAGGTGGAGCACCGAGTACATCGAATGCCTGTTCCACCACCTGGCGAACCCCGGAATGCACGCCTGTTGCTCAGCACCCATGGGTTCGCATTCGGAGGCTGTCGTGGACGAACGCCTCAGGTGAGTGAGCAAGACGGTGAGAATGCAATTCGACGAATGCGTACACAAATGACTGAAATAGATCGAGCGGCACGAACGTGACAAATCCGCCGTTTGGTAACGTGTTACGTCGTATGCGGTGCTCGCTATATTTAACGTCAGCCAGCTATAGCCCAGCTTCGAATCCTCACTCAGCTTAGAGAGCGGAGGACAGGAATTATGTAATGAGAAGGGGTTGAGGAAACAGCGCACAAAAGACGTAACCGCGCACACATAAAATAAAGCAAACACAAGCGCTGGACTGCAAATGGATTGCACTCTAGCGCTTGTGTTTGCGTCTTCTTCATGTTTGTGGGCATGTGTCTTTTGTGCGCTGCTCAATGAATATTACGGCTCACCAACTACCCCTTTAAGTATACATTAAACATTATGTAGAAGGCACCTGCGTGTAAATTCAATGACCCTCTGTGGTAGCTTAGCGCCTCTACTGCTGCGCAGGCGCCCTCGAGGACGCGGGTTCAATTCCCCGCCACGGCGGCTGCATTCAGGTAGGGGCCAAATACCAAATCTGCTCCTCAATCTACATACAATATGGGTACTAAGACACCTGTGTATAGAGATTTAGGCGGACGTTAGAGAAACCCAGCTAGTTAATATATATACAGTACCCCTCTATGGCATGCATGTGAGGCCCGCCATAGTGGGTACTCCGGATTAAGTCCCGTGGTTGCGCCGTGTCGTGGTTTTGGCGCGTAAATTCTTAGATTTTTTTTAATGCGTCTTTCCTCAAATGTTTGACGCCTGTCCTTCTCGATATTGATTTAATTAGCTTGGACATTGAGTATTTAGGCATACTAAGTTCCTGTGGATTGATAAATTATAATACGACAAGTTATGTGTCCTGCTTAAGTTCTGCAAGGGGCAAATCGTCAGCAAAAACGAAAAAAGGAATTAGACTTTTTCATCATGTTTTAAAGCCCTTCAATTACCATCTACTTTTCTTATGCAATACGCCATGCTTTTGGCATATCCCCTGCCAAAGCCTGCAATGGGAACGAAGGTTTATTTTTAAAAAAATTGTCATGGATTCGTCTGTAGCACGAAGCTACGGGGAAACTGATGAGGGTTTTTCAGAAAGCAAGCGTTGCAGTTAAAAAAAATCAAAGCCACAGTTTGGCCGCAAGGGCGAAGCAATATCCTTTTCCCTTTTTTCACTGGGGATAACAGAGTCAGCGGTTATTCACTTTCGAGATTGTAAATGCACTCCTCATTTGAGTAGCACGAGTGTGCTGCGCAGGCGCTGTTGCAAAATCACGCGAAAAATAATTGAGCTACAAAAAAATCACGAGCCTAAAAGACAGCTACATCAGCACCACTTCCATAGCCTTTTTGGATAAAAGGCCGCGTTTCCTGTAGGCGGCTGGACAACCATAGCTTCATGGTTTCCGCTTCTAATGCGTATCTACCAGGATACCCTCCTTTCGTTGTCATTGATGCCGGCTGTATATTTACTGCTGGGTCCTTAACAATAAACTTCAGTTGTTAATTCAGCACCAATTTCTCGTATTTCCTTTCTGCGTGTTTTTTGTAGTGCGCGCTGTTTTTGCTTTGGGATCATCAACCAACTAGGTCGAAATGTGTGATTCAGTCCCAGATTTACTTGACGTATTAAACTTCGTTGTGCGTGAATGTGCGCTTGTGTTACATGCAGGGTCCGAGGAAATGTGACGGGTCTGCGAGTGGCTGACGCCTCTGTGATGCCTGCAATTGTGAGCGGGAACACTCACGCACCCGCCATGATGATTGGCAGCAAAGCGGCTGCCATGATTATGGAAGACAACTACCATGAGTGAATGCTCCTGTGAATGAAAAGAGAGAGAAGGCCGAAGTAATGAGTGCGATAGTACTAAAGAAGAATGTTATGCGAAGTAAGGCTAGCAGCGAACCTTTGTGCATCCGATCTCGCGTAGCCCTACAAAACGCTGGTGTAAGCGAATACGGCCGTAGCGAAACGGTCTTCGGGCTGTCTGTCGTCTCAACACGAAGCAAGCGTTAAAGGGCCCCTCACCAGGCCACAGCAAACTTTAGTTAGACGCTGGAAGTTGTGTGCCGAATGAAGAGCAGTATGCCGCAAGAAGTTTTCAAATCGGTTCATTACGAGCTGAGAAAAACAATAATTTGTAGCGGCGCGAAACCATGACGCGAGGAGGCGAGTTTCAAACCCTTGCCACTCGCCCCGTGTAGCCTTCGCAAGCCAAATCCCTTCCCTGCCCTCTTCACCTGACACATACGCATGAACACATCATGCGCATGCATGGTCACGTGCGCATGACGTGCCCGAGCCAGCCCGAGCACGCGAGCGGCGTTGCACGGCCGCTACCTTTTTTTTAAAGACGAAAGTCTTTCTTGGGATACTTAAACGGAGAAATTTTGGTCTGTCTTTCTGTTTGTCGGCACGTCCCTCGATTCAGCCACTCGGCCCAAGTTGAACCACTTGCCCAAGGGCCAGCCGTGTTGAACTGGTACGGCTGCTCATACTTGTGAACGTTGTCGATCAAAAAGTAAATATCACGCATATCTGAGGCGCAACATCACTAGGTAAGTATTAGATGGTGTGTTCCTTTAATAGAAAATGCATACATACCTAATTTTAAAGACCCTAGTTTCTTAAGCTGCGCTGAAAATGCGACTGCGCTGAAACTTTCCTTCCTCCGTGCCCCCTGCACGAGCTCATTGTTGGGTTTCGGTTTCGGTTCTGTATTGCACTGAACAAATGCCATGGGGTGGTGGAGAAAAACTTTATTTTTGAGAAGGCAAAAAGGTAAAAAATATATTTAAAAAATGAAAAAGCAGCGTTGTGGGTGGGCTTCAGGCTGCCGGTTGTGGGCGCCGCTCTGGCATTCATGTTTTACTCAGGCGACGTGTAAATAAAAGAGTGTGTGGAGAGTACTCGTTGAGTGCAGACGTTTCTTCTGCTTCAGCGCTTCGCGCCAGACCGCGTGTTCGGGCTGGCTGGCGTCCCCGCCGGTCGCGTTGATCGCCGCCGGTCTTCGCCTGCTGCTGCGCCGGGACTATCAGCCCGGAACACAGCACTCATGTTTCCCGACGTATTGCCAGATGGCTTCCA
The DNA here is from genome assembly GCF_013339695.2 of Rhipicephalus sanguineus. Taxonomy (NCBI): domain Eukaryota; kingdom Metazoa; phylum Arthropoda; class Arachnida; order Ixodida; family Ixodidae; genus Rhipicephalus; species Rhipicephalus sanguineus. The sequence continues at coordinate 114,226,652 of NC_051178.1, forward strand.
TATCTCACTCAGCGCCTCTTCTATCGTCTTTATACGACATTTGCCGCGAACCACGCAGATACGCGGCCAATTTTTTTTAACACGAAAGTGTTTTATGCCGGGGTCCACCACGGCTCCACTGACGCATTTCCGTCACGGATATGACGTTGTAAAATATAAAGACTAACATATGGCAAAGGAAAAACCTAGAAGAAAAAGTTCCGTCACCTGGAATCGAACTCGCGACCTCTCGATCCCCAGCGTGCAGCGCGAAACGACTCCGCCACAATCGGCACGTTGTTCGTCTTGCTAACGGCGTGCTATTTATGTACACCATTTGCCACTGGTGATACTCAGAGATCAAGGTACATCAGCGTGTTTTCGTTATCACTAGCGAGATGGCGCGAAGGGCTCGAAGAGCGCGCTTTAAATGTCGTCGCCGCCCGCGTTGAGATGAGTGTGTGTCTTTACAGGGCGTGGTCGCTCCTACGCGCGCGCTTATCTTGTACGTCTTGCGCTCTCACCGCAAGTTTGCGTTCAAGTTACAGAGAGCCCGAAGGTCATTTTGCTCACTGCAGCGGCCGCTTTTGTGAAAGGAGCGCGCTGCTCAAAAACAAATAGGTTACAACTGTGACAGTTCGCGCTCATCATGTGTATACTTGTGCGTTCGTTTCGTGCGTCCTCCTTTGTATTGACCAGCGCGCTTTAACTGTCGAGCTGTGACAATTGTTAGTTCGCGCTCATCCTGTGTATGTTCGTTCCGTGCGTCCTTTCTGCTTGAGCAACGCGTTGGAAGTTTCGAGCTGCTTGCCGTTCTTCGCGTGGCATTACATGTTGTTGCTATAGCATTCATCCCTTCGCCCTCGGGGCGAAACAATGCACAACAAACGCTCAACTACGTCTGTGAAGACACGTTTTACTTTCGTGTTATACCGATTCCTATGACAGAGGGATCAGCCATGTTTTTTATGTAGCGGCCGTGGGCGTTGTGTCGCCGTTCTCTGTGGTGTACTGCCTGTTTGCGCGGGACGGGCATGAAAGTTGCGACATTTGTACGGGCACGAGAGTGGCGGTATCATGAGCCAGTGCCACATTATCGTTTACTTGGACGCGGTAGAATAAATGAGCATAATGAGTGCTCTAACGCGCCAGAACATTACTTTCGTTTCCAGGGCTGGCGTCTGCTCGATGCGCTAACCGCATGGACACGAACGCATGGGAAAGGGAGGCACATGAGCCCCGCATCTCGCTGCAATTCACAAAAAAAAAGAAAGAGACGCACACATTTCCTTTTCGTGTCTCAATTTTTCTCTCAAGTTTTATTAATCTATTCAAGCAACAAATTACACAAGCTACACATGTCGTGTCAAATAATTATCGCAGTGTCACGTGCTACTGTTGGCGACGTCAGAGCACAGGCGTCTACGTAGAAAAGCGACGTCATAGCACTACCATCTACGTAGGGCCATTTTCTCATGTACGTCATCCCCTCATTCTCTAAAGCGCGCGCCCGCGAGAGCAAGGGCAAGCATCGTTCACCTTGAAATTTGACCCATTTCCGCGGCGCGTAGCGTTGCAAATTTTGGCAGACGTGATCGTGAACGCCTAGTGTATGCATTGCGCTCGTTAGCTCAAAATTGTCAAACCTGGTGAGGGGCCCTTTAAGAGCGCAGCACATAGAAGGGTACACGACCCGTCTTCTGATCTCTGTCGAGATAGCGCGCTCGCCAGCACTCGCGACCGTGTCCTTTATGATCAAAGTTCGCAGGTGCTGCTCGAGCGACACATGACTTGGACACGCAGGACTTGCCACTTTTTAATGCTCTGCTCCATTAACCACTTTGCATATCATCTACATGTAGCAAGACGGCCAAATTGAAATACGTTAGCGCCGTTATCGCTAGTAATTTCTAGAAAAATGACAGAGTCGTCGGCAAAGCGATAAATGTTAGAGATGCACCTAATAAGAGGTCATTTACATGACTGAGAAACAAGTGGCCTAAGACAGAACCTTGCTAAACGCCGGAATTATCTATGCGAAATGAAAAGTTGTGGCCGCTTGCAGTAATAAACCGTGATCTCCTAGTGAGGAAATATTCAATCCACTTTAACAGAATACCGTCAAGATTCAGTTGGTGCGGTTTATAAGGCATCTGTGAATGGGAAACCTTATCAAAGGTTTTGAAAAGCCGAGAAAACGCGGTCGGCAAGCAATGGTTTGCCAAAAATCTGCTCTAAGAGATGAATAAAGGATAATAACTGCTAATTTAATAATAATAATAATAATAATAATAATAATAATAATAATAATAATAATAATAATAATAATAATAATAATAATAATAATAATAATAATAATAGTAATAATAATCAATCAATCAATCAATCATTTATTTAACGTGCCTAGGAACAACCGTGAGGTCTTTGTGCAGGCGCACGCAAAAAAAAAACAATAAAAATAAACAATACAATACAGACAGTCTGCAGAAATAAAAAGAGCAAAAACACGTAGACAAAGAGAAATGAACACAAAAGGGGAGGAGTAAAATAAGGCAACACGAGAAATATTGAAAATTAGATTGCATATATACAACTATGTGGCAAGACTGAGAAGGGAAGACTTTGTACATTGTGCCACACTATGTCAAAACAGTGCAAAGCTCGGATAAAAACAGTGATTGTGGACTATGAAAAACGTCAAGATCAAGAAAATTAATATTATAAAGACTTTGTATTCTGTGAACGGTAGTGTTGGAACAAGCAGGCGGGTACATGAAACGGTCTGTTCTCTCTGGTTAACTTACGCGGAATTCGAAAATTAAAACAATTGAGAAGTACAGGGCAGGATATGATACCGTGGACTAGCTTGTAAAAAAATAAGAGATCAGGACGATTTCGTCGGCAGTGAAGTGATGGCAGTGATAATGATTCAGCAGTATTTGAACGAGATCCAGAGTCATTTTTAGCGAAGCGATGGTTATATATGCTGAGGAATTTTTTATAGACTCGTTCAATGGTGTTACCGCTGGATTGAGCAATGCCATTCCATATCACGGACGCATACTCAAGTTCTGAAAGACATATTGCCGTGTACAATTTGTGTAGGGCTATGGGAGACCTGAATTCTCGAGATATTCTACAACACATCCGAGAGAACGAAGGCCCCGCATAGCAGCAGGCTTAACGTGAGAAGAAAAGTTTAACGCGCTGTCAACAACACCAAGATCACTGATTTCATAAACCTTGCATAACGGCACAGAATTGACAGAGTATTGAAATGACACGCTAGATGTTTTGCGAGTGATAGACATGAATTTTGTCTTTGAGGTTTTCAGAGAAAGGTTATTGCCGTTGCACCATTCGAAAAAAAAACACAAATCTGACTGCAGCAAGCGACAGTCTTTAACTGAATGAATTTCCTTAAATATCTTGATGTCATTGGCATACAAGAGGAAAGAAGAATTACGAATGGCAAAAGAAACATCATTAACGTAAATTAAAAATAGGAGTGGGCCTAATACCGACCCTTGAGGGACCCCACTAGTCACTTTATACACAGAAGAGGTTTGGCCATTTACGGCAACATAACAAGATCTATTGAGCAGATAGCTGTGCAAGAGATTCCCAATCGACAAGTTAGCGTCAAAGTTCGCAAGTTTAACCATAATCAGTGTGTGGCTGACTACGTCAAAAGCCTTGCTCAGGTCACAGTAGATTACGTCAACCTGTCCTCTCTGAGAAATAGGTGTGGAGATCTGCGTCATGAAACTAGCAAGATTTGTGGTAGTTGAGCGGCCAGCAAGAAAACCATGTTGATTAGGAATCAATGAGTTTTTCACACTAAAAGACAATATTTCGTGAAGAGCCAGTTCGAAGGTCTTTGATGTGGCACATAGTAGAGAAATCGGGTGATAATTATAAACATCTGTTTTAGAGCCCGACTTAAATACTGGAAAAACACGAGCAGTTTTCCACATGCTAGGAAATGTGGAAGTGTCCAGGCAGTTATTAAATATCGTAGTCAGTACTGGGACAAATATACTAGCATAAGCTTTTAGTATGGCGGAGGGGATGCCATCTGGGCCACATGATAAGGATGGTTTTAAGCGCTTAATGCATTCGCTGATAAGATTTTCGTCCAGTGACACAGCACTGGATGAGCTAACTGCCTTGGGCTGTTGTATGATATCAGTGCTAGAGTCTGAGGCCTTATAAACAGGTGAGAAATGCGTGGCAAAACAGTCAGCGACGGCATGCACTTCTGCCCCATTTGAGTAAAGTAGTCTGAAGCACTCTCGGCTTTTGCTAGACCGTTTACGTACATACTTCCAAAACTCAGCCGGCCTGTCAGAGGCGCTTTTAACACGAAAGTGTTTTATGCCGGGGTCCACCAAGTACATCCGTCACGGATATGACGTTATAAAATGGACGCCAACGGGTGAGAAAGAAAAAACCAAGAAAAAACATGGCTGATCCCTCTGTCATAGGAATCGGTATAACACGAAAGTAAAACGTGTCTTCACAGACGTAGTTGAGCGTTTGTTGTGCATTGTTTCGCCCCGAGGGCGAAGGGATGAATGCTATAGCAACAACATGTAATGCCACGCGAAGAACGGCAAGCAGCTCGAAACTTCCAACGCGTTGCTCAAGCAGAAAGGACGCACGGAACGAACATACACAGGATGAGCGCGAACTAACAATTGTCACAGCTCGACAGTTAAAGCGCGCTGGTCAATACAAAGGAGGACGCACGAAACGAACGCACAAGTATACACATGATGAGCGCGAACTGTCACAGTTGTAACCTATTTGTTTTTGAGCAGCGCGCTCCTTTCACAAAAGCGGCCGCTGCAGTGAGCAAAATGACCTTCGGGCTCTCTGTAACTTGAACGCAAACTTGCGGTGAGAGCGCAAGACGTACAAGATAAGCGCGCGCGTAGGAGCGACCACGCCCTGTAAAGACACACACTCATCTCAACGCGGGCGGCGACGACATTTAAAGCGCGCTCTTCGAGCCCTTCGCGCCATCTCGCTAGTGATAACGAAAACACGCTGATGTACCTTGATCTCTGAGTATCACCAGTGGCAAATGGTGTACATAAATAGCACGCCGTTAGCAAGACGAACAACGTGCCGATTGTGGCGGAGTCGTTTCGCGCTGCACGCTGGGGATCGAGAGGTCGCGAGTTCGATTCCAGGTGACGGAACTTTTTCTTCTAGGTTTTTCCTTTGCCATATGTTAGTCTTTATATTTTACAACGTCATATCCGTGACGGAAATGCGTCAGTGGAGCCGTGGTGGACCCCGGCATAAAACACTTTCGTGTTAAAATATACCCCGCTGGGAATCGAACCCACGACGTTGCGGCCGCGACGGCAAGAGCCCGTCGCTCTACCGAGTAAGCTAACTCGGGAGATGCCAGACACGGCGCGAACGCGCCTTATATCTTTCACACATTCTCTTTCACGGCGGGCGGAGCGGGGCGGTGCCGCCGTCTGTGAGGTGTGAAAAGAAGTAATGCTTCACGATCGACACTTACTAGCGTTTCCTCCGAGATTGCACGCGATATCGGAGGTAATGGTTAAAGCGTCTCGATACCAGAGAGGTAGACTGGCCGCGCTGGCGTCGCCGAGGCACGCTTGACGCAGTTACGTTCTTTGCCTTTGGCTTCGTGTTAGCGTGCGTCGGCTCATCGGAGTAGTGCAGCTTCCACGTGCAGCAACGGGATTTCTCCGCGGCCGACTGCTTCAGTTGTGAGAGCACTGACTAACAAAACTGCTGCAGTATGCGTTGCAGAAAGGACGCGATTTCGACGGGCGAATCTCGTGCCTTGGTGGAGCGGGAGCCGCGCCTGCGAGACAGAGGCCAGCGGAACGCACGCGTTTGCGGCTCAGGCTACGAACCTCTACCTCCCGTGTTGCTGAAGCGCAGTGTGTGTTATGTATGCATGAGCACAGGCGTCGGCTACCCATTGCTAGAAAGCGCACACCGTGCCATTTCTCTCCTTAATTGACGACGCTTTGAAGAAGCGCATACTGGGTACCAGTGTTGGTTATGAGCTTGTTGATATCATCCTTACGCGGGATTCACTATTCGTTGTGTCCAAATATATGTTCACATCGTCAGCTACCACAACGGTTTAATAATGATCATGGGCGTTAGTCGTCGCGATAGAGACATGCTGTCAACATGGGTCCATCCACGTCAAACGGTGCTATAGCTGCCAAACACGAATAGACATTGTACAAGCTCTCATATATCACTACCACGACCTGTTTTTTTTTTTTGTGTAGCGGCCGTGTCACTACACAATAAGCACTACTTCTGTGAAGACACGTTTAACTTTCGTGTTATACCGATTCCTATGACGGAGGGATCAGCCATGTTTTTTTTTTCTAAGAATTCAATGTACGAACTATGATCCCGTTTATATAGGCGTTTAGAGAGAGTTCGAAAGAAGCTGAACTCTTCATTCCACTCGCTGGATGGAGAACATTTAGATTTCCTGTGTGCGTGATCTTTGTGCTTCAGTGCACTGATAAGTTCAGATGAGAACCAGTGGGGATATTTACGTTGTAATAATAATAATAATAATAATAATAATAATAATAATAATAATAATAATAATAATAATAATAATAATAATAATATTAATAATAATAATAATAATAATAATAGTAATAATAATAATAATAATGATAACTGGGGTTTAACGTCCCAAAACCACGATATGGTTATGAGAGACGCCGTAGTGGAGGGCTCCGGAAATTTCGACCACCTGAGGTTTTTTAACGTGCACCTAAATCTAAGTACACGAGCCTCAAACATTTCCGCCTCCATCGAAAATGCAGCCGCCGCGGCTAGGATTCGATCCCGCGACCTTCGCGTCAGCAGGATCGACCTTCGGGCCAGTAGGATTAACTGGGTTTCACAATAATATTCTGAAGTGGTTGTGACGGTGAAGAAAGCAAATACTTTGGCCCATAAATACGAAACTCTTTATTGGGCGAACTTGTGCCCATAAAAACGAATGACACATAGATTGCAATGATATCGGTGCACACAATCATCGGTCGTCGATAAAACTGACGGTTATATTCTTTTATAGATGAGTGAGCAAAGATTCCAGCGGTACTGCTAATGCTCGCGTTAGCTCCATAATAAATTCCGCTACTCGATAGCGTCGCGCTCGCTTTCTTACAACAAAGTGCGATGAGAAATTAACAGCAATAATTTATTCTTTACCTATAGGCTAGAAATTCTCTTCGAATATTTCCCATCACTGAAGCAGGGAAACCGGGTAACCGATGCACATATCTGTGTTGTTAAGGTCTTTATGTGATGGCACTCAGCGACAATGCGCAGTGGCGACTGTCAAGGCAAAGCACGGACTCCCAGCGCGAGCGGCGTCCTTTCAGGAGAAGGCAAAGAGGACGACCCACTAGAAGGCGCTGGAAAGCGCAACCCATTACTTAGTTCCAAGGCTTTGCTACAATTACCCAGGGTACGAAAAGGGAGCCGCCCGGTGACCTAACAGCTTGTCACTGTGAGTCGGTCGTAGTAGGCCTTGCGCTCCACGTTGACAATGTCGCGCCCTCGACGGCGCATGTCTGAAGATGGTTTGATGGGTTCGATCTGGTGAGTGCGCTCGACGCACTCGAGTTCGTAGGGGCCTTCGTATTTCGGCAGCAGTTTTGAAGAGAGGCCAGTTGCAGTGGTATGGATCGAGAGCCACACGAGCGCTCCAGAGAGTAACATCGGCTCAGAAGTGGTGGTGCCACCACGAATGCTCTTCTGCCGCTCTTCATGCGTCGTAAAGGCCTTGGAAAGCTCGCGACACTCTTCAGCAAGCCTGGCTGTGTCAGAAATAGGCGCACACTCAGATTGATCCGGTTTGTATGGAAATATTGTGTCGATTGTGAGCGATGGGTGCCTTCCGTACAATAAGGGTGAAAAACCAGTATTGCTCTGAGGGGTGGTATTATTGGTGGCCTCATCACTGCCTTATCACTGGTGGTCGCGCAAGCTCTGGAATAATCTTGACTATTCGCGTCCTGCGCGCAATGTTAACAAATTGATCTACTACAATCGTGAAGCTTCTCGAACACTGCGGCGCGGTCAGCGTCGAGCGTTCTAACCGTCCTTGCGGGTCAAATCCGAATACATCAAAATAAGACAAGAAGCGGGCGTCGCAATATAATGAACCCTCTCACATATTTTTAGCGCAAGAGCCTTCATGCTTAATTTGCGAGTGAATCTCGCGAAAAAGTCATTTTTGCTCACCTTTGCAAGCGTTTTTCTCAATAAACGTTTGTTTACCATATGTCGAAAATATTTTTATCAAATACTATGTTGACTGATAAAAAAGCTAAAAACGTTTGCGGCTGAAACATCGCAGCCGTTTTTACGAAAATTGTCTGAATTTGCATGTTTTCTTGCTTCTTTTGAAAGCCTATTTAAGTCGGAAAATTAATACACGCTTTTTTATGTGACGTCACCCGAAAGAAAAATGACGATAGAATGCTTTAAAACACAATGCGCGTTGTAGCTAGTTAAAAAGTTCAATACACATAATTTATTCCCACCTAACCTTTCCTCCTCGCCGGAACATTCAAAAGGCAGTCACGTGACCACAATGTTTTTGAACGAAAATACTTTACTAAAATCGCTGTCACACAGTTAACTCCTAGCTCATTTTTTTTTTCAATAGAATCGCTGGTGGTCGATTGCTTGGCTGGGACGTTTCATTTGGAATGACCCGCCTAGGTCGACTCCCCGATACCTGGCGACAACTTTTTATGGCAGCACAGCCAATGCGCTATAGTACACTCTACTGCGGCCAAGGTTACGTGACTGAATAACGCAGTTTTTTACTACGCTTCTGCATGTAATCCGCGAGCACAAACTTTTGTAGACTGCGTAGCATATAAAAAACATAAAAAGAAAAGATATAGGTATTTTATTCAAGATTGCTTGCATTGAAAGTAAGGAAGATTTTCTAGTAAAAGATATGCGATTTTTACTCATTCGAGTTTTCAGGTTTTCTGGTGTCCATTTCTCGTTTTCCTGCGCCATTAAACAACGATGACATCGCTCGTCTGTATAATTCGAAGACCCTTCGTCATCAATGCACTGAAAGACGCCGCACTCATGTGCCCTTGCCTCTGGATACCGCTTAGCCCTATTAACATTTGATTTATAACGAAGAACGCATCTTAATCCGGGATAAGGGCTCAAAGAATAATGTAACACTCTTGTGGTAGCAAGCCAATGTTGAACAGTTCGGTTCTTGTTAGTTATGGGTTGGCAGGTTTAACCGAAAGTAGACAGAGCATAACGTTAGGAGGTTCAGGACTTGTTGCATCCCGAGTGCTGAGAAAGTGCAATTCCTCCAAAAATATTGATGTCTTTTTCTGGCGTGCACATACCACAAGAGAGAACGAGTGCAAAAAACATGGCTGATCCCTCCGTCATAGGAATCGGTATAACACGAAAGTGAAACGTGTCTACACAGAAGTAGTGCTTATTCTGTAATGATATATAAGAGCATGTACAATCTCTATTCGTGTTTGCCAGCTATAGCGCCGATTGGCGAGGATGCACCCATGTTGACGCCTAGTTCGTAGAGGTTCTTAGCTTGAGCCGCAAACGCGATCGTCCCGCTGGCCTCTGTCTCGCTCCACCAAGGCACGACATTCGCCCGTCGAAAGCGTGTCCTTTCTGTAACACATATTGCAGCAGTTTTCTTAGTCGGTGCTCTCGCAATCGAAGTAGTCGGCGGCGGAGAAATCCCGTTGGTGCATGTGGAAGTTGCACTGCTCCGATGAGCCGGCGCACGCTCACACGAAGCGAAATGCAAAAATGTAACTGCGTCTACGCTCTTAGAACAAAGAGAGTGCCGCGACGCCCTTTGCGAGAGTTTTGGCTTGTCCCGCTGGGCACTCCTTTTTCCGGGGTGAAACAACTCCATCTAGACAGAGTGAACCAACGCCTCCTCATGGAGTACAGTACTCCGTGTGCGACAGAGTTAAAGCACTCCTCCGAGGGAGTCAAGCTATCACGTTGAAACAGCTTTGAAATAAAATTAATCAAGCACAAAAAATGGCTCATTCATACTCGCACACATCCACGCAACCAAAAAACGTAGAGCGCTCGCAACCAAAACGCGTACATTAAAGCAGAACCTTCCCGATATCTTACGGAGAGTTGTGAACGCAGGTGTGATGTTAGTGAGCGTTTGGCTACACTATTAGTCAAATACTCGCTAGAATCCACGCCTGTAGGCAAGAAATCCGTTCAAATTACGGCCGCTGCTAGTCAATTCATTAGAGGATTTTAGTCTGTCCGGCACATCGCTATACGCAAAATGCTTTGCGAGTACCGGAATACCGGGTTTGAACTGCACAGGCGCCCGACCGGTAAACATGGCCGCGCTGCCGAAAGCGATTGCCGTCCACCTCGAATCTATCAAGTGGCCGTCGTGCGCTCTGTAGCTCGTCAGCTCCGAACTGATGCTTCTATTTGCTTTAGATTCGTGTCCTTAAGCTTCGACAGCAAAACATTCGTGTCGATTCGGCACCGTTTTCGAGAGCCATACTCAAATAATCAATGCTGTAGGCTTAGAGAGGGGCAATCCCGGAGTCTCGAAAGACATAGATTACGTCTTGCTTAGTTGTTTTAACACGAAAGTGTTTTATGCCGCGGTCCACCAAGTACATCCGTCACGGATATGACGTTGACAAAATGGACGCCAACGGGTGAGAAAGAAAAAAACCAAGAAAAAGATACCCCGCTGAGAATCGAACCCACGACCTTGCGGCCGCGACGGCAAGCGCCCGACGCTCTACCGACTAAGCTAACTCGGGAGATGCTAGACACGGCGCGAACGCGCCTTATATCTTTCACACATTCTCTTTCGCGGCGGGCGGAGCGGGGCGGTGCCGCCGTCTGTGAGATGTGAAAAGAAGTAATGCTTCACGATCGACACTTACAGGGGCGTAGCCAAGGGGGGGTTGGGGGGGTTCAAACCCCCCCCCCCCCCGAAATTTTGCAGTTTTGCTTGCGTATATAGGCACGCACACATACAAACGCACGCACGAACATACATAAAAGTATGGTTCACGGTGTAAGAAAAATAATTTAGGTGTGGACACTCCGCCCGACGGCGCGTCCACATAATGTTCGCCTCTTTCCTCCTCTCGGCCCCCATGTCGCAGCGCCTCCCACGCAATCGTGGCCGGCGCATGTACTATAGAAGACGAGCTGCGTGCGTAGCGTCCGTAACGGCGTTGCGCACGTGAGAAGTCAGCGAGCAGAAAGACTGCTCACGCGCTCTAAGCAAGACGCCGCGCTTTTACGTTACGCAACACTGTTAGGGACGCTATGTGCGTCGGGTGCGAGCACGGTCGCGAGAAACGCGGTATGCGTTCCTTGCTCTAGTTGCTAGCGTGCACGGTTAAAAAAAAATGCAATGAGGTGAAAAAAAAATGAAGAAAAACGCGCGTTCGCCTCGTCGCAATAGGTTTCTTAAGCCCCCATGTCGCAGCGCCCCCCACGAAACTGCGGCCGGCGCGTGTATTAAAGGCGAACATTATCTGGACGCGCTCTCCTTCGCGGCGGGCGGAGAGTGTCCACACCTAAATTATTTTTCTTACACCGTGGCATGGTTGAACCCCCCCCCCGAAAAAAATTTCTGGCTACGCCCCTGGACACTTACTAGCGCTTACTCCGAGATTGCGTGCGTTATCGGAGGTCATGGTTAAAGCGTCTCGATACCAGAGAGGTAGACTGGCCGCGCTGGCGTCGCCGAGGCACCCTTGACGCAGTTACGTTCTTTGCCTTTGGATTCGTGTTAGCGTGCGTCGGCTCATCGGAGTAGTGGAGCTTCCACGTGCACCAACGGGATTTCTCCAACGCCGACTGCTTCGATTGCGAGAGCACCGACTAACAAAACTGCTGCAATATGCGTTGCAGAAAGGACGCGAGTTCGACGGGCGAATGTCGTGCCTTTGTGGAGCGAGAGCAGCGCCTGCGAGACAGAGGCGAGCGGGCGCACGCGTTTGCGGCTCAAGCTACGAATCTCTACCTCCCGTGTTGCTGAAGCGCAGTGTGTGTTATGTATGCATGAGCACAGGCGTTGGTTACCCATTACTAGAAAGCGCACACCGTGCCGTTTCTCTCCTTAAAGGGGCCCTGCAACACCTTTCTTAGTTACATTGGAATAGTCTCATTATTGACGTATGACTCTTCACGAGTCGTATGCCGCAAAAAGTTTTCGAATCCGTCAAGTCTAAGTGGTGTTACTAAATTATAGAGATCGCGTTCCGCAGCTTTCTCCCTCAGCTCAACGCCGCGAGCGCGCGGAAACATAGGCCAGCTAGGCAGCGAGTCGACTGAGGGAGCGCAGGGGAGCGAGGCTCCGCCCAAGAGCGCCGGCGGAGTTTTTTTCTTCATTTTTTTTTCTCTCTGACGTCTGGGCGCAACCACGTGGTCTGTGCCGCCACTTCCGGTCGGCTTGCGTCGTTCTCGTCGAGCGGAGTCGATCGCACTGTGTATCGCGCGTGCTTGAAAACTGCGCGTCGGTTTGGTAATGTTGGGTGTGGACCTCGAACGCCGTAGTGTTTTCATCGCTCTGCCAACCATGGAAGCAAACCTGCGCGCTCGTTTGGAACGAATGACACCATCGGTTTCGGCCCATACTCCGATACACCGCCTCGTAAGACGGCACTGGCAGACGACCCCGAAGCACCGCCATTACCGGACGCCAGCATTGTTATCGGAGACACGCTGCGCCCTTGCCTCGGTCGGTCGTGAGAACGTGCCGACGATGCAGTTCTCAGCTGACGAGGCAACACTCGAACGGCTGCCACTCTCAACGGCAACCGGCGATGGTCAAAAGCACAGAAATATTCACGTTTTCGGCACTGCGCATGGCGAAGAAAACGGAACCACGCAACTACGAGCAGACGAGCTGTCGGTGAGACCGGAAGTGCTAATATTAATGTTTGTTCGGTGTTTTTAACGCGATAACATAATATAAACATACATATTATCTACTTATTGAACTCAAAATTAACAGCGAAAGTAATAATGAGGGTGTTATCGTGATTATAGCATCAGCCAGTGGTGGAACTGCCGACAATCGCGTCATATTTTGCGGACTAATACATCATTTGTCGAGAGAAGAGGGAGCGATTTTCAGCTGACTTTGAGAATTTATTGTAAATTCCAGGCAATGCGCATCGCTTTAATATTTGGCTCGCGTGTTCTCGGGAGCCTCGACTACCGATCGGCAGCGCTTTTTGAGCATGCTCGAAAAGTGTTGCAGGGCCCCTTTAATTGACGACGCATTGAAGAAGTGCATAGCGGGTACCGGTGTTGATTATGAGCTCGTTGATATCATCCTTACGGGCGATTCACGATTCGCTGTGTCCAAATATATGTTCACAGCGTCAGCTACCACAACGGTTTAGTCATGATCATGGGCGTTAGTCGTCGCGATAGAGACATGCTATCAACATGGGTGCATCCACGTCAAGCGGTGCTATATAGCTGCCAAACACGAATAGACATTGTACAAGCTCTCATATATCACTACACAATAAGCACTTCTGTGAAGACACGTTTCACTTTTGTGTTACACCGATTCCTGTGACGGAGGGATCAGCCATGTTTTTATCCTCCGTCGGTGGCGCCAATTAGCGCGTGGCGTCATGTGAATAGGCGACCCTGAAGCGACTGCGAGAAAAAAATTTTTATCGGCACTCGAACGGCACAGCGTTTAAGAAATATTTCTGTAACACTTATCTCGAATTAGAAAATTGAAACCAATGAAAACAGACACATGACAACACATACAAATCGCACATGACACAGGAATTGAACTCATGACCACAAGCACCGAAAGCAGACACTCTCGTTGCAAACCACTTTACAAAGTGGTTTGCAACGAGAGGGCGGAGCTTGCTACTTCCTTTCTTGCATCATCGGTGTGTGTGTGTGTGCGCGTGCATTAGGTTACTAAATAGTTATCGCGGCGCCACGAACTCACGAAGGCCACCGTTAGCACCTTCAGCTCCGACTTCCGTTCGTCGTTTGTCGTGCCGCAAGAGAAATGATAAACGTGTTTTTTCTGTGTGTGCGTGTTTACCATACATCGTGGATGTCTCGCTTACACAGAAATTTGCTGATACCAGCGTGACAAGTACGTTTAGGTAGCGAAACTCACATGTGTGTATTCTACGTACGTGTGCTGTTGAGCAGTATTGGTTATTTTTGCCGCGAGCTGCAAGTGTCTGCAGTGCGTTCTCAGCTGTTTGAAGACCATCATCTATCGCATATTTTTGTTACATACGTCGATTTCAAAGTTCCAAGGTCATTTTAGCGTGCACCTATACAAGCATGTGCACTTATTGCGCGTGTAGGCACTGTTGCGAGCTGCACGCAGGGTCAGCGGCACCTCTGAGCAGTTAGACGAATATTTGTGCACTTTGTTGATGCTGCATGTGGCTGATGACGATGAAGAATTTTGGCTGAGCACTTTGCAGTGGATGGGAAGCATTAAACCGCACACTCGTTGCATTCTGTGATGAATAGTTGTTATTTTACTCTTCTGCCACGCTATATTACGTAGGTTAACGCGATTCCTCGCCCGACGTGACGCCTGTATAGGGTCTTTTTTTTTCAAATGAGTTTCAAGAACCAGCGCGGCTCATGCCTAAGCTCGAGAGCGAGGGCTCATAGCACACGTGGGTCATAGCACAATGCGTCGCATTGCTAAGCTCGAGGGCGACGGTTCGATTTCCGGCCACGGTGGCCGCATTTCGGTGGGGTAAAATGCAAGAACACCGATGTACTTAGATTTAGGTGCATGTTAAAGAGCCCCGGGTGGTCCAACTTAATCCGGAGTCCACTACTACACTCTTAGTCATGTCCTGCGTAATATTCTACTTATAGCCAGGACACTAGACCTTTTTCTTGTACTTTCCTGGGTATAGCTAGCACTTTAAGCGGGACCTGTTAAGAGTGTACGGCATGCGTCATAATCATATTGTGGTTCTGGCCCGTAAAACCCCAAAAATTATTTTATTTATTTATTATTATTATTATTATTATTATTATTATTATTATTATTATTAGTAGTAGTAGTAGTAGTAGTAGTAGTAGTAGTAGTAGTAGTAGTAGTAGTAGTAGTAGTAGCGGTAGTAGTAGTAGTAGTAGTAGTAGTAGCAGTAGTAGTAGTACTAATGTGTTATAGGGTAAGGTATGCTGTAGTTTCCGAGGCGCGTAACATTAACAGCATGGGCGCACGTACACACGACGGCGTGTAATATAGTTAGCCTGAACATCCACGCAAAATTAACCTTGCGCGTGATTTGTATAATGCATGGTCAAGATACAGTAAATATGACGGCAGACCACGGCATTGTTATTTTTCTAAATAATGTTTTCCAAAAGGATACAAAAAATAAAGCAGGAAGATCTTTTGTAATAGCGAGAAATCTAGAAACTTTTCTCACGTTAACAGTCGTGCAGGCCACCGTTTGCCGTTCTCGACGTGCGTCGTGTAAGCGCCGCACATAGCAAAGTTCTTAAACAAGCAGGAGCGAGTGCAAACGGGAGATCTTGTTTGCGTTCGCCTGACTCGCGCTGTCAACGCGGCCGGAACCGAACGTCAGGATTATTTCCGCTTCGCACGAAAAGCCAACAGAACACGTCTACGTGCTCTTTTGTTCGACTGAGTCCCCGAATCTTTGAACGTGGCAGCACATGCTACTACTTGCACGCGTTTGCCTCTCAAAATGTTTCCTGGGGCGAAATGGAACGTTGCTAGATATTTTCGCTGGAGGAGATAGCATATACTGCCAACGCATGCGATATATATATAGCTCCATGGCCGTCAACGGGGTAACCTTGATAGGCCGTTGCACGTCATTTGTGTTGTAGAGTAATATGTACAACGCCCTCATTGTTGTGTCTAAAAAAAAATACGGACTGTTTTTCATGTCACGAGCGTCCCATGCTGTAGAAAAGTATATAGCGAGATGTGGCGTGCATCGAGCTTTGATGTATCGATTCAGCTTTTGTTCACGGAACCAATATCAGGTGACGAGCGAAAAGGGGCACGACAGTGAGAGATATTTACATTGCAGTAGGTAGTATTTCATGTTTACTCACGATGGAACATGAAATCATGCAATCTTCTAAAAATCATGAGAATTGCAACTATAATGGTATGCTTGCTCATTTAAGTGGTTGCGCGTTAACGTCACTTTGATGGCTTTGAAGTCCAATCTCACAAAAATAATGCAACATGTTTTTAAAGGTTAAATGAGAACACGCGTTCTGATTTAATTGTGGGGAGTTTAGAGAAGATCAAAGGTGGCCTTTTTTTAAAAAACTGATTTTCAATATATTGAATTTTTAACGATATGTCCTTACTTAGGTATTTTTGGTTTGCGTTTCACGGTATTCTCGGGAATTGTATTTGCCACACTTGTTAACCTAATGTGTGGCAACGCTCTGGGAAATTTTCAAGATTCTGGCTATTATAGACACGAAGTACTAAAAGATAAATTCGAAGTGAGAGCATTACTGAACGCTGTGCCATATTTGTGATGTTTTTCTGCAAAGTAGCAACATTTTATAAACGCACGCTATTCATAAGTCAAGAAAATTTGTGAGATCCAAAGCTCCTGTAGTTACTTTTGGAGGATATCGTCAAAATCTCATTTTCGCGCACTTCGCAAAAAGCGGTTCTGGCTCACTGAGAACTTCCGAATCTTTTTGACGAAGACAAATTTTTCTTTCGCGAAACTAATATCGCTGCCGTGGTCCTAGGGACTCGGACAGCAAAATATTATTTTCCTAGCGAACTGAAAGGGGGTCAGCGGGCACGCTCCGGCGTTTTTAACTGAATAAACCTTGTTGCTGAACTCTTCCCAATCAAAATGTGATTGATTCTTATTTTATTTATTTTATTCACGGAATACTTACGCAATACTGCAGACTCGAAAAGGAGGCCCAAGCTGGAGGGGCAAATGTACACATAATCGGCGCAACGCCAACAAACATTAATATGTTTCGAGATCACATAATTAGAAAAAATAACACTAATAAATGTAAAAAACAGTAACATGAAAAGAAAGAATGCACCAACCATGTAATTATGAGTGAATAGCAATGTGAAATGTAAGCAACAAAAGTAGCAATACAAGCACATGCAAAGTTTTTACACACTTGAGATACGACCACTGTCAAGAGCGCGTAATACATACATAATACACACATATATGTATTAAACAATAATAATAATAACACCTGGGGTTTAACGTCCCAAAACCACGATATGATTATGAGAGGCGCCGTAGTGGAGGGCTCCGGAAATTTCGACCACCTGGGGTTCTTTAACGTGCACCTAAATCTAAGTACACGGGCCTCAAACATTTTCGCCTCCACCGAAAATGCAGCCGCCGCGGCCGGGATTCGATCCCGCGACCTTCGGGTCAGCAGTCGAGTGCCATAACCACTAGACCACCGTGGCGGGGCGTATTAAACAATAAGAGAAATAAAACAATTTTAAGAATTCGTTAGATTAGCTGATTGGACTATGAATAATGGGACACAAGATAACCAATTAGTGAGTGTATAAATAATGTTATATCAATTTATATCAATTTCAATATCGTGAAACACCTACATGTTCTGAAAAATCGGCGTTACTGTGAAAAAGGTAGGTTGTTCCAACCTGTTAGGCATGTAAAGAAGGAACGTTTGAAAAGATTTGTTCGTGTCCGATAACTTGTGAAAGAGTCAGGGGGACGATGCCGTGTTCTGCGTACTGTAATGGATTTTAAATAAGGACTTGGGTTTATAGTCAAGATGTTATCTTGGAGCGAAAACAGAAGTTTTAGTCTGTGCATTTTTCTGCGTAACTGAAGGTGTCTGAATGTTATGCTACGTCATTAGACTAGAGGGATAGTCAATTTTGCGATATTTGGAATAGATGAACCTGACAGCTTTACGCTGTAGCATTTTTCTTAAGCTGCGAGGCATACCATCACTTTTTTTGTTTCTTTATTTGCCGTGTAAATGATCGTGCAACAATTCATTGCGAGTACGTGCGCCCCTCTTGGTATTGTTGAGCCTGGCGTTCTGGGCTGTAATCAAACTTGCGCCCTATACAGACGGCTTATCTACGCAGCCATCGAGCGGCGACGGAAAGAGTCCTATGGCGGCCGGGGACGGCGCACTCGCCCTGCAGAATTTCAGCCCTTTATTGCTCCGCCGGGAGCCGTTCAAGCATCGACAGCGCCGTCGAATGTATTGCTTAAAGCGTTCATAACCACAAAGGTCCTACATCAGGCAAAAAAATAAACGGGCAAATTGTGCATGAATTGAGGCACCCGTTACTCAGGTGCTCGGGTGAGCTAGCATGTGGTAAAGTTTTACTGCACTTGCGCGGGCAAAAAAAAAGAAGCATCAAAGAAGAAAGAGCTTGAACTTATATTTTTCTTCAATAAATAAAAAGAGCATAGCCTCTCGAAGGTAAGCTGAAGGGACGATTTATTACCTCACGCTTACGCCGAGATTCCGGACAGCCATTTGTGTGTCTTGTAAAATGCTTTATAGAAAAACTGCCTGTATCGTGCGCCAGAAGAACATTTAGGGTGCGCGAATTTAAGGAACAACCTCAAAATTTGTACAAGTTACTGCTGATGCTTAGTTTGCTGGAAACCATTTTTCACGATTGATTCAGTTCACTTCTAATTTAGCTTGTATTGTGATATACATAGTTGCTACGTGACGTACAGATTACGCATATGCTGTTACTGCCTGCAATGGTATTGCAGTCAGTACCCTTCACCGCTGTCGAGTAGCAGCCTAGCGCATACTATCGCCCAGGCCGAGCTTTGTGTTCAAAAGTGTTTAAAAAATATTCTTATGTACTCATTTCACTGATTGTGCTAATTGTTCACAAGCTGTTGCAACTTCGGTCTTATTTCCTTTGTTATCATTTTTTTAGAAAGGAGGTGTCCATTCAGTATTTGACATCGCGACCACATCCCGTATATAAATATTTCATAACATTATAATGCGACTCCGATCACCTTGATCAATTATATTACACCTGTATAAAACGCTTGCTCGACCTGATTTATAACAGGCATTGCTCTATCTGGGATCCCGAGACACTACTCGTTCTGCTGCTGTTGAATTCATCCGGAATCACTCAGCCCGTTTGAATTCGGCCACATTACACTCGTCATGCCAGCGTACCGTCAACGAAAGCAACACTTGCATTACGTGAACTGTGTTGGCTTTCGCCTTTCTTTGTAACACAGAATCTATCGCTATATTCCTACTCTGAAAGACCTTTTTTCCGCATCCTTTGTGTTCGGACAATAATTACGAAGTCGGTGTACCATCGGTAAAGAAATTAGCGCGGCTTCTTTAGGAACTGGCTCGCGAAGATCTTACGCTGGGGCGATGTCCCGCGCCGTAAGCGTAACCTTAGTTCCAGAGGCTACCGCTACAGGCGCAGTTCGCGCGAAAGAGCAGTCTTCTTCCCCTTGCTCTTCGAGCGCCTTGATAATAATATTAACGCAGGCAAAACCACATATAGCATAGCCAACTGTAGCATACGGCGCTCTCTCCAATCCGGCAGTGCGCTTCCTCACTAATAACATGAACGAATAAGACAAGGCAGCGGAGCGGAGGGCTCGCAAGGCAGCAGCAGCTCGGGCTCGCCGCCAAGACCCTGCGCTGAGAGCTCGCGAGGCCGCATAGAGACGTCAGCATCGTGCGGACCCCGAGATACAAGCCCACGAAGCCGAAGCAGCGCGGAAGCGGCGGCAAGAGAACCTCGAAGAGGTATGGGCGCGGGACGCAGCGGCCAAGCGCCGAAAGCGGTCGCTGCCTGAGGTTGGTGGCGCTAACACAAGCTTGAAGCGCGATTTCCTCGACCACACGTTCGGCCACAGCTGCAAGGTCTGCGACCGCTTGTGGTTCGACAGCAACCTGACCAGAATCGCTACTATAACAGCGTGCGACGTCTTTATATGACAGTAGAGGAATTGTTCGGAACATTCACGGTTTACCCAATTATCTCCGAGCCAGCTCCTCAATCATCATCACTTCGTGGATATGGCGTGACTTTTTTTTACTTAAAAGATATGTCGATTGACTTGAGCAACTATGCGCTTCATAATTCTTCTGAATTGATGTTTTCTTCTCCACGGTAAGCCCTGTAGCAAGTGGCTGAGTGTGTTTGCGACATCACGGAAAGCACAGGATTCATCGACTGCCCGCACCTGTTGACAAACATTCGTGCGCAGGCTCGCAAGCAGATTGAACACGTAATCTTACAGAATGACAAACCGAAGAGGGCAATTGTGATGTGTTCCAGCCGGTGATGCAGCATCCCCCCCACTTACCCATTCTCCAATGACACACGGAAGAGCGCAACTCTTCAACCACGATACTTTCTGCCAGAAAAATTGAGGACCTGAAATTGCAATAAAGAAGGCAGCACATCGGGATCATGATAATAGCACGTTGTGTTCAAACCCCATAAGGAATGAGGAATGCTTACTCAGACGACCGAACATCCTTGGAACCCAGGGCCTTCGCGGCAAATAGAGGTCACTGACGCTACTTGGACAGCAGGGTGGCTTATCCAAGGAAGCGAAAAGGTAGTGAGGGTATGAAAGCTGGGACCAGACCGGAATTTAGGTTTGGCATTTCGTTGTCCCTTGGCGTTTTGCAGTCGCCGCCACAGTTCACTACAAATAATTGCACATGTTACCTGCTGTGCGCGAAAGGGAGACGAATGTGATCTCTCGCTCTATTACAGCGAAAGCTGTTATGAGATCACAACAAGAGCTGTCTTTGGCGCCGTAGTTGTCCACCGCCGCCGGTGTCTGTAACCACTATCGCGTGAATAAAAAAAAAACGAGATAAGAAAAGAATGTCTAGGATAGATCGAGGTTCGAACCGGCGCCCTCTGCGCGGAAGCTCAGAATTCTACCTCATAGCCACGGCGGTGCTTTCTTTTTTTTGTCATGGTATTTATTACACTGAATATTAGAACGCACAATAAGAGCACAAATAAAGAAAACAAAAGTACAATAACATAGCGACAATAAGCGCTCAAGTGTTACTAAGGACACATTGGATGGCTAACACAACGTGCAGTAGAACAGCGAGAGTTCTTCACATCGTGCTATACAGGAAAGGTGGTGAGGCCGAGCGCCTCACCAAGAGGAGATACCAGTCCGGTCTAAAGTCAAGGTCGTCATAAATGTCCTTTAGGTGAATAGCAATTCGCTTGAAGAAATGGGGGGTTCAGCGTTACGGTCTTGCATACGTGTCTTACCTAAGCTATGCATATCCATGAGGAAAAGCATATCATACGGCACTTCATCAAGCGAAGTTGGTATAAGATAACATATGGTGTGAGAATTAATGACAAAACTTTTCTGCAGTGCTCAATGAAGGACATCCCAGAACAGAGTAGCGTCTTTGCAGCTAACAAAGCAATCTTCTAGTGTTTCCGGCACATCACATAGACGGCAGTTAACAGAAGCAACAAAAATACCTTTTCTTTTGTAGCGTTAGCTACACTTGCCTAGCCGGAGCCGATTTCGCGCTGATTCTCATGAGCCGTGCTGCGCATGCGCGGCGATCAGTGATGTCACGCAGCTGGCTCACCGGAGCCGGCATCTCACGCGCTCTCCGCCACCGCCGCTGCTGGTCTGCGCGTTCGGGAGGAGCGGCGTCGGCGGCGTCATGGCCGCGGCAGACACACTGGCGCCGGAGCGCGTGCAGAATCCGCCACTGCCGTGCGCGACTAGCCGCTGCTGGTCTGCGCATTCGAGAGGAGTGACGTCATAGCCATGGCAGACACACTGGCGCCGGCGCGCGCGCAGCTATTCGCCTTCGCTGTGCAGTTGCCGTCTGACACTGCGCTGGAGCCGCTTGATAGCGCCTCTGACTGGCGTTTGCAGGTGGGTAACGCCATGGGGAAGGAGAGCGCAAATGCTGCTCAATGGCGCAGAAGAGCCGAGAAGCTTATCTCATCGGATCCCGAAGTAGTTGCCTGGCAATTAGCGGTTCAACGTACGAAGAATGAACAGAAGAAGGCTAATAATCCTAGGCAATCTGGAAAGCTAAGAAAAAATTCACAGCATATCCACGGGTGAATGATGAAGAGCTTGGGCGAAGCTCCTGAAGCAATCATGGTTAGACCGTAAAATCTTCAGTGGTTTCGCCCAGCAGTAATCAAAGCGATAGCCCAGTACATCATCAAAGACGTGACAAACACTGTATATATTTATACGAGAAATTTTATTAATCGTAAGTGGTAGCTAGACGTGGCTTCCGTTTCCCCTTCATTATAACGGCTTTATGGACGGTGAAGTGATGTATCGGTGGTGGGTCGTAGTGGGATGTTTGCAAAGACGAAGTAGTGGGCAGTTT
This sequence comes from Rhipicephalus sanguineus, assembly GCF_013339695.2. NCBI lineage: Eukaryota > Metazoa > Arthropoda > Arachnida > Ixodida > Ixodidae > Rhipicephalus > Rhipicephalus sanguineus. Next base: position 114,249,110 of record NC_051178.1, read on the forward strand.
GCAAAGCTGGCTTCCGTTCCCCCTTCATTATAACGGCTTTATGGTCGGTGAAGTGATGTATCGGTGATGGATGGTAGTGGGATGTTTGCAAAGACGAAGTAGTGGGCAGTTTGCAAAGGATCGGTGATGGGTCGTAGTACACTGCCAGTTACGCCTTACGCCGGACGCGTGACAAGGTTAGACTAAGAGGAGCTTCGCCCTTAATAATCAGCTGAACCTTTGCTAACACTACGTATAACCTGGCATAGCCGAGCTAAGCCACCGCAATTTTTTTAACCATGTGTTTACCGGCAGTGCTTCAGAATGGAGTTTATAGAAGAATGTTTTTAATTGGGAGGAATATACATTTTGCGCACACGTTTCAACACATCGTGGCCTGGAAGATCGTAGTACAATGAACGGTACAACGGAGGCGGGAAGAGCATAGTTAGTAACTCCGTATATAGTGCCTTGCGCGAGACTGTGTACAGGTATTCCATGGAAAAGCCATGCCGGTGCTTGAAGCTACTTTGCAAAAAGATCCTATACAGGCTTCATATCGGGAAGGAACCTCATTAACATACGTAATGTGGTGTGGTAGAAGAGTAAGATAACAACCAGGCGTCACACAATGCGAATTGCGCAACGAGTGGGTTGAATGCTTCCAACCCATTACAAAGGGCTCTGCCATTATTCTTTATCGCTGTCAGCCACAGCGTCAACAAAGGGCGCATAATACCTTACAGGTGTTTAGCGCGTACCACGGTTCTCCGTAGATTGACGAAAAATTGCATAGCGGCTGCTTCCCTACTTCACAAAAATTGTGATGATTTATAGCGTAGTGTGTTCCTCGCAAGTGCACTTCTATTGGTTGCCAGGAAGCCCATAGGGCTCCCATGATCAATTTCCTCAGGGTCTCAATAAAGTTAATTTCCCCTCTCTCTTTCTTTCTCACGTTAACATATGTTATAAAGCGTGGTGGGAGAGTTAAATAACGACCGGACGTCACACAATTCGAATTACGTAACTAGTCGGTCGTTTAAAGCTTCCAACCCATTACATAGGGCTCAGCCATAATTCTTCATCGTCATTCAACAATCGCATGAACAAAGTGCACATAATGCCTAACAGATGGTACCTCGCTTCTCCGCAGAATGACTTGTGGCGTAGTGGTTACTTTGCTAGTGTACTTGTATTAGTAGCCACAATATAGTTTATAACGGGCTCTAGAAATGCCGCAATGGCGCTATTCCAGCTTTCGCTGTGACTGTGCTGCGCTTTCCGCGCAGGCCTGGCATTTTTTTTTCAAGTTGAAAACATTGTTTCCGTAGGAGCCTCCTTCATTTGTTTTCTTTTCTGTACAATATTTTAGTGGACTGAGATGTATGAAGGAATGCACATAAATTTTCATTTGCTCCACGAAATCAACGACGACAACGATGCGCATACAGTTCGCTGTCGCACGGGTGCAAGCTGCGGCGCTCGCGCGCAATATCGAGAATGAAGAAGCGGCTCGAGGAGTAAGAAGCATCAGGCCGCTATGCAATCAAGAGATTCCTGGCCTCAGCCGTTCAAAAGTCTCTGCAATCACCTATGGAACACAAGCGACAGCAGCGCCAAGTCCCAGCGCGCGAAGGAAGCAGACCTGCGGTCGAAGGAGTCCGAGTTGCACCGTCGCCAAAGCTCGGACGGCGCCCGAGTGTGCGTTCCGTTCGGCGACGGCGCGTTCCAAGTGAGGCTGCTCATCGTCACAGCGGTCGCAGCCAGCATCGCGCTCACCCAGGCAAGCCTCTTCAGGCATTCGATGCGCGAATTAGACCACTGGTGCGCGCGGCCGCCCGGATTCTCCAACATGAGCGTGGCCACATGGAAAGCGATGGCCATTCCACGGGACATCGACGGGAACTTCAGCCGATGCACGGTACGAGAACCACCCGACGGGGGCGCGTTGGCTCGAGCAGTGCCCTGCGCCGCTTGGGAGTTCAACCTGAGCGACCACGGCAACACCGTCGTCAGCGAGTGGAACCTCGTTTGTCAGCGGAGCTGGCTGAGCGACGTCGCGCACGTGGTCGTCTTCTCCACGAACGTTCTCTTGCTGCCGCTGGTGGGCATGGCGGCGGACCGAGCTGGGCGCAAGACCGTCGCCTTCGTGTCCAACACGGGCCTCCTGCTCACGCTCGTGGGGTGCAGCATAGCGAGCGACTTTCAGACGTTCGTCGTGACGCAAGCTGCGGTCTCGGTGTTGTCGAAGAGCATGGCCGTGCTGTATGTACTCCTGTACGAATTCACGACAGCGTCCCGTAGACTGCTATACTGCTTCGTCGCGCTGGTGCTCCCGAGCGTCTTCGGGCCGCTACTGCTGTTCTTCGTGGACATGTTCAAGCTCGACTGGTCCCTGTCGCAGCTTGTGGTCACCACGCTTGCCCTGCTGCTCCTAGCCACCTTCTGCGTGGTTGAAGAGTCGCCCACCTGGCTCTTGGCCACACACAATCTCGAAGAAGCCGAGAAGGTAGTCTGCAGAGCGGGCAGCGTCAACATCGTGTCTCAGATCGAGTGTCGCAGGCAGTTCCGCAGCGAAGTGGAGAGCTACAGACGAGAACAGGTCGACCTGCCGTCCGATAACACCATGGGGCTCTTCCGTTCGGGATGGCTCAGAGGCCGCTCGTTCATACTAGTCTTCGTCTGGCTCGTCATTAGCTGGGCCTACAGCCATCACGTGGAAGAACGCGGCGCCACCAGCGACACCTACGTGCGTAGCGCCACGCTCATCGGCTTGGGTCCCATGTTCGTCGTCGTCTGGCCGGTCCTGGAGTACGACCAGGGAGTCAAGCGAGCCATTTCGATCTCCGCCCTGGTGTTCGCCGCTTCGTCTGCCGTCGCCTTCGCCGTGCCCACAGACGAATCGTCGCCGTGGCAAACCGTCTTGCCCGTTTCGATGCGTCTCTCGCTGACCCTTCCCGTCGCGTTCTTATTTTTTCTCACCATCAGCTTGTACCCGGCGATTCTGCGGTGCGAGGCTACCCTCCTTGGCTACGCCTGCGCCATCGTGGGCGACAACGCGGGCTACATGGCGTTCACGCGCCTCTTGGGACGACGGCAGGACGCGACCCTCGCAGTCCAGTCCGTCCTTGCTGCGCTTGCCGCTGTGGCCGTCGCGTACCTGCCGCAGGATGATCGGCACGATCTTTCTCGCCGGCGTTCTTTGGCGGCGCTGTGGAGAAGGTCGAGCATCACCAGCACCAAACAAATAAGCGGAGGTGCTGTATGCGAACGCCGAACGCTGCCGGATCCAATGCCTGAGCAGTTCTCGATTCGTGCTGGCATGCTAAACGACGGCAGGTAGATAGTTTGAAGACGGCGAATACATGCTCGGAACGTATGTTTTGGGCGTGTATACGCGTATACGTATATATCAGTAAAATATCTGCTTATCTGCACGTGTACTATGCAGTGGCGTTTATTACGAGACGCAACTGAGTGCCTTCCGACCTAAAATTCCCGCCAGCAAGGCGGAGTTCGCAGCAAATGCAGAAAAACGCCGTTTTCGCGCCCTTCCTCCTTCATGCATATTACGGCCAAGTCTACCCTGTGCCGTCGTCCTTCATGCACTTTACAGCGAAGTCTACCCTGTACCTTCGTCGTGGTATAGCAGTAGCAGCAGTAGTAGTAGGCGTCTCGCTGGTCACGTGAGCAGAAGGGGCGTGGATAAAGAAATAAAAAATTCTGATGACGATGCTAGTAATGATGACGATATGATGACGATCGTCATCATCCTTACAGCTTCGCTGTCCGGCGCATGAGGGGTAGGGGCGCCGCTAATCATCTAACGGGGGGGGGGGGGGGGGGGGTGGCGTCGATTTTGCCCCATGCACTCACTCAGTCGGCCTTTATGGCTACGCATGTGGTGACCAAAAAAGCCCCGATGTTGCATTCAGATAACTGTTTACTTCCTACCTTTAGTCCCGTAAGTCGGGGACCAATGGCAGGCCCTTGTGAGAAGTGAGAAGTACGTCATCGCTTCATTTTCATTTTTGCATCCATTGCCGGGCTCGTTTTCTTTCGGTCTCGACCAGGGGGGGGGGGGGGGGGGGGGAGGGGCAGGAGGTGCCACTTGGGCCCCCTCTAAGGGAGAACCCCACGCACGCATATGACTGCTACTGCTAGTTGTAAAGGGTCTCGCTTTTCCCTGATTGCGGTGTGTGAGAACCGAAGTCGGTGCATGTGCCTTCTCGGATGAAACAATGACCGATTTCGCGTGCTATATTCTGGCGGTAGCATTTATGCGAACTGTAGAGTTCACTTTAGGCGCGCTCATTCCAAATGGTCCTCCGCCGCTCTACTGTCACGCTCGACGGCACATGCGCGGCTCTCGCGTGGTGGTTTACAATATATCTAAACCTGCGGAGTTCATTGGACATTAACGAAGGACTATAAGTGATGCGCACCAACCGTGAACGCTCAGCTCAATCAGCTTGTTGGTGGAGCCAGCTTCAGTCCCTCACATGTATTGGTGTTAGTTGAAAACAGACTAGGTCAATTAATATTGCTGAGATTGCAAATGTATAGATACTAGAAGAGTTTTATGTTTCACGTTACGTGATGTTATTTGGTACTTTGTGCTTTGATGTGAGCTCCCAGCTTGTGAGCGAAAGGAAGCGTAATAGATAATATTACGTCTATGGAAAGATTGACGTGTTAATCACCGTTTTCCTCATAACTTCGTTAACTGGTTTTGTCATGGACTTTCTTAAAATATTCAAATTTTTCATGATCATGTCATTTAAATCTAGGTAATAAGTGTCATAATGGCATCGAGAATGATGGAAGTCTACAGGGTGTGTTTTTTTAGACAATACAAATTTTTAATAAAAATTCCATGACCGTCAGGCTCCTTTCGATTTCGCACACGAACTCTATGCCGATGTGGAAATACTTTTCCGCAGCTAAAATAACATTGACGTGACTAATTAACAAAATCTGGTTAATTACCTTTTTAATTATCGACTTGAAGGAAGCTGTTTTCATTAGAAAATTGCAGTGCGTGCCAAATTAAGGCACACCTATATTTTTAGAAATCGTGAAAGTTACTCGTAATCAGAGATATTCGTCATTGAACTGCAAGGCCGATACTGAAACTGATCGTGCCCGGCGCGCAAAAAACAAAAAAAAAAAAACGCGAACATTTGGATACGTCGGACCGGAACTACCCGCGACAAGGAAGCGACGAATTTAAAATCAAGGCGTGCCAAAGCAGAATCTCTTCAGGAAAATCGGCAAGTATTCTGAAACACACAAGTAAGCAGCTTATTGTTTGCGTGCGATGTGTAGTGCTTATTTGTTTCTTTCTATAAACACCCGCGAAAATGTATTTCGCCTGTCTGCAAGAAGAGTGCAAAAGAAGAGTGCAGAAGAGTCCAGTGCAAAAGCTGCTTAGCATCTAAAAAGATACGACCGGGACGCGCCTTCATTTAAATTTCATCACTTCCCTCTCATATGTAGTTTCGGTCTGACGTAACCGAGTAGTCGCGTCTTTTGCGCGCCGGGTGCGATCAGTTTTGGTATCGGTCTTGAATTTCGACGACGAATATCTCTAATTACGTGTAACTTTCGTGATTTCTAGAAAATGCGTATGCCATAAATTGGCACTACTACACCTTCCTGATATAAACACCTGCCCTCAAGTCAATAATTAAAAATATGATTAACGAGTTTTTGTTAAATAGTCAGAATAGTGTTATTTCAGCTGCGGCAAAGTATTTCCCCCTCGACGTGGAGCTCGTGTGTGAAAACGACAGGAGCCTTACTGTCATAGCATTCTTATAAAAAAATTGTATTGTCTAAAATAAAACACCCTGTATAATGTATCAAATGTGAATTTTAGCTAATCCACACCTTGACGCCATCGAAAGGAGCAAATGCAATTGAATGGGGCATCACTGCAAGTTCTCCCTATAGGTCGGATAGCAACTGCTGTGAAAGGAGCTTACATTTACTGCTACAGGTTGTCATCTACTATAGTACCGAAGCCCGATTCATTAAACCGTTACGCCACAGGCCGATGTCCCAGCAGGAGTAATCGAGCGCCTTGCCCACGTACAAGTTCACGCGTTCTGTCGCTTCACGCGTTTTCCAAGGCGATGACTGTTGGTTGGTTAGTAGCAACATTTTTGCAAGTCCTTAGAGCTTTCACCATCCGGGCCTTAGATCTCCCGCGCAGGGGCGTCGAAGTCTTGCCTCTCCGCTGCCTCGCGGGCCTCCTGGACGGCCCAGGGTTGGTTACCGCCGAGGCTGGGGCTGCGCAAGACAGCGGCCTCATGCTGTCCCATGAACAATGGTCGCCGGCGCGGTTCGCGAGCTCGCGCGCGTTCTGCCTCGTTTTTAAGGTTGCGATGTGTCTCTGGTACTTCTCCCACGTGAGCCGGAAACCACCAGATTCGGGTTTGCACTTCTACTTCCCGCCGGACTTGGCTATTGCGCAGGACTCGGGCCGCTTCCTCTGGAATTTTCGTCGTGCAAGTCAGCGCGTTGAGACGCACGGAGTGCCTTTGCTATATTCACGAAGTGTCGACTAGACGTAACACTATTCGAATATGCGGCGATTACTTGACACTCGTCACTTTGTACACTGTAAACTTTTTAGGGGCGAAGCTCCTTATAGCGGCACCCGTTCGTGCCGTAGTAGTGTGTAACCAGTCTTAAAAACGGAGGGGGCGTGCACACATGAAGGCTCCCTAAAGACAATGCTCTGCGACAGTACGTGATATGTATCGCCCTCTCCTCTCCTACGCTTCCTCCTCTTTTTCCTCTCCTACGGTCCCCCCCCCCCCCCCCCCTATCTTGCCTCGCGGCGCAGCGGCGCCGACGCAGGCAGCGTCGCGAGGCAGCGTCGCGGCAGCGTCTTGATTGAAAAAACCGACCACTCGCGCTGCACAACCGTTCACTGACCACCCCGTATATATAGGCACTGGATTTTGACCTCCAAGGTAGTGCGTGTGTGTGATTTCTCCTGTGCGTGATTAAACAATGAAAATTCACAGCGTACATGTAAAATTAAAGTGGGCTGCAAGTCGTCATAACTCTCATCGAACCTTTAGTATAAACGCGCCCGATCTCACGTCGGTGATGATGTACTGGGCAGAATTCACGGAAGATTCACGGTTTACCGATGAACCTCCGCAGCTTCGCCCACTCATCATCATTCACTCCGTAGATATGCTGTGATTTTTTTAGGACCATGTCTGGGGTTTGCTTATTTTTGATAAAGTTGCTCTCTCTCTCTCTCTCTCTCTTTGTCTTTTTATACTTCAAAGAACTTCGCTCATTTTTTTTTTTTGGACGTTGCTGCATAAAATGTGACGTATAATATGCAGACACTCATTGCTCGCATAAAAGAAAGTTGTTACCTGCGTGCTCACAGATATCCAGCAAATTTTCGGTGACCCACTTGTCTGCACACTCTTGCACTTCTCGTGTGATTTTTTTCTATGCGAGATTCGAGGCTTTTGTTTAGTTTGTTGCGTTTCCATCTCTTAATTAGCGTACAAATTGATTGACACCGTGTAGCGCTCTGGGACAAAATAAAAAGACATTGATTAAGCGTTCACATACTCGAGCTTATTTCCCATCACTTTAAGTATTCTCACTATTTTTTTTTTTTTTTTTTTGCTGGCTTGGCTCGTCAAATGCGAAATAGCTGAATGTCCGTTCTTTTTCATCGTGTTCTCCAAAATGGCCGTTCCATATTTCGTTATCAGTATTGTATATCACGCTGCTCAAACTGTTGCTCACTTCTGTCTATTGAGAATGGTCGTTAGGTTGGTGTTTTAATGTGGTATAACGTGGTATACGTCAAGGATAAGTGCGCGCGCGCGAAGGAATCAGAGTTGCGGTCGAAGGAGTCCGAGTTGCACCGTCGCCAAAGCTCGGATGGCGCCCGAGTGTGCGTTCCGTTCGGCGACGGCGTGTTCCAAGTGAGGTTGCTCATCGTCACAGCGGTCGCAGCCAGCATCGCGCTCACCCAGGCAAGCCTCTTCAGGCATTCGATGCGCGAATTAGACCACTGGTGCGCGCGGCCGCCCGGATTCTGCAACGTGAGCGTGGCCGCGCGGAAAGCGATGGTCACGCTCATGTTGGAGAATCCGGGCCACTTGTGTTCCGTTGTTTTTAACGTGGTATAAAAAGCTCTCTATGATTCCCATGCAACGAAACAAGACCGTTTGTAATGTTGCAATTTATACGGCTTTCGTCTTTTATTCTTTTTTTTATAAGTTGATTTATACTCTCTCTCACATCACTTAGCGACAGTGTCTTGGGGCGTTTTTGCTTACGCGTCCTGCATGGGCACGCCCCGACTTTTTTACGACGAATAATGAGGCACCAAAGCAAAATTTTCAATGTATATTCTGTCTTTTGTCTTTCGAAAGCGGAGTTCAGGCAGTTCAGGCTTCCAACCGACAACCGCTTTCAGACAGCGGACTCTTCATCTGTCATCTCGCTCGCTCTTTCTTTCCTTCCTTCTTTTTTTCTTTCTTTTGTTTTTCTCCTCACGACTTCTCAAACAGCTTACTAGCGGCCAGTGAAAAGCCTTCGAACTATACGCTGTCTTCCGCGATCTTTAATCTGGAGAGCTCCTGAGGGGTGAGGCTTCATTTATCTCCCGTTGTCTTCACAAATGGAAGCACGCTTCCGCTGGAGCTTAACGCAATGCCAAGGGAGTTCCGCTCAATTTTCCCGTGGTGCGGTTGGCCTCAACGGAAGCGGTGCGGGGTGATCGGTGGTTGTATTAGTGCAATGCAAGCAGTTAATTGCCAAAGACGTCGCATCCCCCGTGACCCTGAAGCACGCTGTCACCAAATTCGCTGCGTTCACCTGTGCACGCCCTGCGACCTTTAAAGAAAAAAAAGAGGGGGGCGAGTGAAAAGTCAGTAATTCAAGCACTGAGTAAGGTAGAGAGGTGGGTGAGTTTGTAACGATGCATACTTGGAAAATCAGCGCGAACATGACGGAGACACAGGACCAGAATGACACAGTGCAAGCTTTGTCTAACAACGAAAGTTTATTGAAATAATAACGAACGCACAAAAAACTAACACCATGCGTGCGCAGGAATTTTAGGTCACGTGAAAGAAATTGCTAAGCGTGCATACCTCACAATCTAGCAAACAAACAGGAGGTTCCGATATGCAATTATCACCCATGATTTTGATAAAAAACGCTTGCACGAGTTCACGAGCCCTTTTATCTATGTCCTTCAACGTACTGTCTGCGGTATTGAAAAAAAAAAGGGGTTACACCCACATGACCTGCAATGAGTTGAAAGATGTGACGTCGGCGCTCCCTTTAAGGTATTTTTTGTGCGGGCGAAGTCGTTCGTTAATGCACTTACCAAGCTGGCCTATTTACGCTTTTACGCAGGGGAGGGGAATCCTATAAACAACCTCAATGGCACAGGACCCGGCGGGATTGCGATGCTTTCATTGCGATCGCGATGCTCAAGAAATGACTACCCCAATGTCAACTTTACTGCGTGCCGCTAAAGTTTTACTACTATAGAAATATATGGGGGGCGGTAGACATTGTCATTAGTGCTCAGCGTGTCAGGGTTAGTAGAGGTTATTTCTTACGTACGTGGCGTTCTAGTAAACGTTACTACCTCTACTGGCCGTAGCATGTTATTCCATAGGACTATCTTACGCAAAATTTAGACAAGCTGCAGTTTCCTTGATTATGTAGAAATAACAGCTTCATGCTACGTCATGGGACATGTACATGCAAGCAGTAAGGTATAAAAATTTATGTCTAAAGCATCGATTGTATACCTAAGTCCATGGCTGTTCACCGGTACAACGCGCACTATCCCCAAGTGTGATCCATAAATAGCCTTGAAGTTGCTGTTGGAGCGTCGATCCCGTAGAAGCCTTGTTATTGTTTATGTGTGTTTTCTTGTTTACGGTTCGTCCATGCCCCTATGTATACATTGTTACGTGAGGATGTCAATGTGGTGTGTATTTACCGAGCTAATCACATTAAGTAATTGGGGATCGCTACTTTGTGCAACAAGATAATGCCGTGCCACATAGCTTTTCCACCTTGAGCATATAGGTTTGTAACAGATTCCGCCTGATATGAAAATTTCAACGGCATATACATAAACCAAGTAGGTGTGTTAGTTACCTGCAGCTCACTAATGTTAGTAACCGCACTAACAAGCTAGTGACTGTCGTGGTAGTAAGGTCGCTAACTTTGTATTGACGCGATAGTGTAAAAGAACTCGTTTTTGCAAAATTCCGGCGTCGGTGTCGGCGTCGGCGGCTTTAGTTGTGAGCGAAAAATCACCGTTTTTTATGATAGAAAAATAGAGGTAGATGCAAATAAATAAATAATAAAGAACATGAGTTCGAGATGGAACCGAAAGCAGGCCTTCTACGTGGCAATCAGGTGCTTTACTACAGAGTCATGCCAGTGCTTGAAACAGCTCCGAAAAAAAAAAAGCCGATACAGGCGCAAGTTAATTCGAAGGAGCCTCGTTAAAACATTTTATATTGCGTAGCAGAAACGTAGAATCGCACGAGGCCTCACACCATGTGGATTGCGCAACGAGTGGGTACTTTAAAGGTCGACCATTACAAAACGCTCAAGCATACCTGATTACCATCAGCAGTAATCGCGTTAACGAAGTGCGCAGCGGCGCGTATTGCCTTGCAGACACCTAGTGGGTACTTCCCTAATTCTCAAAATGATGAAATATGGCGCAGTGGGCACTTGGCAGCTGTAGCTGCCGTAGGTATTCTAGGATAGTTTACAGCGGTCAAAGTTAGGCGTACCGGATTTCCTTTCCTCGCGACGCGGTTGAAGTGTCCGCCGAGATGCGAAGCGTGGCAAGCGAAGGAGAACTCGATGCGAAGGGGGCCCGACTACGCTATCGAGTTACACTTTTGAAGGCTAAGCTTTTCTCTGTCTTATCATCTTGGCTCCAGCGACATCCCATGTTCAAAAATTTTTCATCTCTTCCCTGTATAGGCAGTGACTGTGAATGTTAAGTGTCGTGGTAGCGTAGTTACTAACTTGGCAGTTACTACCTGCAGTTAATGCATAGGCAGTGAATGCTGTGACAAGCATTTACTACCTCAATGTTCTGTGTACAAACCCAGGCACTGGGCGGCTTCCGCTTTCGTGCGCCGACGTATAGCAGCACTGGCGGGGAACAAAAGCCTTGGCGAGTAGCCCGCAGATTTTCAACACTTTTCTTCCTGTGTCGAGCCCATGGAGGTCTGGCCGAATATTTCAAATAAATATTCTTCTGAGCTATATACAACATTAAAGAGTTGGTTCGTTGGTTGGTTGAAAAGCTTTATTAATGCCCTGTAAGGCGCGCGTTAGCGCGCAGCGTGCGACTCTCACGTCGGGACCGTCAGGCCAAGCCTGTCGGCCGCTCCGCGGGGTCCTCAACTTCATGCGCCTTCTTCTTATCTGAAAGCGGAAAGTCTTTTCTTACTCTGACACAACTTAAAGACACGCTTGCCGCTTTGGTGTTAGACAGTTATAAATTAAGTGACGGGAAGTTTCTTGGGACACATCTAGGGGTATGCGAATAGTGAAATTTAATCTCGAATCGAATTCGAATCGAATAGTGCCGAATAGTGGCCAAAAATATCGAATATCGAATCGAATATCGAATAGTATATTTACACGAAATGTGTAGCGCCAGTTGTAGCACCCTGCACAATGTGTAGCACCCTGCACACGCCTATGGGGGTACGGTAGCTATTTTCTTTCCCCATGGTCGAGCAATAAGGCTCATCTGACAACGGTGATGTTGTGCTTCATCGCCATGGGTGCTCCGGGCCCAAAAGTCTTCGGGCGCCCGTTCACAGCAGTGTTTTAACTGCGCGCCGGAACGATGAGAGCCTCTGAACTAGTAGTGCAATGCGGCAGTGGCGACTGCCCAGCGTGAACAAATTTTTGCGTGCAAATCCAATCATCGAGGATTTCGCAGGCCAAAGTCAGGTCGTTTTACGGCGCTTGCGGCATATGCGACCGAGCTACGCTAGAAGTCCGTGCCTTCGTTTCGGGAGCGAAGTTGTGAAGGACTTGACAGTTTTCTTACGTGTTTTTCTACGTGCGGAAATGACATAATCTCCTTTAAGATCAACATGCGCTCGCTTTTGAACCAGGATGCCAGTGAAAGTTTAACGAACGGCGACGTTAGCGTTAGTTTTAGCCACCCTACCTTAATCAAGTTGCACCATTGGCCTTTGTCGCGGTTTAGATATTCGTCCTGTAGAATTATTCGAAACTTCGAGTACTACACTCTTAATCATTTCCTGCTTAAAGTGGCAGTCTATAGCCCGGAAACGAGACGAAAAATCTAACGCCTATAGACTGTCTGTTTAGCCGGCACAACCTGTAGGCGGTGCCACCCGTAGCCGTCCCTCGGCGTAGTAGCTTTCTTAGCGGCTCATCTCATAGGCGGGACTCAATATAGGCCGGAGATTTTTCGTCTCGAATCCCGGCTAGTTTAAGGCCGGCTATAGATATCTCCTCGTTCCACGTGATCAGCTGTCCTGGCTACGGAGAGTCCTACCTACGCTGCGTCCCAGCTGCGGCGCGTCCTAGCTATAGGCGGTGTACGAAGCGGCGAAAAAAAAAAAATTTTAGGTCACCTTTTAAGCTCCATTCGGGGATTTGGAGGCTTAGACACATGTTTTATGACATACATAATCCATACACACATAATACATTCAGAAGTAAACCACAAAGAATTCACAATGAACACACGGGGATTCGAACTCGCGAACACTCGATCGCCAAGCGCGTACGCTAACCACTACACCACTGCACGCTGCGGCCACTGCGGTAAAAGAACGGGGGTTTATATGCACCAATGCGTCGCTACGTGCTCTGGCGTATTCGTGCAGTGGAAGTCGTATTAAAATGTAGCGTTCACTGATACGTAAGGAGACATTTTTTTAAATGACATTCGTGAAAATATATATGGGGTCACTCAAGTTATTTCTGGGAGCATGCTTGAAGCGAATTTGCGTGCTTGGTATAAAAGATAAAACTGTTCCGCATATATTCGGCACTGGCGCCTCAGTGACATTTAAAGAATCTCGGTGCGCATAATACCCGAGTTCTATTGATGTTAGCCGTCAGCCTGTTGCCTTTCGTGGATTGAACGAGTTTTCAACGTCAAGATTCGCTTGCCGTGGAACGTGTGCTCGGAATCCATCCGCGGCAACCGCACAGCGACGTAGCCGATTACCGACGGAGAATCGCCGTGTTCTCAGTAACGTCGCTGGCCGCTTCACCGCCGACGGTTACCGGGCCGGTAGCCGATATCGTCACTAAGCCTATTCAGTTTATTTCGAAGCCGTAGTCGACCGTGCTTCAGAACAAACCGCTCACGCTCATATGCCAGGATGCTTTACCTGTTACCGTCGTTGGCTCGACCCTCTCCCCGTAATAATTACACACTGAGATGAACATGCGCTGATAATCGTGGTATTGTCAGCCGTATATACAATATGCGAACACGCCCGAGCAGGTGCGGTACGCCGTGCACGCACTGCAGATGAACTTCACTTGTAAAGGAACTCATCTTGGCTCTAAACGTTGGATAGTGCACGTCGCTACCCCTCAAATGAATGACACTACCCAGTAGACATTATTTTAGCTTCAATAAAAAATGTGGGCGACGTTTCCGTCGATCATGGAAGCGAGGAGCTGGCGCTGATTGCATGCAGCTTCGCAGTCGCTCGGCGGACTGCGCCCCGGAGGAAATGCCGTTTATGTTGGACGCCACTCGCGCGACATATGTGACTCGTGAATTCGGCTGTGCACGCTGGAGACGTGGCTCGCGGTTCGCCGTTCTCAGGCACCCAGTGCGCAGGCAGGAATTTGATGCTAACAAAGACTGGATCTTATATCCGGCAGCACTTATCGCAGAAATATTTGTGGCGTTCTGTTAGGACTCTATCAGTGGCCATATTTTTGAGAACATCTGGATTCTCGCTGAGCGGTCTCGCCGCGCTATTTAAATCACTTCACACTCATCTCAAAGCTGCTATATTTTTTACATAAGTTTACTGAAACATTTTCTGGAAGCGCGAGTCCATGCAATGTACTAAGTATAGTTTTGGTGCGAAAGGCACTTTCATGGGCATGCAGTGCCTTGTACAAGTTTCACCTTTTGATAAATTTTTGACAAATCTCGCCGTGATTAATATGGCGGAACACGCAAACATTTACGAGCTACATCCACACAGCTGCATTTGCATGCGCACGCGACTGGGCAATACGTTTGTTGTGTTAGAGTGCATGGGATAGCCTTCTGGAGTTTTTTACGTATACACGCACCTAATTTTTTATGTGTGTATTACTGAGACGCGTTGCGTGCAGCAGAAATCCAGAACGTAGTATAGTGCTGCATTAATAGAAAATTAATTTGCCACCATCGAGTAATAGGTTCTTGTGTTCCAGAGCTATGCGCAGATGCTAAAAGACAAGGTATGGTCTACGAAGGATGCAACTTTTGGTGCAAGCTGGATTTTTCATTTTTTTTTTTATTGCGCACATGCAAAGCGGTTGCGCCTCAGTGTGGCAGTTGTCAGGAGGAACTTAAACTGCTAAATTATGACATATCGCAAGAAAGTTAACGTAGACTGGCCATTTGTCGAACAAGGAGTGTTTAACGATTTCTGAACTTTTTAAGCCAATGCAGCGATGTTCTACAAGATACACCCACCGGCGTGCGCGCTTCGCCCTGGCACATATGTACGCTCCAGAGGATGGTCATTTAATTATGCAAATATTGTTTGCCAGACTTAGGCATTGCTTACCGCGGATTTAGGAGAAAAGGGTGAACGGTTTTGCGAAATCTAGAACACCTCGTGGAAGCTCTACTGCCTGCACTTGATTTCGACAGCATGCCGACAGCATGTACATTTCACGGCAAACGATTCGGGCATTTGTCCAAGGAAGCATTTTGTTTTTTATCACTACCAACCTATCTTATGTCCACTTGAGGACGAAGATCTCTGCACTAATCCCCCATTGATCCTATCTAGCGTCTTCATTACTATTTTTGTGTGTTTGTGGCATGCACAAGAACGAAGAAAGCAGTCAGGTTGCGGTATCCCTAATGCGGACTCCCTTGACGTCAAGTGGCAGGCCGTGTAGTGGTTGATTGTTGGCTAACAGAGTTTTAGAATTGTGTACGCACACGTTGCGTTGGCTGGGCACGTACGCTATACTGTATTCGGAAAGCAACGTGTGTATACCAGTGTTTAGTCTTTGACAGATGCGCAGTGGCAGCAAACACAAGAAATTGTGCACACGAAGCTCTGGTTACCGTATGCTAATACTACCTCATTTTAACCACTTGGGATTTTTTTTAACGTGAACCGATTACATCACATAGGAACGTTTTTGCGCTCAGTTCCCCCTTGATGGGTACCTAGATTAACCATTAACAGTGAGCTTGTAAACGATAAGCATGCAGTGTGTTTAGACATGCGATAAAATTTCGCATCGTTTAATATCTGGGGTTTAACGTCCCAAAACCACGATATGATTATGAGAGACGCCGTAGTGGAGGGCTCCGGAAATTTCGACCACCTGGGGTTCTTTAACGTGCACCTAAATCTAAGTACACGGGCCTCAAACATTTTCGCCTCCATCGAAAATGCAGCCGCCGCGGCCGGGATTCGATCCCGCGACCTTCGGGTCAGCAGCCGAGCGCCATAACCACTAGACCACCGTGGCGGGGCGTTCCCCATAAATGTACCGTTCAGCGGAATCATTTCGGTTGAGAATGACTTCACGGACGATACCAGCTGCATAGTTCAAGAGCACCCGCTGTGTCTAGCGTTTATAAGCATGCGAGAAACAGGTACTGCTCAGGGGTAAAAATAATTATTTATTGTAAAAAAATTCAAACAGCGCTAAAAGAAATGCTCAGCGCTGAAGGAAACGATAAACGTGTCATCCGATGTTTTTTTTTTTGGACAAGTATATTTTCGTGCTTAACAAATACCTTTCATCTTTTCAATGTGTCTTCAGCAGCTTCCCGCCGGCAAAACACCTGGGGAACAACCGGGTTCATAATACTCTGCACAAGACGAAGTATTGAGCATACCCATTTGGCTATGTGAGGTCCTTAACATAGTACATCGTCAAGCACCAAATAAGGGCTTTCTCTAGAAGTGTGCCAACCGAAGGTTTCACATTCTCTTGCACTTGATCGCAGTAGAACGCCTTGTTGTCGTACTCCCTCGAAATTCAGCGGTCAGGTGATGGGTGGGCTGCTGGCATGTCATCCTGACGGAAAAAAAAGAAAAGCAGAGGACACATGCGACGTTATGTTCTTAGATCACCTGGTGTTTTCGCCCATCACACAAAAACGTGTACCTAGTAAACGGACGTTTTCAATCTATTATACACCTTGTCAAATTTTGTGTAGACAGCGTCGCAGAAGTTAGAAATATGAAAGTGTTTTCAGAAGCTGCTAATGAAGCTTTCTAATAGTGTTTTAACCATAATCTTACTACAGGTATGAGAGAAAGCGTAGCATGATTTCCTCAGATATACCCATCGATCTCCGCGAAATACATGCGGGCATTGCACATCTGACCGAGTATGACTTGGACCTTGTTGAACTTCTCCATGAAACTTCCAGTTTTTCTTAAAAGTGAAGCTCTGTTTCGAATGTCGGCTGCAAGTCAAAACCACAGCACAGCCGCAATTTGATGAGAATCACGTACAAGGAAAGCGGTATAACAATAGACTCACGATTCATTTGTTAAGTAAATAAAGTCGCAGGTAAACTTGGCTTGAAACTTGGTTGCAAACCATTGCACAATACTGCAAACGAATTTACTTTAATACCAGGGGAATGCCGGTTACGGCAAATATTTGAATGGTAGGAGCCAATGCTTGATTAAAAATTAATGCGCTGCCGCGGGTCAATGCTCGGCTGCGATATTTAGATGGGAGTGAAACACACACACAGAAAAAGAAAATGAATAAAAAACACAAAGAAAGATCGTATGCTCAGTTACGGCATTGTAAACAACACCACGGCCGGTGCTGCTGCTGCTGCTGCTGCTGCTGGAGACCCTGCAAGGTGTGAGCTCCTGGCCAGTTGCTCGATAAAATTGCGCCTGCCTCTTGTGTCAGAAGGTTTTGTCACCTGCAAACGTATTCAAATTCTGTGTATACTAACACGAGGATGAACGAGAATTATATCCCTTATTACGACTGCTGTACGCACTTCACTTCTCTGTAATAACATTAACAATGAGCAATCCAACATAAATAATAAGCTGCCAACGAAAACAACAGTACTTTTATACAACCACGGTTATATATCGCTGTTGCATTGCATGAAATGATAGATGAGAGAACAAAAATGCCATCAACTAGCTAACGCCTAAATTACATATGACGCACTACTTTACCTTCATCGAGATCTGCAGTTTGCACAGGTACCACAGCGAAGTATAACGACCTATCATGAAAGGATGTCTTAACATCATTCAGCTGCTAGCAAAAATATGCTTCCTTTGATTGCCGCATTGTATCATTGACCGTAAATGCAGAGGGCAGTTGCTAGCCGAAAGATAAGAAGCCACGCGAGAGCTAAAATTACACAGCTTGTCAAGCAAGACGAAGTGATTTTCTCAGTGACACCTGTCAAGAGCGACGAAAGCCTCTGAACTGTATGAGAGTTCACAATAAATGCGACCAGCACGACAACACGTGCGCGACTATGGAGACGGATGACGATTACAACAAAGATAAGTACTCGTATACTCGTATAGTTACTCGTACGCATACTCGTGTAGTTATTTCAAAAGCCGTAAAAAGAATATTCTGGCGGTTCAATGCTGTCATTCATATACATAAGCGCAAGCATGCAACAATGTGAACGCTAACAGCACGAACATATATGTGAAGAAAGAACAGCACTCACCCAGGCAGGTATGATGCGCCGGGTTGTGTCCGCAGTGTGCGCACCAGCTAGACAGAAATGGCGCGAAAGCGTCGTGTAATCCTGCGTCAACAGCTTGCGTGCAGCCATTGCACGTCCAAGGGGATGTCGCTATGTCTTCGCAACACTCCCTTAATATTGAGATAAGAGAACTTTTCCATGGCGGCCGAGTACCGGCTCACGCGGCACGCTCAACAAACCACACCAACCTATCAAACATCCGTCGCTGTCGTGGAATCGTGGAATGCGCTAGAACTAACCCATGTCGCGCCAAGAATGCAACCCCCTTCCCGTCGCACAATATCTTCGAACTCTCGTTTTTAGCTCCTTCCTTTCTTTTCTCTGCGCAAAAACAGCAGAAGCGGAGTGCAACGGAGAGCGTAGCGGCCCCTATTCTCTCTCACGCACGCAAGAGAGAGTGCGCAGTTAGCTCCATGCGTATACCTCCTCGCAGCATTGCTCGCCTTTGCGGCTGACGCTGTCGGCGCATGCGTATACACCGACCCTTGCGCCGACAAGTTATAACACGCGGGAGCATTCGCTGAGCTGTAGCCGGGATTCTCAATTCGCAATGCCCATAGACTGTCGCGCCACCGAGCGGAATTCAGGAGCATCCTCTCGAGGAGGGTTAGTAGACGACAAAATGGCGGCACTATGCAGTCGCTCCCTTGTTCGGCTGTGCTAGCCTCAGTGTTAACGCGTTGGCAAGAAAGGAACACTTCGACTTTGCATGTTCCCTGCATCAGTGAACAAACCGGGCCCTCCGTGACACGAGAAATCTGATTCGTTCTTGCGAGACGCGAAGTTTTCGTGAAAATACGTGGCAACTCGCGCTTTCAAGGCTAGCCTTTAGCCCACAGTGTACACATACTATCAGCTTCGCGAGGCTTTCTGTAGCCACGTAGGTAAGTTAAATGTTATCGTCTGGCATATTCAGTTGAAGCTCACC
Organism: Rhipicephalus sanguineus; assembly: GCF_013339695.2. Taxonomy (NCBI): domain Eukaryota; kingdom Metazoa; phylum Arthropoda; class Arachnida; order Ixodida; family Ixodidae; genus Rhipicephalus; species Rhipicephalus sanguineus. The sequence continues at coordinate 114,268,030 of NC_051178.1, forward strand.
CTGTTTTACTTGCATATATAATTGGTCAGTGTTTCTTGTAATGCATGAGTCCCATAACACTGCACGCGGGAGGGAGGTCGCGCGGGCTCGCGATGTGCTCGTGTATAACTGAGCGATCTCAAGTTGGCGATACATGAAAATAGGGCCTCTATCCTTTGTCAGCAAAGCGCTGTTACGAATCGTGCGAGCGACGTTTCAATCATTCGAGGACGCGTCTGCTCGACGCCTTTCGTGGAGCGAACGCTTTCCATCCACGCCGTCCTTCGCCAGTGTGTTGGGTTTCATGGTTTCATTGGTTTCATAGCAACCGCTAGGGTGGCTACCACCGCTGCGCCGCTTGTTTTTGTACGTTTGTTGATAGGTGGCAGCACACTGCAAGCGATTTGCTTGTTGACCGGTCTGCGAGCAAAACGTTCTCCGCGCCCAGACTAGACCCAGACGTCTGTCTAATTGTAAACGTGGTGACGCGGAGTGGTCGAAGTCGTTCGGCGGAGGAAATTCTTCAGATTGCTTTCAGCAGTGATGTTGAAAGAAACCATCTTGACGACGAGGATTTTTCACTGGACGTAGAAGACTGTGAAAGCACCGAGAGTGACAGCGACGATGAACCACCAGCTGCTAACTCCCGAGGAGCGAGTTGCACTTCACGTCCCCTCGTGCGTTAATGTTCTTTCACGCTCGTAAGTCACTTTGATTGTATTTAATGTATAATATTCTTGAGCGAGATCAAAATAAAAGCATAGTTCCTCTTGTGCATTGCATGTATCACAATTATTGTGGATATTATGGAGCGCCGCATGCCGCCAACACGCTCGAGCTCGACCAACGAAGCGAAATGGTTAGAGCGATGGAACGTGCAGTCACGGCCACAATCCACGCCTCTCGGCGAACTTCTTCGACGTTGCGAAAAGCATACGTGTTTATTCTTTTCGATATTCATGTTTCGATCGTGCTGATCGAACCTGCAACATGCGAGTGAAGTACACACGGCTAGAGTCTCAGCATGGCTGTGACACAAGCGCTACGGAATGGCATGTTAAATGCTTGTGTTCCGTTGAAGACGTAACTCCGCGTTTTCGACTGCGCAAGTAATGACGACGGGGTATTATCACAGAACACTTTTATGTTTGCAAGCCATCATCACGCGCAGCAGCGATGGCGCTACTCGCTGGCGGCCTACTACTGCGGCAAATCCGTCAGGCAGGCTCGGTACGTACTACCTCGGAGTGCCGTTCAGCTCATACGTCAATTCTAGTTCATACAGGTTTATGTAGCACGCACAGGATTTCGCAAAGCATCGTTATGCACGGTAACGGAGCTGAAATATAACCTTTCACTTCGCAGCAAATAATTAGGTGGCGAGTACTTAGCACTTTCCATGGTTTGGGAAAGTATTTTAGTCTCATATCCATTTCAGCGCAGCTCATGACTTCATCCGGTGAAAGTGGCACGGTCCGTACGTCCGCACGTCCTATCTGTTCCTATGCTAACAAACGGGTTGACCCTCCTCCTGGCGCCATCTTGAAAAGCACGGCGCGCCACCTATAGTTCGTGGGCATTGCGAATTACGCGGCCCGCACCGACGCGCCACTAATACTGCAGGCCGTCTATAGGGCGGCGGTGAAGGGTGCACGTTTTTTACATACACTTGTCACGGCTAATTCCTTTTCGAAGGCCTACTATAGCCGGGAGTTTTCCTGAGTTTTGAAGAGTCCCGCCTACAGGGCATGCGTTAGCCAGGATTTGATTAAGAGTGTAGCTATTCGAAAGTCGAATTGAATTATTCGATCAGGAACTATTCGATTCGAATTCGAAACTCGAATATTCGCACATCCTAGTTACATCACGTGTTGCTACTATCGCAAAGCGAAACCAAAATTCGTCCGTCCTACGTGCGCAAAAACTCCTAGCACGTATGCGCCACAGAAGTTGGGCAAGCCACACTACTCACATCTGATCCACTAAAGATGAAGAGTAGCAGTTGTGAATGCGCAGCGAGTGTGAAAATAATAAAAGGGAAAGAGGAAGAGAGGAGAGCCATTGGTTGTGCTGCCAGTGACGTCGTTCTCTCCGTAACAATCACAAACAGTTTAATGAACCGTCGGGATTAACCCAGTGAGCAACACCGGGGCCGCACGTTTCAGCTTCGCCGGCTAAACGTCTAGACGACGTGTTTGTTTAAAGAGTGCTCGGCCAGTTATTCACTTGATGTGTTATTGATGTTAACCGTCTGTGATAATAAATTGTTCTAAACCAACAGAGATGAATGAACTTTTTTGTTCAGTAGCACTAACACAGCTTTCCGAGCGACTATAGATCTCGGAAAAGCACTCAATCTTATCGGGGTCCTATCTCCGCTTCACAACAACGTCAAGCTTTAAAGCTTCTTTTAACTGCGAAGCTCTCCTTAATTGATCCTTCAGACGCGTTCACACTGAGACATTCGGCGGCTAGAGCGGCGCGCAATACATTTCGGCGGCAGCGAGATTCGCCGGAACAGCCCTTTCCGCGACGTTCGGTCCCTGACCGGTTTTTGCGGCAGGTCTGCTGGATTCCATCACCACGAACCGATTGGGGCGCGAGACAAGAATGCGAAAAATGGTGGCGCGCTAATATCGCAGTCGTCGAAGCGCGTAGCGACAGCGAAGTCCTTCGTAATCACCCCGTTCTTTTCTACAAGCGCCAAGTGAAGCACAATGACTGTTGTACGAGTAGCAATACGTCTCGACTTTCTCCTTGCAATAGACCATGTAGTGATGTCGCAGCAGGTCTAGCATTACCTCGGCGCTACCAAGTTTGCAAAGCACGACGAGCCAACCACCAATGATTGTGCCTTTTTTAAAGGGACACTAAAGAGAAACAATGAATTGGTTTAGATTGATAAAGTGTGCTCGGAGAACTCTTGTGTAGTTTATTTCACGACCATAGGTTTATTATTAGAGGAGAAAACCAAGTTCAAAGTTTCATTTTTAAATTTCGCGCAGAACTTTGTAATTTGTGACGTAAAAGATTTCAAAGAGCACTTAACGTATTTTGGCGCCACTGGCTCGACGAAATTTCCACAAACTCGTTATGTAAAGTCTCTGGCCTGCTCAGAGGACAATGTACATCCATTTAGCCGATTAGGAACTACGTAGGCCCAAGCAGGCGCCGTCAAAAATATGTAACGTCATGGCAAATGGTGCGGGAATTCCAAGTTGGCGTCGCCACCTGTATTTTCTTCTTGCGCGATTTCTCGCTTATTAAGCGTCTTCTCGCAGCAAGCGTGGTGTTTTTGGTATCGTGGAAGGCTACTTTACTAATGCGTGAAAAATCGTTTTGCTCTTTAGTGTCCCTTTAACAGCGGAACTAAACAGTAGAACTGTTTAGTTGCTAGCCCTGTCCGTGGAATGTCTCTGGTCCTCACGCATAGTGCACAGCTGGTACCCCCGCAGGTTCCCCGCTAAGTCACGTGATCTTGCGGTGTTGCGAGAGTGCGGCTCGGTAGGAAGGGGAAAGGGCTGCGCTTCGCCCAGAGTGGCAAAAGAGAGGCTCCCTCGCAAGAGGACAAGCTGAGGAGCGTCGTCGTACGCTCGTTCGGATGGAGAGAGGATGTATGTACATACAACGACGCCTCACCAAGCTTCCTTGCAAGGCGGGCAAGTCACGCACAGCAACCGCGCTTGCAGCGCCGCTTGCGTTCCAGCGCAGCCCTCATAGTAATACGCGTTTTGGCCGAGTGGGAGGGTGGGATGGGCATGAGGATGGGCCACGGCCGCACTGGAATGCTACCGTTGCATTCCAGCGGGGCCATGAATAAGCGTATCGTAGCGTGGAGTCCACGTGGTTTAACCTGAAGAACAAAGAAACAACATACAAACCTTAGTGAAGACTGGTTAGAACGCAGCTGTCTGCAAGAATGGAAAGGCGCTCCCCATGGCTTAACATAGAGTGTGAAATAAAGAGCAATTATACAACAAATATATACTTAGAAGGACGATAAAAAATCACCGGCAATTACGATACTGCCTAAAGCGAATTCTGAGCGCAGCTTCGTGTTGGGGCAAGGTTCTGAAGTTTGAAGTTATGTGCTTGAAGTTATGGGTTTCCGCGAGGTATCGACGACGCCATAAATCTTGTTCTTGTTCTTGTTCACCTTCAACTTTGGCTCACACGCACTGTGGGGGATTGCCCAATCATAATTTTTGTGAAGTAGGACAGCACCCACTACGCCAATATTCATCTTTCTGCGGATAAGCGAGGTACCCGCTACACGTCTGTAAGGCATTATGTGCACTTTGTTGGTGCTGCATGTGGCCGATGACGATGAAGAATTATGGCTGAGCGCTTTGCAGGGGGTGGGAAGCATTAAACCACACACTCGTTGCGAAATTAGCATTGTGTGATGACTGCCTGTTATTTTACTCTTCTGCCACGCTCTATTACATAGGTTAACGAGATTCCTTGAACAACACGACGCCTGCAGAGGATCTTTTTGCAACCGACTTTCAAGCACCAGCGTGCCTTTGTCTCTCCAAATACTGTAAAGACCGAGTAGAAAAAACATGTCATAGAGCACAGTGCATTGACTTGTAGCTAAATAACGAATACCGTGTGGCGTGAGCGGTAATTCTTTATTAAGGGTTCTTTGCATAATATCCCAAAAGAAGACCGCACTCCAACAGTCTACAAACACATGTTCTATAGATTCAGGTTTCCTACAAGGTAAACAATCGGTACCTCGTGGTAAATACTCCCCTATTAAATGCGAAGCATTTCTTAGCGAACCTCAGGCACTTTGGCCGTACCTATCTACGTATCTATCTATCATCTAGCCGTCTACGTCTGGGCGCTCTCCTGGTCGTCTCCATAACTTGTAATATACCAAAATTGGCATAGCAGGGTATCAGTGTATGACGAACACGAGTCACTGGTCATGACATGACTAACGCAAAATACCTGGCGCCTACGTCATGAAACCCTTTCTCTCAGTCGCGTGTGGCACATACCCGTAAACCAGAACTAATGTTATGCGGGTATGTGCCACAGGTGATACAGAGTCTCAACCAACACAGTAACCGCGAACACACACATTGACACGCAAGGAAAGTGATAATAATAATAACTGTTGGAGTTTTATGTCCGAAAACCACGATATGATATGAGAGACGCCATCACGAAGGGCTCCGGGAATTTTGACCATCGGGTATTCTTTAACATGTACCGAGATCGCACAGAACACGGGCATCTAGCATTTCGCCTCTATCGAAATGCGACCACTGCGGCCGGGATCGAACCCGCGACCTTCGGGTCAGCAGTCGACTACATCACCGCGGCGGACGCAAGGAAAGTGAGGAAAATGAAGACAGGACACCCCTAGAAGGCGCTCAACTACCATCCACTCGTCCATGTGGTCCGCGTTGCGGACCACATGGATTACGCAAAAACCGGCGTCAATGCTTCCTACAATAAATCTGCTGAGAGAACCAGGACTCTTATCATTACCGGTGACTTCAACATTGATTTATCAAGACCCAAGAACACTTGGTTCTTATACTGCGTGAAAGACGGATTGGATGGGGAGAGGGCATCAAAAGACCTTGCTGCCACGTCCACGACAGGAGGCATCATAGATCATTTCATCCTAAGAGGCGTCCAGGATTTCCACCAGCTGCACTATACCTCGCACTTCACTACACTAGCCTTCTCATAGCCGCGATCACGAACGGATCCGATTAACAAATCCGGTCGAGCTGCTGGTGCTCACTGATCACGGTGATGATGACCTTGTTCAAGAACTGTATAGAACCCCTTCTACACATACACACGGGTTCGTGGAACGTGCGTGCGTTCTCCGTCATAACGGACAAGTATAAGCATTAAAACTGTAACTGTGACTGTAAGGTACGTGCAGTGCGCCTGCGCGTGCCACTCGGCTGTGTATATATCTAAGGAAACTTTCCTTAATGAAGCTCAGTTGCGAGTAACGCCTGTCCTGTGAATCTGTGTTCCTTCTTTGTCGTGTTCGGATTCGCGCTATCTAGTATTGAAAAATATAAGCACTACATATCAGCTTAAAGCGTCTGGTGTTGGTAACATCCATGTTGCTGTTGCCGTCGTTACGCAACTGTAAACAACTGGTTATATAATAGATATGCGACTCTTCAACATATGAGTGTGCGTATACCACTTCCATATTCCTCTAGCGTCATTCCGTAACGTTTCGCTCAATGTGAAAAATTACGCCACAGTAACCATCCCGCGCATGCTTCGCATAACATCGATTCCCACGGTACGTGGGATCTGCCAAATGTTTTGTTCTAGCCAAGTTAGAACGGCCAAGGTACTAGTATGCAGTTTAAAAAAGAATGTTAAAAAAGAATGTTTAAAAAAGAATGTTAAAAAGGAAGTTTAAAAAAGAAACCGCCCGCATGGCTGTAAGGCACTGCGACATAAATGCGAGACCGGTGAACTCCTACTTCACCGAGTTGGTGAGCAGACTGCGCGAAGTGTTTCGGAAATTGGAATATGACGAAGAAGTGTTGGTATTGGTGGATGCCGTGGTCAAAATGAAAGTTTTGTAATCTCAACCGCATGCTAAAAGCGCTGCGGTGGGAAAGTGTTTCCTAATGCCTGGAAATAAAGAAAAAACATGGCTGATCCCTCCGTCATAGGAATCGGTATAACACGAAAGTGAAACGTGTGTTCACAGAAGTAGCGCTTATTGTGTAGTGATATATGAGAGCTTGTACAATGTCTATTCGTGTTTGGCAGCTATAGCACCGTTTGACGTGGATGCACCCATGTTGACAGCATGTCTCTATCGCGACAACTAACGCCCATGATTATGAATAAATCGTTGTGGTAGCTGACGGTGTGAACATATATTTGGACACAGCGAATCGTGAATCCCGCGTAAGGATGATATCAACAAGCTCAGAATCAACACTGGTACCCGGTATGCACTTCTTCAAAGCGTCGTCAATTAAGGAGAGAAACGGCACGGTGTGCGCTTTCTAGTTATGAGTAGCCCACGCCTGTGCTCATGCATACATAACACGCACTGCGCTTCAGCAACACGGGAGGTAGAAGTTCGTAGCCTGAGCCGCAAACGCGTGCGTCCCGCTGGCCTCTGTCTCTCAGGCGCTGCTCTCGCTCCACCAAGGCACGACATTCGCCCGTCGAAATCGCGTCCTTTCTGCGACGCATATTGCAGCAGTTTTGTTAGTCGGTGCTCGCGCCATTGAAGCAGTCAGCGGCGGAGAAATCCCGTTGGTGCACGTGGAAGCTGCACTACCCCGATGAGCCGACGCACGCTAACACGAAGCCAAAGGCAAAGAACGTAACAGCGTCAAGGGTGCCTCGGCGACGCCAGCGCGGCCAGTCTACCTCTCTGGTACCGAGACGCTTTAACCATGACCTCCGATATCGCGTGCAATCTCGGAGTAAGCGCTAGTAAGTGTCGATCGTGAACCATTACGTCTTTTCACATCTCACAGACGGCGGCACCGCCCCGCTCCGCCCGCCGCGAAAGAAAATGTGTGAAAGATATCAGGCGCGTTCGCGCCGCGTCTAGCATCTCCCGAGTTAGCTTTGTGGGTAGGGCGTCGGGCGCTTGCCGTCGCGGCCGCAGCGTCGTGGATTCGATTCCAAGCGGGGTGACTTATTCTTGGTTTTTTCTTTCTCACCCGTTGGCGGCCATTTTATCAACGTCATATTCGTGACGGATGTACTTGGTGGACCTCGGCATAAAACACTTTCGTGTTAAAAAAACCAGCGTGCCTTTGTGGCACGCCGGTACTCGACTGCCGCGCAGATGGCCCGAGTTCAAATCCCAGTCCATCCTGTGTTTCTTTTCTGATTTTATTTTTTCGTGTCTATCGGTTGTTCCACCGACGGCGACGGAGACGCCACTCAGCGCAGGAACGGGCGCCTAAGAGCTGCGCTCTAAAAAAACATAAGAAGGCATTAGCCTGAAGAAGTGGGGCTGTTTCGACGACTTTGACAAGGTCGAACTGGCTGAATCTTTTGCAGGTCCTGCAACAAATGTACTTAACAAGCTCTGAACTGGAATTTATGGGGATCAGCACACGTATGTTTCCTGGAAATACCAAGCTCCAGTATTTTCATGGTTTTTACCTATCCCGCTCTCCTCATAGGAAATTTTTCTCTCGCTGTATAGTGGCGGTGCTTGCTGTCATAGCGGCCTTTTAGTCGGTCTTGTGATGATATGGAACGCAGACGAGCAAAGACGGCGAGCTTCTTCAGCGAGACAGAGAATTTAGGCTAAAGAAGAATCGTCATTATCAGAGAAGGAAAAGATAGTATCCAGGGTATAACGAGTGGGTCTAACATAAAGAAGAAAGAAACGGCTGTGGCCTGTGGCCTCTTGTTGGGCAGTATTAAAGGCATGCGTGATGAACGGTAAGACGGCGTCCCAGTTCTTATAGTTGGACGCTACTACATTGACAGCATATTCACCAATGTCCGCCGGTTTGTTCGCTCTGTATGTCGTCGCTCGAGTGTCTTAGTTCCGAGCCTCACATACGGAGGACTTCCTCGACAACGTCTGCCGTAAACTAACGTCCGCGTTCAGTATATTTGGATGTATGTATACAGATATGTTCCTGATAGTCCTTTATCGAATGATCAAGCGAAGAAATCGCCACGCTGCATTCGCAATCCTTGAAAATCACTGACTGCAAATTTCTTCCCACAAGCGCCTGTGTACGTGCAGGCAAGTCAGGCAAGTTGTCGTTTTTGGGGGCGTAGCTCCTCTTAGTCTAACCTTGTCACGTCTCTGTTGTCCGGCGTAAACGGATCTCCCGTATGATGCAACAGATGGCGCTGTCTCATAGAAGTACATACAAACTGCAGTTTAGGGACGATATTCTAGATGGCGCTGTACACAATCTGTGTCGTCATCACCATTTCTCGTCTCATTTCCTAGGTGGCGTTGGTCCAATATAATTGTGTGCAATATGGCGCTTGTGTGAATCGACACTAGATGGCGCTGGAAGTGCCGCTGCTCTCTGATTGGCTGCTGCGCGGGCTGCGCGGGGATGCGCGGGGAGCGAGCGCCTCTCTCATTCTTCTGGATCGTCGCCGTACGTGTCGGATCGTTGGCGAAGCATGGACGATGCGCAGCGGCGGGCGCTCGCTTGGCGGCAGCCAGGCGGCACCCGTGAGGGTGCGCGCCAAGGACGCCGCTGCGAAACGGGCTCAACGAGAAGCGAATTCCGAGACCATGATTGCTTCAGGAGCTTCGCCCAAGCTCTTCCGCATTCACCCGTGGATATGCTGTAATTTTTTTGATTATGCAAGGAATGCGAATGTAGTGAGGCATTTCTGTTCGGTCATCCAGTTCGCAAAGCAGGCACGACTCCTGGCACGAACACAACGCATCGTAACAAAATGCTCAAGGATTATTATCGTGCTGCCATCTTAGTTCTCGGTATCTTCTTTGACTGACGTTCAAAAAAGAGGCAGTATTCAGGGGAAGATGGAAGCTCGCGATGAAAAATTCGTAAAGAGTGTTTGTGTGCTGCAGCCGACGTTTTGACAAACAGAGTTTTCTTCAAGGCTACAACTGCTTTCCTTTTGCGATTGTGCGTATGTGCTTCGTACTCTATATCCTCCAGAGAAGGAAGAGAGGGCAACTGCGAAACCGTGGGTGGGGAAGAGGCCGGCGTGACGAATTGGATGAGTCGAAAAGAAAGAGGTATTCCGTCAAAAAAAGAGAGAGAGGGGGGAGTGGTGTAGACGTCTCGCTGAAATCTGGTTTTCAGAAGGAAACGCCACTTGACAATGATAGCTTAGAAATTTCTAGAAGAAGGGCTTAGTTCTCATTGATTTTCTCTGTGTATGTAGCATATCAGATGGATTCAAGAGCCCTCCTTGAAAATTTTATACCTGTTGGTTGGACTGTAATAAACATTTGAATAAGGTATGACTGTGTATATTTTCTGTCTCTTGAGGACCGGAAGTTTCACAAAAGTATGCAAAGTTTTAGATAATCGAAGTTGTGACCTGCCACTTAAAACCCTGTGCCGATGCTTTCGGTAATCTCTTCGCTCTGTCCGCGCGGTGTCCGTTTAATCTAACATTAACAGGCTGTTGTCCTGTTTCGCTGATGTACCGTTTTCACAATATGAACATTCGATCACGTTGATAGCGTTTGAGCTAGTGCACGGGAAACTAGATTTTATGTGGGGGACGTAGTCACTTGCGGTGCTTTTAAATATAACGTCATCTTTTGGTGTTTGCAAGTGTTACATCTATTGCGAAATGACTGGCTCCCGAACGGTAAGAGAGGGACGCTTCTTTAATCTACAATTATGGCGAACGGTCCGCCGCTCCGACCTGTCCCGAGCTCTCGCACACTTCAGCTTTTAAATGCGAAGCATTTCTTAGCGAACCTCAGGCACTTTGGCCGTTTCTATCTACGTAACTATCTATCTATCTATCTATCTATCTATCTATCTAGCCGCCTACGTCTGGGCGCTCTCCTGGTCGTCTCCATAACTTGTAATATACCAAAATTGGCCTAGCAGGGGATCAGTGTATGACGAACACAATTCATTGGTCATTACATGAATAACGCAAAATACCTGTCGCGTACGTCATGAAACCCTTTCTCTCAGTCACGTGTGGCACATACCCGTAAACCAGAGTTAAAGTTATGCGGCTATGTGCCACAGGTGATATAGAGTCTCAACCAACACAGTAACCGCGAACACACACACATTGACACGCAAGGAAAGTGATAATACTAATAATTGTTGGGGTTTTATGTCCGGAAACCACGATATGATATGAGACACGCCGTAAGCGAATGGCTCCGGAAATTTTGACCATTGGGTATCCTTAACGTGTACCGAGATCGCACAGAACACGGGCATCTAGCATTTTGCCTCTATCCAAATGCGACCGCCGCGGCCGGGATCGAACCCGGGACCTTCGGGTCAGCAGCCGAGCACCTTAACCGCTGCACCACCGCGGCGAACGCAAGGAAAGTGGGGAAACTGAAGACAGAACACCCCTGGAAGACGCTCAAGTGCCATCCAGTCGTCCACATGGTCCGCAACGGGGACCACGGGGATTACGCAAAAACCGGCGTCAATACTTCCTACAATAAATCTGCTGAGAGAACCAGGCCTCTCATCATTACCGGTGTCTTGAACATGCATTTATCGAGACCCAAAAATGCTTGGTCCTCATATTGCGTGAAAGACGGATTGGATGTGGAGAGGGCATCAAAAGACCTCGCTGCCACGTCCACGACAAGAGGCATTATAGATCATTTCATCGTGAGGCATCCAGTATTTCCACCACTTAACTACACTTAACTACACTTAGACCCCTCGTAACCGCGATCACGAACGGATCCGATTAACAAGTCCGGTCCAGCTGCTGGTGCTCATTGATCACGGTGATGATGACCTTCTTCGAGAACTGTCAAGAACCCCTTCTACACATACACACGGGTTGGTAAAACGTGCGTGCGTTCCCCTGCATAACGAACATGTATAAGCATTACAACTGTAGCTTTGACTGTAACGTACGTGCAGTGCGCCTGCGCCTGCCATTCGGCTGTGTATATGTCTAAAGAAACTTTTGCTGAATGAAGCTTAGTTGCGACTTACGCCTGTCCTGTACATCTCTGTTCCTTCTTTGTCCTGTTCGGATTCGCGCTATCCAGTATTGATGAACATATGCACTACATATCAGTTTACAGCGTCTGGTGTTGGTAACACCTATGCGTCTGTTGCCATCCCTACGCAACTGTAAACAACTGGTTATATAATACATATGCGAATCTTCAACATATGAGTGTGCGTATACCACTTCCATATTTCTCTAGCGTCATTTCGTAACGTTTCGCTCACTTCGAAAAATTACGCCACAGTCACCATCCCGCGCATGCTTCGCATAACATCGATTCCCACGGTACGTGGAATCTGCCAAATTTTTTCCTCTTCCCTCGGGTGCCGCACGTTCTTGTTGCTCCGTTCCGGCTTATTTTTCAACATCATCCGGGGCGGGCCAGGGTGAATCGCAGGGGGCGCAGAGCCTTTGTACCGGGTGATTCACAACAGAACCGTTGGCGAGACGAACGGAGCAAGTGCGCACTACATTGTCTCTCCCTGGCAGTAACTCAAGCACTCTGCCCAATTTCCATGATGTCGCCGGTGCAGTGTCTTCTTGCAAGAGCACTACATCACCAACTCGCAGTTTTGTTGTCGGGCATGTCGGGCGATTGTGTGCTGACCACAGCAATAGCAGGTACGCTCGTTTCCATCTCTTCCAAAGTTCCGCTGTTACACGCTGGCGATGACGAGCCTTTCGTTGCAGATCAACCGAGGTATGAGGCTCTGATGTGCAGATCTGTTGCGGTAATGATATGCTGCGTTTACCCATCCAGAAATGCGATGGTGTTAAGGGCTGTAGCTCGTTAGGCTCACTGTCGAGATAGGTCAGCGGTCTGCTGTTGATCACTGCTTCAATCTCGCACAGTATCGTTGGGAGGGCTTCCACGTTAAGACTGGAGCGTCCAAGCGATTTCTTGAGAGCTCCCTTTGTTGTACGAATGAGACGCTCCCACCATACGCCCCACCACGGAGCTCGTTCTGCGATAAACCTCCATTGTATCCTGAGCTCCGCTGCGTACTCTCGAAGAGCAGGTAGCGCAGATCCAAACGACTTAGCACAACTTCGGAACGTCTGGGCGTTGTCAGAGTACACTATTGAGGGTACTCCGCGGTGTGCGACGAAACGACGGAAAGCGAGCAAAGTCGTGGCGGTGGTCATGTCCGACGTGAGCTCAAGGTGAACAGCACGTGTAACGGCACACGAAAACAAAAGTATGTAAGCCTTTGTTGAACTGCTTGTTGACTTTGCGTACAGCGGCCCACAGTAGTCAAGTACAACGACCGCGAAGGGGTTGGTTTCCGTAATTCTCTCGCGTGGAAGTGGGGCCATTGGTGCAGTCTCCACTGTCGTTTTCCATCGTTTGCATATTCTACAGTGAAAAATGATTTTCTTCACTGTTTGGCGCCCTCTTAATAACCAGAAGCGTTCTCGAAGCTCCGTGAGAGTTGCTTCGGCACCACCGTGGATCGTACGCAAATGTGCTGCTGAAACAAGCAGGCTGGTGAGCTTATGGTTGCTTGATAACAAAATGGGGTGACGAATGTCCTGTTCAGCATGCAGCTCTTGCAGTCGCCCACCGACGCGAATTAGGCCGTTCTCATCCATAAATGGGCACAAACGAAGCACAGGGGATGTTGAAGGCAACGGCTGGCCTTTCTTGAGCGCACTAACTTCGATCGGGAACGAGTCTTCCTGCAATATGAGCAACCAATAACGTTCAGTTTGAAATAATTCTTCCGCTCTAAGAGGTCCAGGTGCTGATGGGAAGCGTCTTGCGTTGCGGCTGAAACGCTGGATCCATGCCGTTACTCTCAGCAGTCTTGTTAGAGAGCTGTAGTTTTCCAGGGGCACGACGTTTTTGCGAACACTAATGGCGGATGAACAGACAGACGTAGATCCTGTGGACAAGCTTTGATCATTCTTCGGTTGCTCCGGCACATTTAGCAGTATATTTGCGTTAGATTGGTTGATGTCTATACCTTCGAACAATCTGGTGTTGTCAGAAAGCCAGGCTGGGCCATTCCACCACTTCGATGATTTGGTGAGGTCAGAGCGTGATAGTCCTCGAGTTATAACATCGGCGGGATTTTCCTTGCTGTTACAGTGAAACCATTGTGAAGGTTTGGTATGCTGCTGGATTTCGATTACACGTTGTGCTACAAATGGTTCTAATTTGGTTGCTGTACTTCTTATCCAGTTTAGCGCCACAAGCGAGTCTGTCCACAAGAAAACAGCGGCGTGCTGGAGAAAAGGGGCCCTTTGCACGTATCGTATAAGCCGCACCGCGATGGTGCATGCTAGGAGCTCCAGGCGAGGAAGCGATACCATCTTCAAGGGGGCAAGTCGGCCCTTGCTGATTAAGAGTCGTGCGAAACATGTGTCGGGTTGCGAGTTCACTCGTACGTAAACGCACGCACCGTATGCTCTGGGACTGGCATCTGCGAAGACGTGCAGCTCAAGTGAAAAGGGGTCAATGTTGTCTCGTAGGAATATATACCGTGGAATGGTGACAGACGTGTCGGACAAGTCGGAACACCACCTATTCCATTCGGCCTGTTCGTCTTCTGGCATACTGGCATCCCAGGCGAGGTTTTTCTTCCATAGATTCTGGAACACTATCTTCGCCTTTATGGTGAATGGGGTGAGGTAACTAAGCGGGTCGAAAACTCTTGCCAAGGTTTTGAGTGTTGTACCTTTGGTAGCCGGCCTTCCGGCACTGACGATGGCTGCGTGCTGAGTGCTCAAGAGAAGGCAGTCACCCGAACGTTCCCAGGGAACACCCAAGATCTTCATCATATGATTATCTCCAGCTTCATTTTCGATGGCGCAGTTGTCACGTAAGAATCTTTCCTTCAACGCGTCACAATTCGAAGCCCACTTGCGAAGTTCCATGCTTGCCTCGTAGAATATTCTCTTTGTTTCTTCATATACTTTCATTGCGGCCCGCACGCTTGGTAGCCCGACGATAAGATCATCTACGTAGAATGCGTGTTCCAATAAGGCGACAGTGTCTGGATAGTGGTGCTGACAGGATAACAGGTGATGACGAATTGTAGCGGCCAACAGAAACGGGCTTGATGCAGCTCCAAACGGGACTCTGGTCATCCGCCAAGTTGTGATTGGTGGCATGGGCTCTTCCTTGGTTGGCCGTCTTTCCAGCCACAAAAACCGCAGTAAGTCGCGGTCTTCAGGCCGAATCAAAAGCTGGAGGTATGCTTTCTTTATGTCAGCAGCGAGAACTACAGGGTGGCAACGGAACTTTAGGAGTAGCTGGATGACGTCGGCACCAAGTTTTATACCCTTCGACAGGACATCATTAAGGCAAGGACGACCTGCTTCATGTGACGATGCATCAAACACCACTCGAAGCTTCGTTGTGACGGCGTCCCGACGAACTACTGCGTGATGAGGCATGTAATATACATTATCTCTGAGTGGCTACTCCTCTTGTACCCTTTCAGCATGTCCGTCATCGAAATATGTTGTAATGGCCTGGTCGTACTTCTCTAGTAACGTTGGCTGCTCTCGGAAGCGGTTGATCTGAAGTTGTAGTCGACGTTCTGCCAGTCGGAGATTACTGTTTCCGGCTGGTGTCCCTGGCTCTTCGACCATGAGCGGCACCTGATAACGCCTGCCTTGCTTCTTTTTGTAGCGCTCAAATGCGGAGAGGTGCGCGTCGATCTGGAACGGTTCTCAATAGCTTCCATCAATTCCGATGGCATCAAGACGCCACATCGAAGATATGTCTATGTCCGTTGCAGAAGAATTGCTGCTCTAGACGAACAGTGCGCTAGACGGGAACTGGATGTCAGACAATAAGGGTCCTTGTACCATCCATCCAAATGTTGTTTCTATCGCTGTTAGCCTCTCGTTTATGCGATCAATTCTTCCGGTTGTCACTTTCCAATAGGCGTCAGATCCTATGAGCATGGTTATGTCGCCTTCTTGCCACGTATCCGCTTGACATGCGTCAGCCACCTTATATTCCTTGGCGATGAGCGCCTGCAAGATATTGTTCTCCAGCGGTGGGCTCGTTACGGAGCATATCTCTGGAATTGTTAATGCTTCCAATTCCACTGCAGCATCGTCAAATTGGCTGCGCAGTCACACGGAGACACGCTCGGCGTATAGTCGCCTCTGAGATTTGGAGCTTCCAAAGGTGATGAGGGAAAGCTCTTCCCTTCCAACGACGGAACACTGAAGTTTTCTGGACGCGTCTGCGCGAATATAACTCCGCTGGCTACGGCTATCTAAAAGCACTCGAACGAGAAGTCGTCGGTTACCGCACTCTGCCCATATGCGGCCTGTCTGCAACAGTACAGCCGTGTATCCGCTGTGAGTGCTTTGGGCGGTTGTCAGGGTTCGAAGACTTGGCGAAGATGGTCTTCCCAGCGCAACGAGTTCAGCAGTAGGCGCTAGGCCCTCGACGACTGGTCTTGACAGGTCGCACAGAATGGTCAGGTGGCGGCGACGGCAGGTACCACAGGTAAGACTGTTGGATTTTTTGCAGAACCTTGCGATGTGGTTGCGGGTACCGCAGCGGAAACAGCAGTTATTATTCCGTAGCCTCACGCGCTTGTCGTCCGCTGGCAGCTCGGCAGTGCAGGAAATTATGCTATGCTCATTGCTGTTGCAAAGTGGGCATACTTGGCTGACCGACCTAGTTGAACCTGTGCAGCAGCAGCCGATGGAATGAGTTCCGTGCAGTCCGTGCTTTCTGTCGCCATGTTGTCTTCGCTTTCATATGGACGGCGACATGGCTGCAGGCGACCTTCCTCCCGCACTTCTAATTGGATGCGAAGGAAGGTTAGAAGGTCCTTCGCTCGACGCATTCGGTCTTCCGGAGTCTCAGTACCACTCGTTGCGCGGTCATCTTCTTTTGTCCTTTCTCCATACATAATAGCCAGGTCGTCTGGCAAGCAGCGCATCATGACGCGATTCAACACCACGATGTACTGATCCGGTGATACTCCAAGGCCTTCTAATGCGCTCACTCGGAACTGCACGTTGTCGTGGAGTGTACGAAGTTTGGCAACATCTGACGAGCTCTTCACGGGAATTAACGCCAAAAGATGATCCACGTGTTATTAATCAGAAGATCTCGCCGTCCGAACCGATCCGTAAGCGTTTTAATTGCGAGGTCGTAGTTCTGTTCGGCTAACCGGATACCTTCGACGGACCGCTTCGCGCTGCCGGTCAAGTACGTGAGTAAATACTTAAACTTTGCGATGCGCGGTAATTCGTCATTCTGGTGGATCGTGGCGTCGTAATGGTCCCAAAAGGGCTGTCATTCACGCAGGTTGCCGTTGAACGTAGGTATCTGTAGTCTAGGCAGCACAACCGATCGCTGACGCTGCTCTCTCACCTGGTCCGGAGCGTCGACGGAATTCGGAAGCTCTAAGTTGCTTGATCCGGATCCAGAAGCTTGAGCATGTGTCCTGGTAGCCTGTTGACGTTCTTGGAGCCAGTATTTGGCGCGCGCTATAGCGTAGCTGATCTTGTCGCTGTAATCCTGTGCCGTTTCAACTTCGCGGTCAAGGTTCTCTTCATCTGTTAATGCAAGAATTGCGTCGTCCAGCGTCGATAACGCTGATTCCCTGTCCTTGAGGTAGTCGACTTGCACGCTATCTTCCGAGAGGTCGGGATCCGTTTGCTGTAGCAGGTCCGTTAACTGTGTTAGGGCTCGCGTGACGCCAGCCCTGAGTGCACCACGCTTCTTACGCAGCTGTTCCGAGTTTGCCATGGCCGTGACGTGAAGGCGTCTCTCGAGGGGCAGTCCCGGGTTTCGCGGCACCAACAATATTGCGAAATGACTGGCTCCCGAATGGTAAGAGAGGGACGCTTCTTTAATCTACAATCATGGCGAACGGTCCGCCGCTCAATCCTGTCCCGAGCTCTCGCACCCTTCAGCTTTCTCCTCTTCCCTCGGGTGCCGCACGTTCTTGTTGCTCCGTTCCGGCTTATTTTTCAACAACATCTTCGCCGAGGACAAGGAGTTAGAACAGGGACGTTAGAATTCGAGCACTCGCTAGTGATGCATAAATATCGGTAAATTGACTATCGACAGCATTGATAGTTTTTAAAGACGATAGTCTTTCTTGGGGAACTTAAACGCCGAAATTTTGGTCTGTCTTTCTGTCTGTCCTTCTGTCTGTCCTTCTGTCTGTCTTTCTGTTTGTCGGCACGTCCCTCGATTCAGCCGCTCGGCCAAAGTTGAACCACTTGCCCAAGGGCCAGCCATCGTGAACGGCTGACTAGGTTCATACTTGTGTACATTGTTGATCAAAAAGCAAACATTACGCATATCTGGGGCGCAACATCACTAGGTAAGTATTAGACGGTGTGTTCCTTTAACAGAAAATACATAGATACGCAATTTTAAAGACTTTGATGGTATGCGTTTAACGTTGAGACTTAAAAGATTGCCACAGCTGAAGCGATCAGCGGTCCAAGCCGAGCAAGCGCGAGCGCCAACAACAACCGTCTTCGTCTTCTTCTTTCGCAGGCGTTCTTGTCTGCGCCCTACCATGTTACAAATCACTCCCCCGCGGAAAAGGAGCCATCCTGGCGACCTAAGGAACAGGTACAACTGGTGGGTCATAATGCGGCTTCAGTCGATCGACGTGAACAGTCTCGCGGCCGCGACGACGGCGGTTCGTAGATGATTGAACAGGCTCAATCATATAGTTAACTGGGGATGCTTGACGTAGGACACAGTAGGGGCCTTCGTACTTAGGCAGTAGCTTTGTGGAAAGGCCAGGAGCGGAGGAGAGAACGCGAAGCCACACCAACGTTCCAGGCGAATACGACTGAGGAGGCAGGTTTTCGTCGTGACGGTCCTCCTGGCCCTACTCGCCCTACAATGTTACAACCCTAGTTTCTTAAGGTGAGCTGAAAATGCGACTGTGCTGAAACTTGTCTTCCTCCGTGCCCTCTGCACAAGCTCATGTTGTGTTTCGGTTTCGGTTCAGTATTGCATTGTACGAATGACAGGGGGCGCCGCTCTGGCATTCCTGTTTTACTCAGGCGACGTGTAAAGTTTGTGGAGAGTACTCGTTGAGTGCGGACGTTTCTTCTCCTTCGGCGCATCGCGCCAAACAGCGTGTTCGGGATGGCCGGCGTCCCCACCGGTCGCGTTGGTCACCGCCGGTCTTCGCCTGCCGCTGCGCCGGGACTACCAGCCCGCAAAACAGCACTCATGTTTCTCGACGTATTGCCAGATGGTCCATATCTCACGCAGCGCCTCTTCTATCGTCTTTAGACGACATTCGCAGCGAAGCACGCAGATACGCAGCCAATTTTTTAAGCTACTGATAGTGTAAAGAAACTATAGATAGTACTACTATCGACAGATTATCGATAGATCAATCGGAAGTATTAAGGTTAATATTACTAGCGATATTACTGCCACGCGCGTTTATGGCTTTGCTTTGATGCGTTTGAGCCCACAAAGACTGTTAGCAACGTTTGACGCAGACCGCGCCGTAATATTTGAGAAGCTTGAAGATTGTTTGAGATCATTCTTCTGAGGCTACGCGTCGGACGCGAATGGTCAAGTTTATTCGAGAGCTTACGTGAACACCAGCGATAACGCTGGAAAGTTCGATGACTGATGTATGAAAGATGACGCGTTCCACCGATGATAAGATTACTCGACGGCCGACGACTGTTGTCGCCGCTATTGTATCGCTTGTATTTTGTGTTTTGATTTTCTGGGCACAACTTCACCCAAATATAGTGCTCCGTACTTTTCAGTCTTGCTGCAGCATTGTTCACCGTCACAACCACGTGACAATACTATAGATAGTGGTGCGAATTATGATGCTGTTGCTGACCGGCCATATTGCCAAAATATTTGCGATAGCCTACTATCAGCTCCGCTTAATTTATGAGCACTTTTTGGCGAGAGAAATAAATTATTTCCGCAGTGAAATTGGCGGAATATGTCCATCAAGAAATCCATATCAAAAAGCAACCAGTCACACCTTACAATGAACAAACTTAGTTCTGGATATTTTTTTTATTTTGAAATCATAAAATGCAACATAAATATGAAGCCGCGCAGTTGCACCACATGTAACGGCTTCCTTTCACCTACAGCTGAACAGTTTGACTTTATGATCATGTG
Organism: Rhipicephalus sanguineus; assembly: GCF_013339695.2. Classification (NCBI taxonomy): domain Eukaryota; kingdom Metazoa; phylum Arthropoda; class Arachnida; order Ixodida; family Ixodidae; genus Rhipicephalus; species Rhipicephalus sanguineus. The sequence goes on from NC_051178.1 coordinate 114,287,789, forward strand.
TCAGCACAGCACTCCGGTGAAGAACACAATGATGCCACCTTTCCTGCCCTTCTGCCTGCTCCTCGGACACTACTATGTACCACGCGCGCGGGGAACCAAGTTTATTCTGCAGTCAATTCGCGCTGTTCATTTTACACTATCGATAGTACCATCGCATTCACTACCGATAGCGCTATGGATAGTATTTTTTTTTTACCATCGATAGTTCGATAGTGACTCAGCTATCGATAGTACCATCGATAGTTCTGCATCACTAGCACTCGCACGTGAGTGAATCATTCGCTGACCCTAGAGATGGTCGCTCTTTCCGCCTTTCTTACTAAATAAAAAAATCACAGCATATCCACGGGGTGAATGATGATGAGTGGGGCGAAGCTACGGAGGGAATCATCTGTAAACCGTGAAACTCTTCCGTGAAATGCGCCCAGTACATAATATAAAGAGTGTGAAACATCGTGTATATATTAAACATCAAACTTTTATTGTACTGTTGGTTTACGTGGTCCCTTCATTATCACTTGTGATCGGTGAAATGCAAGGAAGAAGTCCGCTCCCGAGCGAAAGAGCGCCAAGAGCGACCGCATTCCCCGCTCGCCCTGTGCGAATTAAAGGCAAGGCTAGAGGGAAGACAGGACGCGCGTTCCACGACGCGAGGTCGGTAGCATGCCCAACGAGAGCCAACGGAACGCGATCGTGCAAGTGCTCCGGCTTCGCATCGCCTCATGGTTCCATTTAGCGTCCCAAAACCAAATATATTGCTCAAGGTGTGCCTTGCGTTTTTCGTAGAAATAATTTCTTTATCATGTACATTAAGACGAAAAGTTGAAAGCTCACTAGAGTGTATCGCCCGCAAAGTATGTCTTTTAGTGTGATTGAACTCTCGTACGGCAGGGTCCTCGCGCCGTTGCCGGTCCACCTCGCCCGTTGACGATCGGGCGAGGTGGCTACATACAACTACTACTACTACACTTAAAAAAAAAACATCTGGCGTTCTTTCGTTCTGCTTTTACAAAACATCTGGCGTCTTTCGTTGGTTTATTTCATCAATCAACGGCGTTTTGAACAAAATTTTTATTGTTTAATCACGCACAGGAGAAATCTCACCAGGCACTACCTTGGAGGTAAACAATGGCTGCTAATGGGAATGAGAGACAGAATAAGTCGGCTTTTAGCTAACACTTACACTTCTACTTCTACTAACGTTTCCTACTGGAACATGCCAATGGCTGCTAATGGGGAATGAGAGACAGAAGAATTCGGCTTTTAGTTAACGCGCACGCTGCGAATTTTTTATTGTTCAACAACACACAGGAGAAATCTCCCACCGGCACCACCTTGGAGGTCAAAGCGTAAGACTTGTTACGGACTACTACGACGATGACGACTACGAGGGACGAACGGGTGCCGCCTTAAGGAGCTTCGCCCCTAAAAAACGCCAGGCCTGCGCAGAAAGCGCAGCACAGTCACAGCGAAAGCTGGAATAGCGGCATTTCTAGAGCCCGTTGTAAACTCTCTTGGGGCTACTGATGCAAGAACGCTAGCAAGGTACCCACTACAATATAAATCACAATATTTGTGAAGTTGGCAAGCACCTACAACGCCATTATTGATCATTGTGCGCAGAAGCGAGGTTCCAGCTACACATATGTAAAGCATTATGTGCACTTTGTTTACGTGACGACTGATGACGATGAAGAATTGTGGCTCAGCCCTTGTAATAGGTTGGAAGCTTTAAACGACTCACCAGTTTTACGTAATTCGCATTATGTGACGCCCGGTCGCTATTTCACTCTCCCACCATGCAATATAACATACGTTGACGTGAGAAAGAGAGACAGAGAGAGGAGGGAATAACTTTATTGAGACCCCGAGGAAATGGATGATGGGCTTATGGGCTTCCTTGGCAACCAATGCAAGTGCACTTGCGAGGAACCCACTACGCTATAACTCATCATAATTTCTGTGAAGTAGGGAAACAGCCACTATGGCATTTTTCGTCATTCAACGGAGAGCCGTGGTACCCGCTAAAACAGGTAAGGCATTATGCGCACTTTGTTGGTGTTGTGCCTGATGACGATGAAGAATTATTGCAGAGCCCCTTGTAATGGGTTGGAAGCATCCAACAGCCCACTCGTTGCGCAATTCGCATTGTGTGACGCCTGGTTACAGAATTCGCGTTGTGTGGTGCGTGGTTGTTATTTCACTCATCTACCACACTAAATTACATATGTTAATGTGGTTCCTTCTGGATATGAAGCCTGTATAGCGTCTTCTTGCAAGGCAGTTCCAAGCACCGGCATGGCTCTGAGGTACAACACTGGGCTCTCACGCAGAGGGCCCAGGTTCGAACCCCGTTCCATCCTGGTAATTTTTTCTTATTTGGTTTTTTTTTTCTTATTTCGAGCGATAGTGGTTACGGACACCGGCGGCGGCGGCGGCGGACAACTACGGCGCAAAAAACGCCCGGTGAAATGATCTCATAACAGCTTTCGCTGTAAAAATTGGGGCAGCTACGTACTAGTGGTGCGAAGACTGAGGAAAGAGCGGAGCTTGTGGCGTTCCCCTCCTCCTATCTCTCCTCTTCGCCCTCATTTCCATTTCCCACCTTTGCTATGTTATAATATACTAGGCTATGCTATGCTTTACTCTCTCTCCCCTCCTCCTTTTCCTCCTCCTCCTCACATGACTGCTCCTCGCCCTCACTTCCCTTTCCCACCCCCTTGCTATAATATACTATACAAGGCTATGTTATGCTAGGAGCTGCTTGGCACATGCCTGCTTTCTGTGTCGTATATCCGCCCAGTATTGTGCGGACAATGCCGGAGTTTTGCCAAGTTTAAATAGCTGCGCTGTTGCAGAAGAATTGTGATGTTTGGTCACGTCGACAGCCGGCTACCACAGAATCATAGATACGGAAAGCAGCCTTCACCCTTCTTCCGTCGCAATCCTCCTTCCGAGTAAACGCTTGTTTGCGCAGTTTGTGCTTTCATAATGCGTCGTTACTCGCGGGCATGCGCTTCATCAATCAGGTTCTCATATGAGGAGAAAAAATAAAAACAAATATTGTTCGCGTGTCGTGTTCAAAAGCGAGTTCCTGGTATCGACATATTTGCACAGCGCGAAATGGACGTGGGCAGATGAGAGGACACAACACAGCCGCTGACTTCAAGTAAATTTTATTAGCGAAAACGCTATAAATATGTACACAAGATGTCGACACGACAGCACGCATCAGCGTAATCGCACAACATGTGACATCACAGCCGTATAAGCAATTTTCTTTTGGTGAGGGCAACAGGTGGCATGTTTATACAGAGGTCACCCAGCTGTTAATATTTTATTAGCTATCCTCGTCACTTTCGCGCTGTGCAAATATATCAACGCTAAATCACCAACTAGCCTAAGCCACGATTCTATCGAGTTCCTGGTGATGTATTATTGGGGTTTGCTGTCGTGGTTATATTTATTTTCTATATCCTTAGAGGGGAATACACTCTGTACAAAAGTTTACGGCCTTGGTAAGCGCATATCATTCCCATAAAAATAATCGTCATGTGCATTGCTTACGTTCTAATTTTTGCAGACTCTCAGCGCCCTTTTCACGTCAAGGATGTTATGTCTCTGATAAAGTCCATCGCCGCTCGCGACATGAAAGTGCTGCGCATGCAGCGTTAATTTCGCACGACAAGGCAAGGTTACCGTTAGCGGAGATCACAAGCTCCAAAAAGGAGCAAATTCTACTTTGAGAGTAAGCTTGTTATTATTAATGTTCACGCTTTTGTTACTTGTGTATTCGCTTCCAAGCCTGATGCTGCATTAAAGGTATAAACATTTTTCACGGAAGTTCATAACTCACTAGTACTGCGCTTCTATTTGAGGTTATAAAATAGAAGCGATTTTTTGTGTACGCGTCTGCATTCTGGTAGCCAATCTGTTTGCAATGTCACATTGAGGTATCGCTGCTCTTCGGAGGCCAAACGTCTCAGCAGTGTTGCCAGTAACAGTATTGTGAAAGCGAGCATATCGGCAGCACCAGTTAAGCAGCATTGCGATTATCAATTAAACTTTCTCAGCTGTGCACCTTTTCCGAGTGGCCCCGCCACGGTGGTCTAGTGGTTATGGCGCTCGACTGCTGACCCGAAGGTCGCGGGATCGAATCCCGGCCGCGGCGGCTGCATTTTCGGTGGAGGCGAAAATGTTTGAGGCCCGTGTACTTAGATTTAGGTGCACGTTAAAGAACCCCAGGTGGTCGAATTTTCCGGAGCCCTCCACTACGGCGTCTCTCATAATCATATCGTGGTTTTGGGACGTTAAACCCCAGATATTATTATTTTCCGAGTGTTCAAAGAAACCGCGTGTCACCTCCAGGCTGACTATAGAGAAAAGTATTGCCATCTGTGGGTCAAAGTAGAAAAGCCAGAAGCGCAGTTCCCAGGTCGATATCTTGATGGCGCTTCACAGCGCCTTTTCTTTAAAGTCCCATGTTTTCTTGTGTTGATGTACTCACGGAATGAAACGCGAAAACTTAGAGTTAAGTAATGCTTGTACTTTCATTCATGTCATATCGTGCCATCGTACATCTCGTGATTTATCGGCAAAATTTAGGCTCGAGCATATACATCAGAGCAAACCTTACCTTTAACGGCCAGATTTGCAGCGACATGACGCGGTTATCACAAGCAATTGCTCATAAATGGCAATTCATTGCCGTTGAGTATGTTTTCGCCCTACAGAGTGCGTTCTCATCAGATATTATTCATCAGAACGCATTTCAGCTTCCTAGACATTAGTGGATGTTGGGCGTTCGCTTTCTACGTTCCAATAAACAACCTGACCAAACTTACTTGTCACTTTAGGTCTATTCCTCGCGATGGGCTTGATCCTCTTTGCGTTTGACAAAATCATTATTTCATTTATAAGCTTCGTGATGTACAGGGATTCCGTTAAGCTTGCTGGCCGTTCAGTGATGACGTATGTAGGACTTATAGGCACGAATATAGGACTCATGTATGCCTAACACCTTCTAAGCGCTAAATATGTTTATAAGGCCGTAAGATACGAGCCTGTATTTATATGAGTTCTCCATGACGCAATAATTACCTGTGTATGCCCGAAGTCCGAAAGCCAGTGAGACCATCGTAGCTACGGCAACGTTCACCAGCCATGGGGTTCTATGTCGCTCTCAGTGGACTGCCCAGTGTCGCTGACATTGGTCGCTAGGGGCGCGAAGAAATTAAGGCCCGCGCACGCGTCCCCCCTCTAGTCAGTCTACGATCCGCCCACTCAGTGAGGTGGCAGAGGTGCGCATCGCTTTCATGTTTTGTCCTGCCGAGGCTCAACTTTTCTTCTTCTGTCCGCTAGGCTGTGTTTTCTGGTCTTGCAGTAGCATCTGTTGACAACACTTCCATCAAATTGTAATAAGGATAACATTTATGATTCGTTTATAGCAAAGACCTCTAACATGTAGGATCACTCCCTGGCCACCATTGATGCCATAGCTCGTCCAAAAAAACTCTCAATGCATACTTTTGTTTGCGTCCTTACTCCCTATAAACCCTTCGGGAGACTTAGGGTAAGAAAAAGTTACTCGTAGAATCAGTCTTGGTAGTTTCTAAGTGATGCGTAAGCGTAGAGTTTAATGTAGGAACCTCTATGATTGCGGTCTGCACTGCTACGCTGCTGTCGGGCAGCATCGGCACGGCGTCTTTCATAACCTTTCACGTCTTTTCATATCTTTTGTAAGCGTCTCGAATGGCCCCATGCAAGCCGGATCCCGCGACTACCGAAACGCATGCTTAGCATTAAATTTCCGCGAAGTTGGAATCTTTCTGATGCGTACAATCCCCCAAATCGGCATTACGTCTTGTGCTAGAGAAGGCCCTTATTTCACCACCACGAAATACAGCTAAAACTCTATCTAATGAAACTCGATTTTACTAAGTTCTCGATCTAATAAAAAATAATATAAGGCTCAGTGTTATCATTAACCCGAATTAACAAACTTGCTTGGCCACCAAACCTGATCTAACGAAGTTTTTCCAGAAATAACTGTGTAAAAAAATTGCAGTGGCTTAGCTCGGCTATTCCAGGATATACGTAGCGTTAGCAAAGGTTCAGCTGATTATTCTGAGCTTTACAGATTGTCTAGGATTAGCTTGATTGTCATGCTTACTGCTGCTCCAATGACACACATTCGGCCACATCGTTCAGAACCGGTAGACCTGGCGGCATGGCCGGGTAACGATATCCATTGGTAACGCTAAAGAGCGGAATGTTCTGCTTAACGAGAAAGTTCTTGCACGTTGTACAAACCCGCGCCATGGTTTCACCCCAATCAGGCGCCGCCACTAAACTTAAAGGGGTCATGAACCACTTTTCCAAGTAATGATCTAATGGCCTCAGTATCGGAGTGTACTGCCTCCCGAATCGATTGCCGCAAAAATTTCTCGAATCCGTCAAGAATCAGCGGAGTTACGGGGGTTTGGCGCACGCTCCCAGCGCTTTCTCTCTTTTCTCGTGCCGGCGAGCGCACTGGAAGCTAGACAGGGAGGGATGGCATGGGGGAAAGAAGTTACGCCAGCGCGCGTCATGAAACGCGATCGCTCTCCCGCTGTGATTCGCTTGCGCGAGTGCGGCTACCGTGTACTGAGGAGTGCGGCGCCGGCAAGTGGCGGCACCCCGCGGCAAGAAGCGCATCTGATCCGAACGCCGCTCTCGATTTACGTCGGCTATCGGCCAATAAGCATGCTATGTCTCTTGCGACGTACAGCGGACAGACGCCCCGCTCACCGACGAGAGTGAGAACCGGCTTCTGTTTGAAAAGAGGGTGCCTGGGGAAACGGCAACTTCGCGCTCCGCTTGTGGCCATTACGCGGCGCGCACGACTGTAATATTTGGCAGAGCAGTTCATAGCCGTGTCAGCTTTCCGCAGGATGTGTTTTTTCAATCAGCCCAAGGGGTGCTTCATGACCCCTTTAACGTTTCACGCATGGCACTACTTAGCGCCGTCAAGTCTTTCATGTACCATAGTCTTTCACACCCGTCGCACACGTATCCAAACGGAGTGTTTACGAAGTCCGTCTCGAAGGTCCGAGTCGCACTGGCGCTTTCGCTAAGTTTCACAGTATAGGCAGTCAATCGGCGAGCCTTGACGTCATCGACGGCGTCTTGTTGCTGCTGCAGAGATGGTCGGGCACGTCGCTCAGCATCCTGGCGACGCCGCTTTGCTAGACGTTCCTCCCTTTCTTCCAGTGTCTCAGCAGCACGTTTAGCCTTCTTCTGTTCATTCTTCGTACGCTGAACCGCTAATTGCCAGGCAACTACTTCGGGATCCGATGACATAATCTTCTCGGCTCTTCTGCGCCGTTGAGCAGCATTTGCGCTCTCCTTGTCCATGGCGTTACCCACCTGCAAACGCCAGTCAGAGGCGCTATCAAGCGGCACCAGCGCATTGCCAGACGGCGACTGCACAGCGAAGGCGAATAGCTGCGCGCGCCATGGCTACGACGTCACCCCTCTCGAATGCGCAGAGCAGCAGCGGCGAGTCGCGCGCGCCGGCGCCAGTCTGTCTGCCCGGCAGGCGCCACTCCTCTCGCTCTCCGCCACCAGCAGCGGCGGTGGCTGAGAGCGCGTGAGATGCCGGCTCTGCACTCATCCTCGCGCACGCGCAGCACGGCTCATGATGACCCACGCGAAACCGGCTCCGGCTAGGCAAGTGTAGCTAACGCTACAAAAGCGGTGATTTTGTGCGCAATTGTTGCGAGTCGACGGACGGACGCCACCGCTGGACGCCGCCGCCGCGTTGCGCAACAGTTGCGTAACGCGCGTAGGAAGGAGCAACGCGCAACTCTTGCTATGCGCCGCTGTGCCATCACGTGATTGCTGAGAGAGTGTGAGTGGGAGAGGCCACAGCTGGCACCGTTCTGGGGCACGGACAGACACCGCGAGTATTACACATTCTTTCGCCTTAAAATGCGTTTATCCCAGTGGGCAAGACATTCGGCTTCTGAGCACGCGGGACTATTGTCGGTTACCGCCTAAGAATAAATACAAGCTCCGACCTCAGCACTGCGGAGCGCCTGCCATTAAAGAGAGTCGTGCTAGGTGATTTCCGTTGTGACCATAAGTATTTTTCTCACGGCTAATTTAACTAACTACGCGTATTTGTAATTAAAAGTTTCTCATTCCTGAGAAGTAATGTCGGAATCTTTGATGAAATTTGCCAGAAAGTTCAAGTTTTGTGACCGAAAGCCAGCAATATGAACATGCCTCAGTGGGGGAAAATCACCTTTCTAAAATACGCGTAAGATACTTGACGTCACGGAAACGAGCAAATGCTATAATGGATAGGGCATCTATGCAAGCTTTCTCTGGGTACGAGAGTGACGGCTGTGGGCGGATGTTACATTTATTCCTAGGTTGTTAGTTCAAAACCCGGCACAGCTGGGTTGTCAGTTCAAAACCCGGCACCCGGCACAGCCTATTTATGTCTTTACAGCGGTTTGTTTTGCGTGATAAAGGAACACTGACGCATTTAAACCATAACACCCGCCCCGGTCATTTGAGAATAACGCGGTACAGCTTGTACAACTTTTCCATCATTAAGACAGGCCTGCTTGCAGCACGATGGTCATTGTACGATCAAAGAAACTAGTGAGTTTTAATTGCGAAACAGGAAAGCTGCAGCATCAACAGATTTCCTAGCGACGGTAAGGTTACCACGGTTTGTCTGCATTATTCTGTGTGAAAGAGGCGCATTTTTAGAATGTTTTTATTCAGGTGGGCTTAAATGATATCCACCGCTGCAGTGCATTGCAGCGTCCATTAGTCAACGCCTTATGAAATTGTATGACGTACAAGCGTACATGTGAAGTCTTCGACTATAAGGTTAGACATACGGGCTGAATATAGTAAATTCATGCCAGAAACTCATGCCTTCTTTATGCTCATGCCTTCTTCATGAAATGTAATCGGTTGGTTAAGTGTGTGCGTGCGTTCTGAGATTAGCCATATTGTTGTTTGGAAGCCATGATGATGTACGTGCGGAAAATGGACTGGTCAGTCTTGGGGCCGTGCACTTTCCGAACTAGCTTCGTGACGTCATCGAGCAGCTGCGGCCTCTCGGCGTCGGAAACAAGGTGGTTGATGGGCAGGAGGCTCATCTGCGCTCCTGCGAAATCAGGAAACATCGATGAATGGTTACCTCAAAAATTTCGTCACGTTTCTGTGACTGTGCGCAGTTTATACCTGCTGCTATCAAAGGCAGGGAGTGTTTCGTTCTGACAGAAACGGTGTAGCATACGGCGCTTGCACTGGAGATTGCTTTAACTGCGAGTACTGTTTAAATGCTGTAACAACTGTAACAACATGACCGAAAGTGAAAATGACCTGCCTTATGCAATGTGTTCCTTGCACATTGCCGTATCTTTTACCAAGCGTCTGAACACTGTTTAGATAACACTCTTGGCAAGTATTTTATTGTATTTGTTATAAGGTTTGGTAAAAAAGGAACCAGCCCTGTTGTCTTGACGTTCCAGACAGGCTGAAACCAAATACAAAAGTCACGCGCGCGTCATGCATATTGCTCGGTTATTACAGTAAAACATAGCCACTTGCCGCGAACGCAGCAAAAATATGCACTGCACAGTAATATGCAGTAGCCGGGAAGTACAACGTAACCTAAATGCCACGTATAGGAGTCGTTTTGCTTGAAAAATAAGAATGCGTAGCGTCCGTAAGTCGTCACTTGTTCGAATATTGAAATTTATCCGAATATTCTCCTGTTTAAGTGCATATTCTGCCATAGCCGGATATTCGGGAAAATCCGAATATGCATTTTTCGAACAGAATACGCATCGAACAAATAAATTCGAAATTTCGAATATTCACACGCTACGTGCGACTGATCTTTGCCGAGATCGTGACCTTCGCCTACAGGATACACATGGTATATGCATACGGTTTGTTAAGCAGCTGCGCGACAAGTTCGCTAGGACGAACATTTAGTACTAGTCTTTGCCGTGTGCGGCAGCATAAAGTACTGTCCGAGTTCTAGGCGTGCTCAAGTGCTAAATATCCAAGAGATGGCACATGTACATCAACTTTATACTTCATTCTAGGTGTTGTACTGGACGCATCCTATGGCAAGAACATCCATGTTAGAACTTCCTGACGGTGCATATCACAGAAGGTATTGAAGAGGTAACAAGTCGCGCAACTCTGAGCAATGAACTGGAACAAAAGGGTGCTGTCATTTTTAGTGACACATCGCCAAATAACTTTCACGCATTGTGATGTGAGTGCAAATTTGCTGATTGCGAAGTAGTTGGAAACACTTCTTGCTCTTATAGTAACGTTTGGTTTATGCTTGGAACATGTCTTAAAGCTTCGTAAAAACTGTATGAAATATATCGCTATATTCCTTTGCTGAGAAATCAAGAACCAATATTTAACATAAATAATAGTCTTGCAACGCAGCAGTAGGCTGTACACTGCAGTTGAACCCCTCAATAACGAAAGCCCTTAAGAACGAAATTCTCGCGGCAACGAAGGAATCTCTGCTTCCCAGGCGAGCGTCCATAGAGCTCAATGCATTTGCCCCCTCTCGATTGCCAAGAGATTTTAAAAAGCGCTGCCACGGTAACGAAAGTTTCAGGTAGCGATCCGCAACAATTTTTTCAACCCATGAGATAATCGGGAATCCAAAAGTTGGAAAATTACAGCACCGCTCATTCGACAAGTCGAGCACATTCGTAGTTCTCGCCAACAAGCATCGGGGCGACCATTGCTGTTTACATTCGGTCGGATGATTATGATAGCAACAAGACTGCTTTTTATCGCTGAGAACGGTTTTTTCTCAACGCCTCTGTTGGCAACCACGTCGGCACATGACGTTTCAAGTGACGACACCCACGAAAGTGACGTCGCGCTGGCAGACATACTGTAGACCAAGGTATATGTAAACTGGTAGCGTAACTTCCGTAGAAGCCCACGTGTCAAGCCGGTGGCTAGTTGTTGCTAGAGTTACTGTATATGCTACCTTTAGGTAGCAGAGTTGCGCATCTGTCTTCCAAACGCCGCAAGCAACCATGCATTGCAAAGAAGCTGACGCTCGGGCCAATTTTTGTACTTTTGGACGCCGCCTCTGCAGCGAATTGAATTAACACTAGTCATCTATAATCAATGCTTTTCGCCGGTCTTAGACACGCCGGACATATTAATTGCCGACACGATAGGTATGTCGCCTACACAAACGGAGTGCTACTTCACCGCATAGCTGTGGTTGCTAGCCGGACCTATGCGCAACTCTGCTACCTAAAGGTAGCATATACAGGAACTCTAGTTGTTGCAACAGTCGCCATCTATGTGAGGAGGGGACAAACAGAATTTAAAAAAAAGAGAAAAAGATGACGTCACAACCGGAGGCGGAAATGACGTCACGTTTTAACGCGATGGGCGCGAAATTATGAAATTTTTTGACAGGGCGCCGCTTCTTACTTTTTTTTTTATAGCTGCACGTTCTTTTTCTTATCACTATGACGGCTCCATAATGGAAGCCTACAAGATAACAGGAAGACGAAAAAGACAGATTTGATAAATAACGTGTATTTTATTGGCGAAATATTGCAGTTGAACAGGATATTACACCGAAATATATAACACAGAAATCAGAAGTAGCATAACAATTCAACGTGCACACAAACCTTGCACACGTGTTGCTCTTGCAACCGTAGACAGCGCAGCGTATTTTCGCGTAGCGTGGCGGACTCATCGTCCCGAAGGGCGATAGCACGCCGGCCGTGCGCTGGCGAAACACAGTCACTGAAACGGTTCCCGATGGCTGCGATGGGCTATATTACCTTCTGAAAAGTACCACGACTAGAAAACAACGCTTATGCGAGGAAATCACCTACGGACGACAGGCACAAACCTACTGCGCAAAAACGAGCGACGCCATTTGCATCTGAAAATGCGCAAAACCGTTGGCCCATGTTACCAGACTGCCTGCATGTGCCCACTGTTTCTGAAAATAAACGAAAAAAATTGGCCACTCAACCACATACCCAAGACTAAAGTTTGATTAAAGTAATCTACTAATTTAATTCGTGACAAATAAAATTAAAACTAATGAAAATAAACGTTTAATTATTTTTTTGTTTTCAATATTTGTCCCCCCCCCCCTCACCTAGTAGCGCTTTAATCGTCACGCGGGTGTTGGTGTTTGTCGCAATAGGTTTCCGACCACTTTTCGTTCCGACTTTCGCGACCTATTTAGATTGACCTTGCTGTAGACTGCCTCACTGCTTACTGCCGCGCGTCCCTCTGTGTGCACGCGTTTCGCCGTGTCGATGGACCGATACCAGACGTTGTTGACCTGCACGGCTTTTGTGGGCTGTAGCCAACCTTATCGTGGACGAGGAGTTCAGCGACGAGACGCTATCATCGCAAGTGTGTGCAAAGAATACGAGAATGACGACGAGAGTGAGGAAAGCAACAAAATGCAATAAGGGCAAGTATGTTTTCGCGAAGTTCACGATGCTTTTGGCGTCATTCGCACTTTCCGCGGCGCCCGCAATGACGACGAAGCCATGCAAAGCTTATTATGCTGCGAGCCTCGAGCCGTCATGCTCCTTCAAGGCTACGTGAAACAGAGCAAGATCAATTACTTCTTCAAAAAACATGGCTGATCCCTCTGTCACAGGAATCGGTATGACACGAAAGTGAAATGTGTCTTCACAGACGTAGTTGAGCGTTTGTTGCGCATTCTTTCACCCCAATGGCGAAGGAATGAATGCTACAGCAACAAATTGTAATGTCACGCGAAGAACGGCAAGCAGCTCGAAACTTGCAACGCGCTGCCCAAGCAGAACGGACGCACGGAACAAACAAACACAGGATGAGATCGAACTAACTGTCACATTCGTAACTTATTCCTGCGTGAGCACCACGCTCCTTTCGCAAAAGCGCCCGCTGCAGTGAGCCAAGCGACCTTCGTGCTCTCAACGCGAGACGTACAAACCACCGCTATCACGAGATAAGCGCACGCACGAGCGACCACGCCCTGTAGACGCGGGCGCTCGTCGCATCGGCGACGACCTTTCAAGCGCGCATCTTCTACGCTCTTCGAGCCCTTCGCGCCATCTCGCTGGTGATAACAAAAACACGCTGTAACGCCAATCTCTGAGTACCGCCACCGGTAGATGGTGTATATAAATAGCTCGCCATTAGCAATGTGAAGAACGTACCGTCCGTCGCCGAATCGGTTCGCGCTGTGCGCTACAGAGCGAGGGTCGTAAGTTCGATTCCCGGTGACAGAACTTTTTACAGCGAAAGCTGTTATGAGATCATTTCAGCGGCCGTTTTTTGGCGCCGTTGTTGTCCGCCGCCGCCGCCGGTGTCCGTAACCGCTATCGCTCGAAATAAGAAAAAAAAACGAAATAAAAAAAAACTCCAGGATGGAACTAGGTTCGAACCTGAGTCCTCTGCGTGGGAGCCCAGTATTCAACCTCTCAGTCATGCCGGTGCTTGAAACTGCTGTGCAAGAAGACCCTATACAGGCTTCATGTCGGGAAGGAACCATATGAACATATGCAATATAGTGTGGTAGAAGAGTGAAATAACAAACAGGCGTCACACGGCGTGAATTCTGTAACCAGGCGTCACACAATGCGAATTGAGCAACGAGTAGGTTGTTGAATGCTTCCAACCCATGACAAAGGGCTCCGCCATAATTCTTCATCGTCATCAGGCACAGCATCAACAAAGTGCGCATAATGACTTACATGCGTTTAGCAGGTACCTCGGCTCTCCCTAGAATGACGAAAAATGGCATAGTGCCTGCTTCCCTACTTCTCAAAAATTACAATGATTTATAGCGCAGTGGGTTCCTCGCAAGTGAACTAGTATTGGTTGCCAAGGGAGCCCATAAGCGCATGATCCATTTCCTCGGGGTCTCAATAAAGTTCTTCAACCACCCCCCCCCCTCTCTCCCACGTCCACGTATGTTATACAGCATGGCGGGAGAGGGAAATAGTGACGTCTCCCTAGAATGACGAAAAGTGGCATAGTGCCTGCTTCCCTACTTCTCAAAAATTACAATGATTTATAGCGCAGTGGGTTCCTCGCAAGTGCACTAGTATTGGTTGCCAAGGAAGCCCATAAGCGCATGATCCATTTCCTCGGGGTCTCAATAAACTTCTTCGCCCCCCCCCCTCTCTCCCACGTCAACGTATGTTATACAGCATGGCGGGAGAGGGAAATAGCGACCGGGCGTCACCCAATGCAAATTATATAACTGGTGGGCCGTTTAAGGCTTCCAACCCACTACTCACTTCTCCACAGAGTGACGAATATTGGCTTAGTAGGTGCTTCCAAACTTCACAAAAATTGTGATTTATGGCGTAGTGGGCACCATGCTAGTGTACTTGTATTAGTAGCCCCAAGAGAGGATACGACGGGCTCTAGAAACGCCGCTCTTCCAGCTTTCGCTGTGACTGTGCTGCGGTTTCAGCGCAGGCCTGGCGTTTTTCTTCTGGTTTTTTTCTTTGCCCACTGTTAGTCTTTATATTTTACGACGTCATTTCCGTGACTTAAATACGTCAGTGGAGCCGTGGTGGACCCCGGCATAAAACACTTTCGTGTCAATAAATTTGGGTTGTGCGAAGTAATTGGTGCGCGTATATTTCTGTTTTCGAGACAACGAAATTCTTACGAGAACGAACCAAAATCGCTTCCCCGGTGATTTCGTTATTGAGGGCTTCGACTGTATAACTTATCCCTCCTATCAAGCCATCTCATGCGTTTTAACGCATCAAGCGTTAAAAAGTATCAATTATTTAAGTGCAAGTCGGTGATTTCGTTTATCTTGTATTGTTGGACGAAGCTATCAACTCTATCTAAAACTTATTTCTAAAGACTAAGGCTAAACTTGCGTCTACATTTATTGAAGAAGATGCAAGTTCGTAACTTTCAACCTATATTCGTTGGCGAGATATAATGTAAAACGCTTCATGAATTTAGGTCGCTATGAGCACTTCCCTGCCGTTCAAGTGTTTTAACTTATACTGTGCAAGAATTGTTTTGTTATGACTTACTTCAGTGGCCGATGAAACACCGGGCTTTTGTTAACGGGGATTAACTGAGTTTAATAAGCGTTGGGGTACAAGAATAGGTGTGGCTACATGGAGGTAGGAAGGCAGAGTGGAGAGTTCAGAGGCGGGGAAGCAGCGCGCGATCCGGAGCGCCAGACGCAACTTGATACCGCTCGGAGTTCAGAGAGGAGGAGGGGGAGGAAATAAACAGAGAGGGAGGAAGCGGAGAATCCCGAAGGAGCGTGCGGCTTGCGTAAGACACTGCACGCGATGGTTGCGCCATCTCTGGATACTTCTTGTAACATCCTTCCTTTTTTGGAGTCGATCCTTCAACCTACGATGAAATCGAGTCTCTTTGGAAGCTGTCTGGTTCTTCGAGGTCCGGCAGAAGTTTCCGTCTGCTTCGGTTGATCTTTCGCTCTAGTTGGCTGATTGACTTCAGTGTATTATTCCGGTGAAGGGCTTGCCCTGATGAATACTCAGTTCCTTCTCAGGACGCTGTCTTCCGTCTGAACTTTATACGACCTGTCGTCAATTCTCTTGATTATGGTGCCTTTGACCCATGGTCCAGTTTTCGTCGGTCGAACTGTGACAGTCTGACCTTCTCTGAGGCTCGGTAAATCTTTCGCTCGTCTGTCGTGATAGTGCGTGATTTGTCGCCTCTTCTGCTTTCTTCTTTCGCTCACATCGACTGTTTCGGGTTGCAGTAGCTCCGAAGCTGTTGGTACAGTCGTTCTAGTGCGGCGACTCATTAGCAATTGCGCTGGACTCGCATTCAGCTCTTGCAGTGGCGTCTTTCTATAATCAAGAAATGCCATTTGTGGGTCTGAGTGGCTTTCATCTGCCTTTTTGAGGAGCATTTTCGCCGTCTGATTCAGCCATTCCATTGGAACGCGGGTATCCTGGGCTTCATGTTTTGTGTTCGAAGTTCCAGCTCTTCGTGAAGTTTTGGAATTCTTCGCTGGTGAATTGCGGTCCATTGTCGCTGATCAGGATTCTCGGTATCCCGTACCTTGCAAAGTGAGCCTTTAGTTTTAGTACCACTTTGTTTGAGGTCATCGATCTGAGTTGGTCCACTTCCCAAAAGTTGCTGTAGTAATCGACTGTAACCAAGAACTTCTTTCCTTTGAATTCGAAGATGTCGCATCCGACTCGTTCCCATGGATAGCTTAGTTCTGGATGGAGCGATAGAGTTTCTCTTTGCTGAGCGTGTGCGTGCTTTTGGCATATTACACACCTCATGATGAAGTCTTTCAGTTCTGCATTCATTCCTGGCCAGAAGACGCATTCCCGAGCCCGTCGGAGAGAGCTCTCAATTCCAAGATGCGATGAGTGGAGTTTCACTTTGATTTCACTTCGCAAAGACATTGGGACGATTAGGCGTAAGCCCTTGAAGATCAGGTCGTCCTCAACTGTGAGCTCATCTCTGTACGTGAAGTATACGCGCATGTCTTCGGATAGTCCACGTTTGTCCTGTGGCCAGCCTGACAGAATGATTGACTTTAGTCTTTGCAATGAGTCATCACTCTCAGTCGCTGCTCTAATCTTTTCCAAGGTTTCCTTTCTCACAGGGAGGTAGTGTACGACATTGATGTTTTCGAGTTCCTGTTCTTTGCTTTCGTTGGGAAGGAAGGCCCGAGATATCGTGTCTGCCAAGATTAATTCCTTTCCTGGTCTGTGTTCGATTGTGATGTTGTATCTTTGCGTCTGAAGGATCATGCCTTGCAGTCGTCTTGGAACTTGATCCAATCGTTTCTTCAGGATTGCTTGCAGTGGTTTATGATCGCTGATTATCTTCGTTTCTTCACCGAATGTGTACTGATGAAACTTGTTTAAGGCGAAGACGATAGCCAGCATTTCCTTTTATATTTGTGCATATCGAGCTTCCGTCGGTGTCAGTGCTCTGCTGACGAAGGAGACTGGCTGTCCATCCTGAAGAAGAGCTGCTCCGAGTCCAAGATCGCTCGCATCACACTGGATTTCTAGCTGCTTTCGTGTATCGAAATAGGCTAGAACAGGAGCTCTTGTCACGGACTCTTTTGCCTTTTCGAATGCTTCTACTTGCAGTTTCCCCCAGTGCCATGGTGTATCTTTGACAGTGAGTTTCCTCAAAGGCTCCAATACACGCGAAATTTCAGGCAGGAATCTGGAGAGGTAATTCATCATGTCGCAGAAGCGCTGTACTCCTTGGACATCAGTTGGCTTTGGCATCTGCTGTATTGCCTTGACCTTATTTGGATCAACTTTGAGTCCTTCATTGGTCAGTACGTGTCCTAGGAAGACGACTGATGTGGTTCGAAGCTGTGTTTTGTCCTTGTTGAGACGGATTCCAATTTGTCGGCATCTCTGAAGTAGGCTTTCTAACTTCCTGTCATGGTCCGCTTGAGCATCTTTTTCATTCTCGCCCACTCCGAAGACAAGAATGTCATCTGCGATGCAGAGAACACCAGGAAGTCCCTCAAGTGCCACTTGAAGTCTCTTTTGAAATATTTCGCTGCTTACCGCGAGTCCAAATGGCAGGTGGAGCGATCGGTAACGACCTTTCGGAGTTTGGAAAGTAGTCAGCAAGCTTGATTCGTCATCGAGAGAACATTGCCAGTAGCCCTCTCGCAAGTCCAGTTTTGAGAAAATTTTGGCTTTAGCAAGATCGGGTAAAACATCATCAAGAATGGGCAATGTGTGACGTTCTCGCTCGAGAGCCTCGTTGAGCGCTTGGGGATCGATGCATATTCGCATTTGTCCATTTTTCTTGGTTGCGACAACCATTCTGCTGACCCATTGCGTTGGCTCTGTTACGCTTTTGATGACACCTCTTTTTTCCAGGTCCGTCAACGTGTCTTCGACTTGCGCTTTAATGCTGACAGGCACTCTGCAACTCTTTATTGCTTTCGGAAGCGTATCTGGCTTAGTGACCAAATGAACAGTTCCCGGGAGTGTTCCTACAGTGTTTCCAAAGACGTCAGGGTATTTTTTTATTATCTGACTGTTGAACTGCTCTTCGTGAGTTTCATCTATTGCGGCCACGAGGTTATAGTCTACAGTTATCAGACCCATTTTCTCAGCTGTTGTTCTTCCAATCAGAGGAGTGAGGTCTTCTTTAACCTCTATAAACTCTACAGAATGTCGCTGTCCGTTCGCTGTGGTGACTTCTAGTTGAGTTTTGCCCCAGCAGCGCACTTTGCTTCCGTTCCATGTTCGCAGTGTCGTTGTGCACGGTTCTATTTGCTGTGCGTTGACGTGTATAGCTGGGGTGACGTCTACAGCTGCTCCGCTGTCCACTTGAAATTTTACTGACTTTCTATTCACTGTGAGGAACGTGTGGATGGAGCTTGGTTGGCTGCTTTGAATTGCCAAGATGGTTTCGTCTTCGCTATCTACTGCCAGGCCCGCAACTACTTTGCTGCTTTTGCAAACCGCTGCGAAGTGATTTTGTTTCTTGCACTTGCTGCATGTTTGCTTCCAAGCTGGGCATGCTTCTAGTTTGCGCTCATGGCTACCACCGCAGTACCTGCACTTTGGTACAGTAGATTTCTGTGGCATTCCTTTAGCAAACTTTGAGGTTTTGGCGTTGGTGCGATGGACGAATTTGTTTACTGCGTGCACAGAATCGCTGCTGCTTGAAGTACCCTCTTTAAATGCTTGCATTTGAATTCCTGTTGCTTCATGGGCTCGACACACTTTTTCAACCTTCTCTAGCGTTGGATCTTCTAATTTGAGAATGTCGGCACGAGCCTTTTCGTCGTATATGTCACAGATGATCTGGTCGCGGATCATTTTTTTCTCGTTCGTTTCCAAATCCACAGTCGCGCGCTTTGAGCTTCAAATCAGTTACGAAGCTGTCGAACTGCTCTTCAACCCGTTGCATGTGAGTTCTGAAGACGTATCGCGAGTACAGTTCGTTGTGCTTCGGTAAGAAATGCGCGTCGAGAAGGCTGATGACATGAGCATAGTTGAATTCTGGGTTTGGTCTTTCTGCAGTTGATTCCCCGAAGTCCAAAGTGTTGTAGATATCAAGCAGTGAAGAGCCTCCGACGGTCAAAAGAAGTGCTATTTGCCGGTCAGATGATGCTCTAGCTGTGTTAGTTGCCTTGAGGTACAACGTGAAGCTCTGCTTGAAGGCTCGCCATTGTTCTGCAGCGTTGCCCCTGGAGTCGAATTTCGATGGTGCCGGAATCTTCTCCATGGCTCATGCGCTGACTTAAAACGGTTTAACTTCTGACACCATGTTTTGTTATGACTCATTTCAGTGGCCGATGAAACACTGGGCTTTTGTTTACGGGGATTAATTGAGTTTAATAAGCGTTGGGGTACAAGAAAAGTCACAGTTTCGCCGCAAGGGCGAAGCAATGAATGCGATAGCAAGCAACTAATGCTATGCGAAGTGAGGCTCGCCAATGGATACTCTCAGTTTGAACAGCGCTTCTGTTGCAAAGGCGGCCGAAGCAGCGAAGGAAACTAGCGTGCTTCAAGTGTCGAGCTGTGACACTTGATAGTTCGCGCTCATCTTCTGTTTGTTCGTTTGGCGGCGTCCCTGAGCTCGAGTGACATTCGTACGCGCCGTAACATGAGCGCGGACATCACGGTGAAAGCGTGAAACATTCCTCTACCCCTCGCCACGAGAAAACCGCGCGAGCAGACAGCGGAAGGGCAAGCTTCTCCCATGCGCAAATATAAGAAGAAGCGAGCGAGCTCGCCGACGACTTTTAAATGCGCCCGTCGGGCTCCTAGCGCCACCTCGCTGATAATGAAAAAACGCTTATTATCGCCTGCTGTCTCTGAGTCCGTCCAGCGCTAAATGGTGTGTATATAACGCTCGCCGTTAGCTACGTGGAGGATCTGCGTTTCGTGGCGTAGTGGATAGCGCCGCTCGCTGCGGATCAAGAGGTCCCTGGTTCGATTCCGCGCTTTGGAAGCATTTTTCTGAGTTATTTTTCTTTGGGGCCTTTATATATATATACATACTTATACATATACGGTGCATGACGGCGGCGACGGCGACGGCGACGGCAAAATCCAGCCGAGACTGTCCATATAATTGCTATCGCAATAATAGGTGTGGCTACATGGAGGTATGAATGCAGAGTGGAGAGTTCAAAGGCGGGGAAGCAGCGCGCGATCCGGAGGGCCAGACGCAACTTGATACCGCTCGGAGTTCAGAGAGGAGGAGGAGGAGGAAATAAACAGAGAGGGAGGAAGCGGAGAATCCCGAAGGAGCGTGCGGCTTGCGTAAGACACTGCACGCGATGGTTGCGCCATCTCTGAATTCTTCTTGTAACAAGAATGTCCTCATAAAAGGAACCATTTTATTGACCTTTACACGTTGCCACGCTTACCGACAATGGCCTGTTCAGGCCATCCATCAAATGTCACCAGCCTGGACAGCACGAAAATGTTTGGATGTAGGCCGGCTTCACGGAGTAGCGTCGCCATGTACCGCATCTGTTCCGTCTTGTCCTCCATGTAATGGCTCTTCACAATAAACTGCGGCAGCCTCTGTGCCAAAGATAGACAAGAAGGCTATTCTAAACAAACCCAGCGCGAAAGGATAATAATAAGAATACCCGCGGTCTTACGTCCCAAAACCACGACATGATTATGAGAGACGCCGTAGTGGAGGACTCCGAAAATTTCGACCATCTGGTGTTCTTTAACGTGCACTGAGATCGCACTGAACACGAGGCTCTAGCATTTGGCCTCCATCGAAATACGATCGCCGCGGTCGGTATCGAACCCGCGACCTTCGGGTAAGCAACCGTGCACCTGTTCCACCGCGACGGACAGCGCGAAAGGATAGACTGATGGGCTAACCGTTATGAAAGTATAGATTGATAGGCTAGTCTATATGACATTATTTTGGAAAGCAGAATAAGATCACACAGACAGCGATAGAAGCAGACGAAACACGGCGCTGTCAAACTGAGTGTTTTACTGCGCGTGACAGCCACGCATACGACGTCACACACGGTTAGCAATGTGTTTCGCCTGCGTCTATTCCCGTCAGGGTGCTTTTTGTGCTGTTGTGCAAATAAAAATAAAAAACGCCAGGCCTGCGCTGAAACCGCAGCACAGTCACAGCAAAAGCTGGAAGAGCGGCGTTGTAAGCTCACTTGGGGCTACAATACAAATACACTAGAAAGGTACCCACTACGCCATAAATCACAATTTTTGTGAAGTTGGGAAGCACCTACTAAGCCATTATTCGTCATTCTGCGGAGAAGCGAAGCACCAGCTACACGTCTGTAAGGCATTATGTGCACTTTGTTGACGCGACGACTGATGACGATGAAGAATTATGGCTCATCCCTTTGTAATGGGTTGGAAGCTTTAAACGGCCCACCAGTAATGTTTTTGCACTGGGTGACGCCCGCTCGCTATTTCCCTCTCCCGTCATGCTGTATAACATACGTTGACGTGGGAGAGAGACGGGGGGGGGGGGCGAATAACTTTACTGAGACCCCGAGGAAATGGATCATGCGCTTATGGGCTTCCTTGGCAACCAATACAAGTGCACTTGCGAGGAACCCACTACGCTATAAATCATTGTAATTTTTTAGAAGTAGGGCAGTAGGCACTGTGCCATTTTTCGTCATTCTACGGAGAGCGTTCGTACCTGCTAAACGCATGTAAGGCATTATGCGCACTTTGTTGATGCTGTGCCTGATGACGACGAAGAATTATGGCAGATCCCTTTGTAATGGGTTGGAAGCATTTCACATCCTACTCGTCGCGCAATTCGCATTGTGTGACGCCTGGTTACAGAATTCGCGTTGTGCGACGCTTGGTCTTATTTTACTCTTCTACCACGCTATATTGCATATGCTAATGTGGTTCCTTCCCGACATGAAGCCTGTATAGGACCTTTTTGCAAAGCAGTTTCAAGCACCAGCATGGCTCAGAGGTTGAATACTGGGCTCCCACGCAGAGGGCCCAGGTTTCGAACCTCGTTCCATCCTGGAATTTTTTTCTTATTTAGTTTTTTTTTTCTTATTTCGAGCGATACTGGTTACGGACACCGGCGGCGGCGGCGGCGGCGGCGGTGGCGGCGGACAACTACGGCGCCAAAAACGGCCGGTGAAATGATCTCATGACAGCTTTCGCTGTAAAAGTAGCGCAGCAAGAGCGCTGCACATTCAATTACATACACAGGCCGAAATAGTGGTATTCGCTAATAGAGCTTACATAGAGCATTTGAGCTATATAACTAGGGACATGGCGTGTGTCGTCACCGCTTGCAATGATGCGGAAAAAGATGTCACCCACTCTACGTATGAAAATTAAGGCGCAGTTTTCACTCTTAATGAGCTCACAAAGCCCCGACAAGGAATGCCTGGAAACAGACTGCGCGCGCGGCGCGATTAGTGACGTGCATGCATTCCGCCACGTGCGCGAGTTCGTCTGATTGCGCTGGAATGTACGATGAGGGATCCATGAACAGCCGAGGCACTTGACGGATCCAATTCAGATGAGCGACGACTGTGCTCGCTGCTATCGTTGGGTTTGGAGTGCTATTATTCACATACGAACACCTAAGTCAGCGATCCTTTTCAAACAATGCATAATTGCAGGTTGTTTACGTGATAAAGCCACGATCTGATTATGAATCACGCCGCAGTGGGTGTCGTGCGTCATACGGTGCACGCCCCCGTTTCAACTGCCTTCTGATGACGTACTTTTAAACAGTTTCGTAGCCATACACATTTGCAAAGAGGTCGATGTGAACATTCACTTGTGGGAGTCATTTTTAAGGTCCTTTAACGTAAGTGGTTTGCAGGTTAAAATAATTTAAAGCCTATTATGCTAGGATTGGTCTCTCTGGTCTATTGTTTGCTCCTGAACTACGACGTCAAGTTTCGTGGCGTCTTTCTAGCAGCTTTTAATCCTAGTTGGACTGTTTCTATCTATCTATCTATCTATCTATCTATCTATCTATCTATCTATCTATCTATCTATCTATCTATCTATCTATCTATCTATCTATCTATCTATCTATCTATCTATCTATCTATCTATCTATCTATCTCTTCCAGGGACTACCTGTCCCAACTAGTTATAAAGCATCGTTACCTCGGAATATTTTGCCCAGTGGTCCATCTTGGCCAGAAGGCTCCACACTGCCCCGGGTTGGTGCGAAGCAGGAAATACGAGGACGCACTGCGCACCTGGTGCCATCAGTGCAGCTATGTTCTTCAGCGCAGCGCCCTGGTCCCTCAGCCACTGAAGGCAGTAGAAAGAGTAAACCCTGTCGAAGCGGCCGCGACGAGCGATAAATTCAGTCACGTCTTCGCCTATGTCGAGCACCTCGTACTCAATTTTCTGGTGGACCGAGTGTCGCCTAGAGTACTCGATCATGTCGGCGTTGCAGTCGATGCCGATTAGCCTGGCGCACGGCAGGCAACGAGGCAAAAGTAAATCCCGCGTGAAGTCGCCGGTTCCGCATCCGACGTCCAGGACTTGCATCGTGCCCCGCGGCTCTGCAAGGAATGCCGGCTCGCAAAATTCAAGCACAGTGTTGTTGTGCTTTCTCTGAAGACTGTTATTCTGGGTGTACTGATTGGCAGAGATGCGAAGCTCTTCCTTTGCATCCTGAGCGATGCACCATCGGCCATTCTGCGGGGCCTCGGACACCTGAACCGCCATTGAAAGCTTGCGGCCTGCAGGGTACTTTGCTGAAAATTAGCATAAGAGCACATTTAATGACAGTCCAAAAGACATGAAACCTGGGGCAAACGCTAATAATTATTACGCAGCAACATACTGGTTCCTGAAATCATTACCATGTAGGTTTGTTCGCCCCTTGATGAAATGAATGGTGTACACGTGTTTAGGTTTACTTTGGATCTACATTATCAAGGTCATTGAGCTTCGTAACACCAAAAATATAGGAGCATCAATTATTATTTTTCACGCCAGGACCATGTCCTCTTTGGACCAGCCACGATATGATAAATGCCAGTTATCCCTCCCTCCTTTCTTCCTCTCTGTCTCTGACTGTGTCCTTGCTTCCATGTTTCCATGCCGAATTTTCTATCAAGACAACAAGTGCTCCTTTATTGAAATATGTCGGCAATTTTACTTGGATTTAAGTAGTGATAAGGTGATTTTACCGCGAAACCTGTTATGAGATCACAAGAACAGCCGATTTCGGTAGCGAAGCGGTCCGCCGCCGCCGCCGCCGCCGCCGCCGCCGGTGTGCGTACCAGCTTTCGCACACAATGAGAAAAAATTAGCGTAGCTTGCTCTGGAGGCAAAAGAGAAAGCGAAGCTGATGGGCACCTAAGTAGTCCTGGCTGTTGCTGTTTTGCTAAGTTTTGCTAGTGTTTTCTTTCTTTCTTCCTCTATTTCCTTCTTTTTCTCTCTTCTCTCTGTTTTTTGTGTATGTCTTTTTTTGCCTCTGTTTATTTGTATTTCTTTCTTTCTTTCTTTCTCTCTTTCTGTAGCTCTCGCTTTTATATTTTCTATCTCTTTCTATTGCTCTCTCTCTCTCTTTCTTTGATTCTCTCTCTTTTTCTCCTTCTTTTTCTTTCTGTGTTTCGCTCTCTTTCTGTCTCTTTCTTTCTTTGCTATGATTTAATATATCCCTTCCTCCTCAACCTCACACCTGTCCTCCTCACCATCACTTCCCTTTCCTACCCTCTTGCTATACTATACTAAACAAGTCTATGCTATGCTCTGCTAGCGTGCCTGGATAGCCGACTGGTTAACACGCTCGCCTTAAAGGGCCCCTCACCAGGTTTGACAATTTTGAGCTGACGAGCGCAATGCATGCACTCGACGTTCACGATTACGTCTGCCAAAATTTGCAACGCTACGCGCCGCGTAAATGGGTCAAATTTCAAGCTGAACGCTGCTTTCCCTTCTTCTCGCGCCCGCGCGCCCAGAGAATGAGGGGATGACGTACATGAGAGAATGGCCCTACGTAGATGGTAGTGCTGTGACGTCGCTCCTCTACGTAGACGACTGTGCTCTGACGTCGCCAACAGTAGCACGTGACACTGCGATAATTATTTGACACGACGTGTAGTTTGTGTAATTTGTTGCTTGAATGGATGAATAAAACTTGAGAGCAATGATAAAACACTAAAACGAAATGTGTGCGTTTTCTTTTTTTAATTTTTACTGCGAATCGCAGCGATATTCGAGACTAATCTACCTCCGTTTCGCACGCGTTCGTGTCTCGCGCTTTGCGCATCGTGCGGACGCCACCCTTTGCAACGAAACTAATTTTCTACCGCGTTCCAGCGCTCATTAGGCTCATTTATCCTCCCGCGTCTAACTAGATGTTATGCGGCATACCGCTAGTCTCGCGTCCGTACAAATGTTGCAGCTTTCGTGCTCAGTAATAGGTTAAAAGCCAAGTGATCGGCGAGGGCGCATTCGGCATAACTTGCAGAGATGAAGCGCAAAGAACGCCGCCACAACACCGCTTGCGTCTCGGGGGCTCGGGCTGGTTCGGGCACGTCATGCGCTCGTGACATTTTGTGCGCATGACGTGTTCATGCGTATGCGTTATGTGATCCTTCTGCTTAGGATGCCTTGATGCGCGTTTTGTTGCGCATTGGGGGGCGCACACATCGAGGCACACTACTTCTGCTCGCGTGCCGAAGAGGGCAGGGAAGGGATTTGGCTTGCGAAGGCTACACGGGGCGAGCGGCAAGGGTTTGCAGCTCGCCTCCTCGCATCATGGTTTCGCGCCGCTACAAATTATTGTTTTTCTCAGCTTCTAACCAACCGATTAGAAAAATTCTTGTGGCAAAATGCCTTTATTGGGCTCGCAACAACTTGCAATGTCTATCTAAAATTCGTTAGGTCTCCTGGTGAGGGGCCCTTTAAGATTGTGGGTAGGCGTGTTTGAATCTCGCCTGGCGAAGAATTTCGTTACCCTACAATTTCTCTCTTTCTCTGTCTTTATTTCTGACTCGCTCCTTCTCTATAATTATTTCTCTTTCTTTCTTTCTTCCTTTCTTTCTTTCTTTCTTTCTTTCTTTCTTTCTTTCTTTCTTTCTTTCTTTCTTTCTTTCTTTCTTTCTCTCTTTCTCTATCTCTGTACTCATTGTCTCAACTCATTAGAGTTATTGCATCCCGCGCTGGACCAATCGCCGTGCGTGTTTTGACAGCGGAGCAGAATATGAAGACGACGATGAAGAAGAGGACGAAGATAGCACGTGCCGGTCTCGTGGAGCAGGTGCGACGCAGCTGTGGCATTAGCGGTTGCTAGGCAACGCGAGGCGCTCCGAGGGGTTTCTTGTATACATCAAAGTTTTTACGGTCGGCTTAAACAGCTTTCCCGTTTAAGAAAGGCGAAGCTCGCACTAGGCCACGCAAGGCTCCAAACAGCGTAACTGGAAGATTCTGAAGACTAACCTGGTTGCTCCTAGGTCGTTGCTAGGCTTTAGCTTGGTGATGCTAGGTTGTTTCTGCGTTGATTCTCAGCGCAGAGAGATTCGAGTTAATCCACAGACAGTCACAGACACGACACGGTTGTCCAAACTCCAGAGACAGAAACTCGAGCTGAAACCAAGCGTTCGCACCTGTCATAGATTTACGGGCACGTCGTCGTTGGCATAGGCCTTCCATCGCTTCGGGGTCTTCTCGCAGCCGCCGTTGCCTTTCCCGTTACCTAGCATTCTCTCGTTGTACGTACTCGGGATCTTCGGCTCACCGCCGTCGCTTCGCAGCCATTTGTTGGGCTGTTGCCTTCTTCATTTTTAGGGGAACAGTGGTGAGCAGTTGGATTTACCCAATTTCTGGGGCACATACTGGGATGATAGTTTTATGATGGGCTGGACAAGTTATGGCTAGCCTAAAAGCATCACTCTTAAAAAAAAAGATAAAGAAAGTTCGAGCGGGATTTCAATCCAGGCACTCTGCGTGGCAGGCGAGTACTCCACCAAAGAGCCGTGCTGCTGCTCGAAGCTTGTTCGCAAAAAGACCCTACATAGGCATCGTGTCGGTCAAGGAATCGCTTTAACAGGTGTAATATAGCGTGGTAGAAGAATAAAATAACCAGGCGTCACACAATGTGAATTGCGGAACGAGTGGGTCTCTTAAAGCGTCCCACCCATTACAAAGGGCTCAGCCATAATTCTTCATCGTCATCAGCCACAGCATCAACAATGCTTTAAGGACGCGTAGTGTGTGGGTACCTGGCTTCTCCGCAGAATGATTAATAATAGCGTGGTTGGTACTTCCCTACTTTGCAAAATTATGACGATTTATGGCGTAGTGGGTACCTTGCAAGTGTACTTTTTTATTTCGAAGGCCTGCCCTTAGGCATAGTAATTCGCGGTATCAAAAATAGGCATGCAAATTGGTTCCGTGTATAAAGTCCGACAGTGAATGGTGGAAAGGTCCGTGAATCTAGCGGTCGCGATGTCGGGTGGTCGGCCCGGCCTGAGTATGGCCGCGAGATCGAACAATGTCGGCACCTAGCGGCGAACGGACGAAGTCCCGAAGTGTGGATGCGGGTGGCCCGCCGCCGCTTCAGCAGCAGTGTGTCTTGTGTTCGTTGCTGGAGAATTCGGGATAAAAGTTGCAAAGGGGACGATTTGGTCAACGTTCAGTAAACTCATTCTTTCCTTTTTGTAATGGAGGCTCACAGAGCCATTCGCTTTTATTTTTTTCTAAGTAGCGATGCGAAAAGCATTCGTTTAATGCGACCGCACCACATACGCTTGTCCTCCAGCCTTCCGGGCTTGGCAAATACAAAAAAAAATAAAAAGAAAACGTTCACGTCACGTTGACTAACGAGAAAACAATGTTCGAATATCGTTGGTCGCGGCGCGTACTGCAATTTGTTGAATCACTCCTTGCGAGGCAGCCTATGCTAATCAAATACGCGCTATGGTAATTTCAACTTTGGTACTATATCAGGCCTCAATTATTACTGGAAGATTCGTTTAACAGATTAAAAAGACAATAATATCAGCATGAGCTGTGGTTATCAGCTCGATTTCAGATACTCGTTCATCACTTATATGGTCCGTCCGTTTATGGCTCGCGAAACGGTATTTTTTTACTCTGCACGAGTTCATGCACAAACTGGACGAGTTTCGGCGCTTATATATTTCTACTTCTGAACACTGAGAACGCTTCTCCTATTTGAGTAAGCGCGACGGAAAACACGCAAACAACAGCAGGTAAGGCTAAGTGACGCTCGCTTATAAGGACTCGCAGATAGCGTGGACATACCTTGCATGCACTGCGAAGGTGGCGTACGGAGGATGTAGGCCGCAATGCACACTTCGAGAATCAATTCATTTACTTGCGGATGTACGTAAAAGCGCAAGTAAATCATGACTGTCAGCCCTGCATAGCCAAGCCGCCACGATCTTTTGCGGACTGCAACAGTGTTCACGCACGTAGCGCTCAGAAATTACGCATACGACAAGCATGAATGCACATATTAAGTACTGACAGTGAGAAATGCGTTAGCATATTTGACTGAGCATCAACACTTTTCGCCAGCGAACGCTTCAAGCAACCGTGATCGAAGTGTTGGCTACGCACCATCGCAAAGCGCCTTGCCGTTCCGACGCCTGACAAGCCACTATCGGTGTTGAACGTCGCCGGGGCAGGAATGAAAGCTTAACTCTGGCTCTGTGCATTATGTGTGGCATTGCGGAACCGACCAATACTTCCGCTTGGAAATTGAAACGTTTTCGACAATTACGGAGCGCGGAATGACGACACAGAAACAGCATCTCCCTACACTTACACACGGCGCACGGCCGACGATCCACACAAACGCAGGGCGATGCTGCCAACTATAGGTCGATCTCGCCGCCACTTGCACGGAGCTCGCCCCAAGAGAGCTTACAAGAGGCTTTAGAAAGGCCATTGCTCCAGACTTCACTGGGACTGCGCTGCGTGTTCGGGGCTGGCCTGATGTCTTCTTTTAGGGGCGAAGCTCCTTAAGGCGGCACCCGTTCGCCCCTCGTAGTAGTGCGTAACCAGTCGTAACGCTAGTACCAGATCTTGACCTCCAAGTGGTGCCGGTGGCAGATTTTTCCTGTGCGTTGTTGAACAATAAAAAATTCGCAGCGTGCGCGTTAACTAAAAGCCGAATTCTTCTGTCTCTCATTCCCCATTAGCAGCCATTGGCATGTTCCAGTAGGAAACGTTAGTAGAAGTAGAAGTGTAAGTGTTAGCTAAAAGCCGACTTCTTCTGTCTCTCATTCCCATTAGCAGCCATTGTTTACCTCCAAGGTAGTGCCTGGTGAGATTTCTTCTGTGCGTGATTAAACAATAAAAATTTTGTTCAAAAGGCCGTTGATTGACGAAATAAACCAACGAAAGACGCCAGATGTTTTCTAAAAGCAAAACGAAAGAACGCCAGATGTTTCTAAAGCAAAACGAAAAGACGCCAGCTGCTTAACGAAAGACGCCAGATGTTTTCTAAAGCAATGGTTTTCTAAACAATGAAAATTCACAGCGTACATGTAAAATTAAAGTGAGCTGCAAGTCGTCATAACTCATCGAACCTTTAGTATAAACGCGCCCGATCTCACGTCGGTGATGATGTACTGGGCAGAATTCACGGAAGATTCACGGTTTACCGATGAACCTCCGCAGCTTCGCCCAGTCATCATCATTCACTCCGTGGATATGCTGTGATTTTTTTTCTCGCCTTTTTTTTCAATCGGGCATTGCGTTATTGTGCTTTGAGTGACTGTGAAACTGGATAACAATATTTTGTAGCGATTTGTGTGGCGTTCTGAAGGTGTAACGCCACACAAATTCATTCCCACCCACCAGCGGTCACACGTAATTCCATTCCTAAGTCACGTTGCCAGCATTAAAATGTGAACACATTTCTGCGGTGTTTTCCCACACCTCCAAAATTCGCGGAACGTCTTGCCTTCATTTTCTACGCGTCATAACGCTGATACCAGTTTATCTTTGAGTTCGAAAAGAATCGAAGATGAAGTGTTATGAAAGTTTTAGCTCAAGGCTCTAATAATACTCACACACGGAAGTGTCGCGTTTCGTGATCTGGCAGATGCAGCAGGCTGATGCAGGGATGAGTAGAGCGTTCAAATGACGCTCGGGATGCTGCTCCACAGCGGTCAGTATTGTAGCAACGGCTTCTCACAGACCTGACTGATAGGAGCTCCATGTAGTGACAGTCATCATCCACCGGATGTCAGAGTTGTAGACTCGTCAAAACTTCGACCGCGGTTTCTTGTTAACGTTTGCATTTTCTGATGAGTCGAACAATGGGTATCCGATCAACGAGCCTTTATTCTTTCCTTTTCCTTTCTCGCGCCCTGCGAAACGCGAATTTAATTTTTCAAGTTGTCGGAAGCTCAGTTCTATTAAGAGCCTCGTGACAAAATAGAAAAACTGCCACGTATGCACAGATGCGCTCGAAAAGAATGATTCAACTCTCACTCCGCGAGCAAAAGAGCACTTGTCCTCCGTGAATCGAACTTAAGACGTGATGAACGTTCAGTGAGTCTCGCCGTTCTCACGCCTCGTTGTGGTTTCATTGTGACGTCATCTAAAGCACATGGCCAGCGTTTTCAGTCCCACTGGACTGGAAACAAGCTCGAGGTTCATAAATGAAGCCAGATCCACGCAGTGAAAGCTGTCGAAACAGCGAAGCGCTCTCGTGCAAACTCCCGCTGCCGCTTGCAACGAGCGGCTTCTTCTTCGGCCGGACGAAAAGTCTTGCCCATCTTGGGAAAGGGCGCGGCGCGCGTAAACTCCGTGCCCAGCCGGTCGTTTCGTTCCCACCGCGCCTCTCCTCCTCACACCCAGCGCAGCCTCTCATTGGTCGCCTCCTTTTGCCACCTTCTCCGCATCGGCCCATTGATTTCCCCGAGCTGCGTAACGACAACGGCGAAGGGCGACTAAGAACAGCTTCGCCGTTAAAACTCTTTTTCTCATCACATTCGTGCTTGTTGAAACACCTATTGGTGCGAACGCATCGACATACTAAGAAGATTCGTTATAGCTCCCACAACGTTTGCATGCTTTGTATGAAATGGTGTGTATACTAACAGCGAAGCGGTTTAAGCCTTTCAGCCCTGAATTTTTTGTTTTGGTCGTAGACATTTTTATGCGTGTTTTCCTATATAGTTAGGACCCCAGAAGACCACAAACGAAACATTGAGCCAGTGGTGCAATTATTTATGGATTATGAACCGCGTGGCTATTGTGCTTATGAAAGAGACTTTGCCCCAAGATCTGATGCCTACGCTCCAGCACCGTATCCATCCTCCTCACGTCGGTCGCCCTCACCTCCACTGTCCCAAGCCATGCCTCGTCCTTCTCGTTCACCTCGCCGCGTTCTCCGTCACCATTTCGGCGTACGACATCACCCTTGCGTCCTGCTCCGATCTCTCTGGACAGCCACTCGGAAAACTAGAAGCTGCAGTTTTTGGAGGGGAAACAGCTCGTTATCGAAACGTCACAACTCCTCCGTCTCGCCCAGCAAATTTACTGCCTGTTTGTGTGGAAGGTGTTTGTGTTGACGCCCTTGTAGACACTGGAGCCGCAATTTCAGTCATTAACCGCGAATTGTGTTTTCGTCTACGGAAAGTGCAAACTCCTTATGTCGGTCCCATGTTATGGGGCGCTAATGACAATCCGATTTGCCCGACCGGACAGTGTACTGCGCGCGTTCTCATTGACGGAGTCCGCCATCATGTACAGCTGGTTGTGCTTTCTTCATGCGCTCATCAGATAATCTTAGGCTGGGACTTCCTATCGGCTTCGTCGGCTGTCATTTCGTGCGGTCAACCTCTCATTCGTATTACGGACACTGAGCTTTCTTCTGCTGCCGATTTTTCACCGCCCAACCTTATGACAGCTGCGGATTTTCTCCTGCCTTCAGGGCAAGAACGTGTACTTACGATCAGGTCACGAGACGTTATAGATGGCGACGCGGTGGTTATACCTTGCCAGCGCTGTATTTCTCGAGGCATCGCCATCGCATCTTGTCTAGTGCGGTTCACACGTGGTCATGCAAGCATCACCGCCTACAACACGACGCCAGAAGCCCTACTGCTGCCAGAGGGGACTACTGTTGCCAGAATTACCGAAGAAGCACCGGTATGTGTCGTCACTGACTCGTCATTTCCACAGTGTACGCCCGCGGAAGGTTCATCGCGTGCTCTAAAGGCCACTTTGAGTACAGATCTCAATCCGACCCAGACTGATGCCTTGGTGACCATATTATATGAAACACAACACTTGCTTTGACGTTTGTTCCGATGGCCTGGGTCAAACAACAGTGGCCGCTCATCGCATCGACACAGACGGCTCTCGTGTCATGTCGCCGCCCTTACCGTGTATCAGCTTCTGAACACTAAGTTATAGAAGAACAAGCCAACGACATGCTCGCACGCAACATTATCAGGCCTTCGGCAAGCCCGTGGTCTTCTCCTGTTGTGCTCGTTAAAAAAAGGATGGCTCGGTGCGATTTTGCGTTGATTATAGAGCGCTGAACAATATTACTCGTAAGGACGCCTATCCCATGCCTCGGATCGACGACGCTGTTGATACTTTACAAGGTGCCGAGCACTTTACAAGGTGCCGAGTACAAGGTGCCGAGTACTTTCGAGCCTCGACTTGCGCTCTGGTTATTGGCAGACCCGATGCACGAGTCCGATAAAGAGAAGACTGCATTTGCCACACCTGATGAACTCTTTGAATTCAATGTAACGCCTTTTGGCCTCTGCGATGCCCCAGCCACATTCGAACGAATGATAGATACGGTACTGCGTGGATTAAAATGGAAGACCTGCCTTTGCTACCTGGACGACATCGTCATCTTTTCGTCCAGCTTCTCACACCACCTGGAACGGCTAGACGAAGTTCTGACCCGTCTAGCTAAGGCCGGTCTCCATCTAAACACTAAGAAGTGTCGGTTTGCCAGCCGCAGCCTCAAGGTATTAGGTCACGTTGTCAGCAGACATGGCATTGAGCCCGATCCCGACAAGGTTGCTGCAGTACTGCAGTACACTTTCCTACACCAACCACGCCTAAAGACCTTCGCAGCTTCTTCGGCTTAGCGTCGTACTTCCGCCGCTTTGTGCGTGGTTTCGCCACTATTGCAGCTCCTTTGCACAAACTTTTGACCGCGAGCGCACCTTTTGTCTGGTCGGATGAATGCGAAGCTGCTTTTCACCCTCTCAAGCGATGCCTCACATCGCGGCCAGTGCTTCGGCATTTCGACCCTGCAGCGTCTACTGTCCTACACACTGACGCAAGTGGACATGGCATCGGTGCCGTCCTGCTGCAGCGGAACCACGCTTCCGAAGAACAAGTCGTGGCCTACGCGAGCCGCACTCTTTCTCCTGCTGAGCGAAATTACAGCATCACCGAACAAGAATGCCTCGCCGTCGTGTGGTCCGTACAAAAGTTTCGCCCTTATTTATACGGCCAGCATTTCACAATCGTCACTGACCATCATGTTCTCTGTTGGTTATCGTCTCTCAAGAATTTGTCGGCACGCCTTGGCCGTTGGGTACTGCGTTTGCAAGAGTATGACTACAGTGTCACATATAGTTCGGGTCGGCAACACTAAGATGCTGACGCTTTGTCGCGGTGCCCGCTCTCGCCAAGCGCCCAAGTGTCGCCTTCAATCTGTTCATCACCGACCAGCCCAGTGACCAAGCAGACGGCCGGTAGTCCTAAAGAGTCCGTTGCCTCAGTGGACTTTCATCCACAGATCTCCCCTCGCTCCAACATGCAGATACATACTGCCGCACAATCATCGATCGGCTTACTGGCTTATCCCGTGTCCCCAACAGCCGCTTAAGACGACAGCTTGAATGTTTTAAACTTTGAGATGGAACGTTATGTAGGCAAATTTACCACCCTCTCGGTAATCAATGGGTTCCAGTCGTCCCTCGTACACTTCGTCTCCAGGTTTTACAAGACTTGCACGACGACGCGACAGCTGGCCACTTGGGTTTTCACAAGACTTACGAGCGCATCAAAATTCGGTGCTTTTGGCCTGGCCTTTCAACAAGTGTGGCCAAGTACGTCGGTTCCTGCGCGTGATGCCAACAACGAAAACGTACCACATCTCTTCCCGCAGGCCCTTTACAACCTCTGCCGTGCCCGTCCGCTCCATTTGACCTCGTGGGCATCGACTTAGACGGACCCCTCCCGCTTACGCCAGCCGGTCACCGCTGGATTGTTACTGCCGTGGACCACCTAACTCGCTACGCGGAGACGGCAGCTCTTCCCTCTGGTGCTACCTCGGAAGTAGCCGATTTTGTCCTGTGCGCCATTATTTTCCGCCACGGTGCCCCTCGTGTTCTTCTTAGTGACCGTGGCAAGACATTTCTTTCCCATGTTCTTGCTGAAGTCCTCCAGGCCTCTAACAACGTTCATAAGACCACATCAGCATATCATCCGCAAACAAATGGTCTTACAGAGCGTTTTCACCGAACTTTGTCCGACATGATATCCATGTATGTTCAGCCAGATCACAAAAACTGGGACAATGTACTCCCTTTTGTCACGTTTGCATATAATACTGCCATACAACGCACGACGAATTACAGCCCGTTTTTCCTCGTGTTTGGCCGTGAACCGACTTTTGTTCTGGACACCGCATTTTTATCCACGCCCTCTGTTCCATCTTTGTCCCTTCCAGAAGAGTTCGCTGCTCGCGTCGCCCGCTGCCGTGAAATTGCCCGCGCCAACACTGCTACCATTCAGGACAAGAGGAAAGTCGATTTTGACGCGAAACGTCGAGTTGTTTCTTTCCGCTCAGGCGACGAAGTCCTCCTGTGGACACCTGTTCGTACCCCTGGGCTCTGTCAAAAATTTCTTCATAGATATCTCGGTCCATACACCGTGCTGGAAAGGACATCTGCCGTGAACTATCGCGTCGCTCCAGCCAGCGCGGCTACTGATCGTCGTCGCCGCAGCACCGAGATCGCTCATGTCTCTCGCCTGAAACCATATATTCGGCGTTCCTACCCTTAACCTGCTGCCCGCTTTCGCGAAGGGGGAAAATAGTGTGAGCGCTGACTACATAGTTCATCTTCATCTGTACAGAAACCATTGTAATCATCATCTTCGTTTTGTCACGCGGGCTGCGCCGCTTTGGACATTCAAATATAACCTTTCGATTACTGAACTGGGCGTCGTCTCATAATATAGGTATATACGGAGGACAGAATGAGAGACGCCAGCCCCCCCACTAGCGAACGAGAAACACTCTTCCCTACATGTTTCGTCCCTCTGCAGTTTTTTTTTTTCTGTAGCTGCAGGCATCTTAAGAAGAAGATAACGACACCAATTACGCGAGTAATCATAGAAATTAAGTTAGTTGGCCTCCCTTAAAAGGAAAGGGCCGTCAAGTCTAATGGAACACTTCTTGAAGCCCTTCCCGCTGAAAGTCAATTGCCCTTTCCAAAAAGCGGCCGCTTTTGGAAATCCAACTGATCTCGCCGGCGAAATCAAGGTCGAAACGCCGAAAAGCGTAACTGTCATACTTTTCCCAGACGTCCCTACACTCCTTAGATAGATAGATAGATAGATAGATAGATAGATAGATAGATAGATAGATAGATAGATAGATAGATAGATAGATAGATAGATAGATAGATAGATAGATAGATAGATAGATAGATAGATAGATAGATAGATAGATAGATAGATAGATAGATAGATAGATAGATAGATAGATAGATAGATAGATAGATAGATAGCATTTAACGTCGCATATAGTATGTGACGGTAACTACAATGCAAGATAGGACGGGGCAGGCGCTTAAATGATAATACCTATATGTTTATCAACTATCTGCACCTTTCTGCGAGTAATACTTTTCTGCTCTCTCGGTGGTCATCGTGTCATTCTAGAATTGGTGACGTAGATAGGAACAAATTACCCACAGTGGGTCCTTTACGAGTCTGTGAATGTCTTTCGGATGCCTCAATGTAATACCCCCCTCCTCCTCCAGCAGCTCTTTTCTATATCTGCCTAAAATTTATCGTTCAGGAACATACGCAATTGGGCTCGGTCATCTTAAATGTCAGTTCGGAAATGATTACCTAGAGAGAGAGAGAGAGAAAGGTTTATTGTGGCAGAAAAGCTGAAAGGCCGGCATGAATCAGTTTTCTGGCCTGCTACTCAGCGTTAGGAAAGGGAAGGGGGTGGTAAAGAGAGGAGAGAGAAGGTGTTGACGATGATTATGACCTAAATTATTTATGTCGTGTGCAGAGTGACAGACAGACAAAGAAGAAACATTTGATTAAGGTCCTGAGGAGCCAGTCAATGGAGCCCTAGAGAGGGCCCTGGCTAGCTGATGGCTCGTTCCATGCTGGGGCTGCTGACTAACACTCCGTGTTCCATGCTAACACTCCTATGTTTAAATGCACATATATACCCCATAATGTGGACGGGAGGATGACTGCCGCCGAAGCTCAGTGGTAGAGCATCGGACGCGTTATTCGAAGGTCGCAGCTTCGGTCCCTGCCGGCGGCAAGTTATCTTTTCGTCCACTTTACTTTCTTCACATTCATATCCTAATTACTACAAACAACGTCCACTATACTTGGCATTATCGTCTGTTAGTTCTCATTAATACCGGTGTTGGAAATGCGTAAGTTCGAGCTGTACGTATCGCGAATCGGTTGGCCATGCCTTGATCCAGGCGGTCCGGCCGATCGTTTGTCTTCCGCTCCGGTGTGTACCGGTCAGTAGCGAAGCCAGAAATTTTTTCAATGGTGGGGGGGGGGGGGGGGGGGCGGGAGGGGCGTTTAATTATACTTCATGTATGTCCGTGCCTGCGTTAGTATGTGTACGTGTATATACACATACAAAATTGAAAACTTGGGGAGGGGGGTTGAACCCCTTCAACCCCCCCCCCTCCTCTTGGCTACGCTTGTGGTGCCGGTCACAAGCCAATCCCATGGCCCATTTGGAGATTTGATCCCAGCACGCGTAGGAACACGATCATTAGAACTCCCCCGAAGGAAGAGCCACAGGCGTGTTAGGAGAGTCAGCTGCGTACAGTAATCTCCGAGTGTTGTTCAATCACATTCTATCCGCCATTTTTCGCGAAAATTGACGCAAGTTCGACATAGGTCGCATTGTGTAGTCACGATGCGTTCTGGCACCTCCGCCTGCCGGAGCATGGAAGAAGGAAACCGAAGTGTAAGAGTTGCCTGCAATGTACTGGAATTAGGATCTAAGTGGCACAACTTGTGCCGTTGACCGCTCTGCTGACGCAGCATAATGATAACGAAACGTAATGATGACTAAGCATAATTAGGAAGCCGTATAACGATTACGCGGCGTAATTATGACGCAGAATAATGATGACGCGGCGTAATGACGTGGCATAATTATGATGCAGCATATTGATGACGCCGAATACTGATGATGCAGCATAACGATGACGCGGCGTAACTGTGATGCAGCACAATGATGACACAGCATACTGATGATGCAGCATAATTATGACGCACCATTATGAGGACGCACCATAACCACGATGAACTATAATGATGACGCAGCATAATGTTTACGAAGCATAGTTATGACGCACCATAATTATGGCGCGCCGTAATGATGACGCATGACAACGATGACGCATCATGATGATGATGAACTACGATGACGACGGTGCATAATGACGCGGCCTAATGATGATGCCGCATAATGATGACGCGGCCTAACGATGACACATCATAATGATGACGCAGCATAATGACGACGACGCATAATGACGACGATGGATACAATGATGAAGCATAATGATGACGCCGCAGCTGCTGCAAAATTACGTAAGTGAAAGAACTTTTGTTTCGGAAACAAAAAGTCGGTGCAGGTTTGATTATGATACGATTATGGGGGAAGCTGTAAAGGAGAGCTCCGGAAATTTCGGCCACCTGGGGTTCTTTAACGTGCACTTAAATTTATATACACGGGCCTGTAGCATTTCACCTGCATCGAAATGTGACAGCCGCGGCCAGGATCGAACCCACGTCTTTCGGGTTAGCAGCCGAGCCCCGTAACCACTGTACCGCCATATAGACCGTATAACATATGCCATATGTGTATGCCAGATAAACATTGTAAGGACTGCACTTGATTCTTTCGGGATTCTCACGAGAGGCGGCTTTTACACGAGACCTTCCTTTATGGCGTAATTTTTCCCCTTCGATCAAGAAATCCGTCTTAATCACTCGTGATCGCCTAACATCAGGAAAGTGAAGACTATGCTTTTCGTAAGGAAGTTATTCAATCATTCGTGGCTGCTCCTCCGCGCAATTGGCTACTTATACATTCGCTAACGTCGCCAGTGGTTCGCAAGCACGTTCATGCATTATTCAGTTTTTTGTGCTACGTATAGCGTTGGAGATCTCTGTCATTTGAAAGCTAGTATCAATTACTTCGGATACTTCGATAAGGATTTGCTCTTCTCAGTTTTGTTCTAACTGAGCATTTCTTTTCTCTTTTTTTTTCATTTTCGGCTGTCAACGTAGAAGCACAGCCCTTTTGCACAAGTATGTCAGGCATGTTGTTAGCCACATTTGCCAGGTGGCATTGGCATTTGCACTCTCTGAAAAAGTCCTACTTAAGTATATAATAACGACAAAGTACGCGAAAAGAACACCGGCTGCGCCCGCCTCGCGTTCCTTCCTTGTCTCGGGTGTTTTTTTTTTTTTTTTTTTTTTTTTGTGTGTGTGTGTGTGTGTGTGTGTGTGTGTGTGTGTGTGTGTGTGTGTGTGTGTGTGTGTGTGTGTGTGTGTGTGTGTGTGTGTGTGTGTGTGTGTGTGTGTGTGTGTGTGTGTGTGTGTGTGTGTGTGTGTGTGTGTGCGCGCGTGTCTCTTTCGCGCAGTTTGTCGTTAATATAGATTACAGACAAACCCGGTGCTCCGTTTTTCTAAGTGAAATATATCCTTCTCGAACATAGTTTTCGTTTTGTTCATCCTAACGCCGGCCGGGCAAATACAGTAAAACCTTGGTGATACGATCACAGCTCATACGAATTTCGGGGTGATACGAATTTTTCGTTGGTCCCGGCCGGCCCATTGGACTGCAATGTAATGAAGTACGGTTGTTGCGAACCGATTTTCACCCAGCGACGTTTGATACGA
Source organism: Rhipicephalus sanguineus (assembly GCF_013339695.2). Classification (NCBI taxonomy): domain Eukaryota; kingdom Metazoa; phylum Arthropoda; class Arachnida; order Ixodida; family Ixodidae; genus Rhipicephalus; species Rhipicephalus sanguineus. The sequence continues at coordinate 114,326,953 of NC_051178.1, forward strand.
ACGTACGCTATCGCCCAGGTACGAAGAGATGTTGTCCGCGATGTCGCGGAAGACGCGCCAAGCACGTGCGAGCGCTGGAACGCAAGCGTGGGCATGCGCGCCGCACCGCCGAATCGTCAGAATCACAGTGTAAGAAAAACTTTTCTTACGGTCAGAATAAACCTTCAGAGACGCGTCACGGCCTCCGAGGTTGTGTGCGCGAATCTTTGACGCTCTTATGTGCTTCCGTGTGCCTTCGCATTTAGATTACAGAGGACATTGGCGCCATGCTTTTTTTCTAACGCGTCGACGCGGGCTGCTGTCATTGTACTGTGTTTACACGTGCCTCCCTCGTGCATAAGACACCTTACGAAAGGTGGACGAGGGCCGAAAGAAGGCGAGGACGGTCTTGGTGAAGGAGTCAGGTTTCACAACGTCAACATGCGCGACCGTTGAGGTTGCAATTGTGCAGGCACGGCCGTAAATCTCTAAAAAGAGCCATCCCCAACAACTCTGAGATAACAAAATCATAACACAGGACCGCGGTTCGGTAATTTTGTGGTCTTGATCCATCGCGACAAAGCGCTTCTTTTGTTACTTTCGCTGCAGTACTCTGGTGTCATGCAAAAAGGCATACTAAAATTTGGAAGGGGCTACTGCTGTCGCGAGTCACAACGCACCTGATTCAATAATTAAATACGTGCGTACGGGCCGTACATTTACGAGTGCAGGT